>NC_080595.1:32355089-32655089 GCF_027887145.1 Ammospiza caudacuta
ATCTCAAGTGTGGATTAATTTATTACTTCTCCTGTGTTCCTGAAACTGCTGGAAAACTTCTGGCCTGGAATGAAACTCTGCAGAAATCAAAATAACATTTTTCATGACCAGCAGATTAGATCAGTGCTCAGCGAACTGCACTGACCACTAAATGGATTTTCAGCTGGAGTGTCAGATAAGGCTTTGGACTTGCAATGATTTGCCTTAATGTCCTGTAATTTATTCCAGATGTGGGGGGAAGGATGTTGCATGGTGGCTTGTAGGACTGCATAGAACTTCGTCTGCAGAATGTTGGAGTTCATGCTTATTTGAAAAACTACTGCAGATTTGGTATCATAAAAGATCCCTAGATACCACAGGAAAAATGTAGATAGATCATAATAGGAGTAAAGATTAGAGCTTATTATATGGTAATGCAGAGCCTTGGTAGAGTCAGCTTTTCCCTAAATCAAGGACTGCCTCAGCATGGACCCATGTGCTGAGGGCATCATTCTTGAATCAGCACATCAGTAGTTTAACATACCATAACACTAAGAAATATAACGATGACGATCATTTTCTACTATATTAGTTGCCAGAAGCCTGTGCATTTTACAGGAAAAGTGTCAGATATAAAGATTGTTACATTTAGATATTCTGAGGATTTATAGGCTGGTGGTAAAGAGTGCTCTTAGTGAGAAAAGAACGAGTACAAGTGGGAGCGATGTTTGCCTTGGAGTAAAACTTGTTTTCACCTTAAAGAAAAACAAGGACAAAAGGAGTAGGAAAATAACAGAGATATATGCTCACAGGTATACTGGAGGGAAAAGCTGAATCAAAGAGGCCAGGTTTCTTCATTTAGTTCAACTTTGGTTTGATTTTGTTGCCAAGACTGATACCTCCAGATTTTGTCCACCAGGATTCTGTCAAGCAGCTGCTAAAAGACTATGGATGATTTTGATCATACATTTGATCTGAGTACCTGGCAAGTTTGCTTCTATAGCCCAGAAGGAAGCTGGGCTCAGGAAGGAGCACCATTATCTGTTGATAATACCAGTGCAAAAGTGTCCTCCAGATATTTGCTGCAGCCACTCTCCTGGGCTTTTCTCTATTTTTACTTTGGCTTCTGTCACTGTCTATTCCTGGCTGACTGCTCCTTGTGAGGTCCTCTGTAATTCTTACTACTAGTAGAAAGTCCTGTCTTGCTTCAAATACCTGTCTCCTCATTGTATTTTGCATCTCTGCGAGGAATGTGTCTCATCATGTTTGTTTCTTCTTTCTCATTTTTCAAGTCTCTCATGAGACTTGTAAGTGAAGGCTGTGTTAATCTTTACAGCCTGGTTTAATGTAACCAATATGTTGTTTTCACTTCTGTCTTTCAATTTTAATCCCAAGTGATTTTATAAAACAGTAGTTTTGAAAGGTGCTACACAGAATGAGTTTTGCTCTGTAGTTTTATTGCACACAGCAAATGCAACTTCTTATCCTTTGCTTTATGAGGTTCTTGCTTTTTTTTCCACACCTCAAACAACATGACACCACTTTTGAAGTGGATAACAAGAAAGGAGGTGGATTGAGAATGATTTTGGTGGTGAGAGAGAGAGTCCTTCACCCCAGACTCTTTTTAAGTGATTCAGATAATGTCTTTTCACCATTTTTATAGGGAGATACACTAACACAAACTGGCTTAATCTCAACAGGAGAGTTGTCATGGCCCAGAATTTATCTGTGGACCTCAGGGTCACTTCCAGCCTTTTGAATGGGGACTGTGGGCTGTGCATTTTTCCTGTGGTCCTCAGCAGTATCCTTCCTTAGAGAAAAGAGGTGTTGGTTGCTCACCCTGGAGCCTGCTAGAGCAGGTGCACCAACCTACAAACCCTGTGCACAGGCACAAACAGCCCAAAACTAATCTGCAGTTCCCACAAGACATTAACACAACATTTTAAATTAAAACTTTTTGGGTTTGGTCACGTTTCTTTTTAAGGAGCTCTGAAGCAAATTGAAACCATTTTGGAAGAGTTTCTGTATTGAGTCCTACAAATATTGATAGAGAAGAATTCTGAAAATCCTTTCTGTCCATTCTGCATTCAGACCCAAGGTAAACTACCAGCCTTTGTCCATCTGGCTGCAGTACTGAAGGAGAAAGAAGTGAGAGCACTGTCCAGGGAAGCAGCTTTGAGCCTGCTTGGCATACATGAGGGTTTCAGGTTCCAGACCTTCTGCTGTTTTCTATCAGGAACATTACTCATATCCTGCAGGCTTCTTCTTCCACCTTGGATTTTCTGTTCTTCAGATGCCAGTCCCACTGTCCGAAACCCAACCTTCCCAATCATTTAGACATCCTTCCCCTGAACGACAGCAATTGCATAGTGCTTGGCTTTACTAGGTTTTGTGCAAACATATGCTAATTAATTATAACTAATTACACATACTCACGATTTTTAATCCTTTTTTTCACACCTCAGATTCTCCAGATTGCTAATTTCTTATTTGTTTATAAAACCTGTTTTCTAGTTAGGGAGGAGAATGACTGGGGAAAGGGGTACTGTGGTGTAATGCACCATTTTTGTGTAACAGAACTTTTATTTCATTTACATCTCAAAATTTTCAACATTCAAAACAGGACTGGGCTGAATAAATGACTTGGCTTCTCCCCACTGTCAACATTTTATATCAGCTACCAGGGTCAGCTCTGTGTCTGCAGAGGTCTGGCTAACACCTCCATTCCCTGCAGGATTGCAGAGTCCATTTCACGAGCCATAGGGCCAGCTTCCCTGTTGGACCCTGATGCTTGCAGATGCGCCAGCAAAATCTCCCATGTGGCACTCTCAAATCCAACATCAGCAGAATCCAGATCTGAACACCAAGATTTTGTATGTTCAGGCTTGAGGGACAAAAGCAAAAAGATTGGCATTGACTCATCCTGGCATGTAAAAAAAAAATACTTTCTCCTTAATCGAGTGTGAAGCTAATTCAGAGAAAGTGTGTGACAGTAATGAAGTGGGAGAAATAGTTTCTAATTAGAATGTCAGCAAGATAGCAAAAACCAAATCCTAAACTCCCCACCATTAAGGTTTCCCCACTGAGCCCTCCTGCCATTGTTCTTCTCTCTTTCTGATTGCTTTTTAATAACAGCTTCTGTGTGGCCTTTGTAAATAATCCTCTCATTACAGGTTTGTTTGAAACATGCGATCAATTTATTAAGATATTTTCCAGGAGAAATTAGCAGGTACAATAAAGCGTAATTATTCTGGCACTCATTCATTTTTAGAACCTCAGGTTGACCAGGTGCCACTGTTGCTTCTGCCAACCTCAACAATCAATTTGATGGCACCAAAATCACAGCCATATGCAGGTTAATCCAGGCTGGGCAGGCAGCAGTATTATCAGGGAGACTGAAAAATTAGAAATGATCTGTATTTTTCTTCGTAAGTAGTAGTCTTTGAAATAACAAGAGGAATTGGATCTTCGATTAGGTAATTTTTCTACTATTGTTTATATATGTTTGAGTGTCTATGTATGTGTTTTTTGATCCCTGAAGAGAATTCTGATTCTTTATACAACACAAAAAAGCAAAATTGAGATGGAAGACAAAAATATTAGTATTTCTTTAGATTTAAGATCAACACATTGAAAAATGGTATAATAAATGATGTACAGCTTCCTCTACCAAAAGGAAAACCACAACAGGAGGGAGAATAAGTTCAACTGTGTGGCATGACAGACTCAAGATAAAAGAAGCATTTTGAGAATTTTTAGTATATTTTAGGAACATTGTTCAAGATAAGCCATGTGGGGGGAATTGCTAATATTCAGTAGCTCTTCATTGGTAACTGAGAAATGAGCTTGGTGTGTGTGGGCTACTTCCTGGTTAACAGATGTGCTCACAGGAATGGCCAAGCATGACTGGGACTAAATGGCTATCTGACAGAAATATATGGGAATAGGAGAACCCAGATATTCCCTCAGGATAGAAACTCCTTTCATGGCAGGACAAAGACAACCAAGAGAAATGGTTCTGGGTATTTGGAAGAGGAAGGCTTCTTTTTGAGAAGAAGAACAGGGAATTTTCAGTAAGGGGGGGGTGATGCCAAGGCTGTGAGCTTTGCTGCGCTGTTCAATGAAGAAGAGGAAAATGGTATCTGTTGTCAGAGATATCTCTGCAACATCCCTTGTTATCAGAAACATTGCATTTAATATATAACTTTAGAAAAATCAGAAAACAGTATTTTTTCCTTCTCTCCCCCCCCCCCCCCCCCCCCCCCCCATTAATGGGCTTTAAGACAAAACCTGAGGCTATGGAATGCAAACAGGAAAAAAAATTGGTTTTGGCAATTTTTCTGGATTCTTTCTCAGTAAACTCGTTGTTTTGGTTTCCAGCTTAAAATCAATTTCTTCAGCCCGGCAAAAATGTAACCTTGCCAAGTTTATGGAGAGTGTACCACCTCACTATTACAGTAGAGAGGAATCTGAATTCAGCTGGTCACTACTGGTGTTGCATTGCTCAGAAGATGAAAAATATACCACACCTGGCTTTGCCTGAGTTGTTGACAATGTAATGTCTCCAGCCAGCTAATCAGAAATGACTCAGAAGGTGTACTGAGAACACATAATGGAAAGTACCATGGTTCATTTCTGCAATGTTGCTTCTCACAACCAATCAGGTTTTAAAATGATGTAGAAATTAATAGCCTCAGAAACAATGTGACTGTGAGTATAAGCTCAGTGCAGTCAGCTGAAAAATGCTATTTCTGCCATTGCTTATTTTTCTCTCAAAGGTCTTCCTTATTTAAGTAGAAAGAATGTTATCCTCTAACTTCTGTTGTTGAGAGTCACCTTGGCAACGCAAAACACATCATTTTTCTGGTGAATAACGGTCAGAAGACATGTGCTTCAGTAGAATAATTTTTGAATTAAAGTATATGAAAATCTGTAGAGTGTTTGTATCAGCGGTTTTGATATTTTCTGAGAAGCTGTGCTCAAACTGAGTAGCTGCCTACCAAATGCTGAGGCTGTGCCTTATCTGTAGCATAAAGGAGATGGTGGATTGCAGGAGAGCTGCTAGAAGGGCCCTGTGCAGGCAAGGCTGCTCATCCTGAGGAGGGGTTATTTCACATGGCCAACTTTGGATTTGATACCTAGGAGGCTGAAGTCCCACAAATATTTGTACAGTGTGCATGCGCAGAACATTTTACAGATGCATATTGAAGACCAAAATGGGATGAATTAATTATTTCTGTTACAAGTACTACCTCCCTGGGGAGACTTAAAGCAGAAACTTGGAGGAGAAGCTGTTTAAATTTCAGCTTCTTGAGCTATCTAGTTCTGTTAATAAAAACTGTCAGCAGCAAATGCTAACATCAGGGATGTAACCCCACACCATCATATTGCACCCTTGCTGTTAGTACAGGCAGATCACTGCATCCCTTTTGTACATGGAAACCCCAATTCTGGCTAAAATTCCATGTAATTAAGGTACAAAATGCGAAATTCAGATATTTAAAAAGTTTGAGTGGGTTTAAGGTAAACACAGGCTAAATGAAAACTAGATCAAAGTCTTAGGTTTCATTAGCAGGAAAAAAATGCTATTTTTATGTGCAAATATATTCTACATTTTCTTTTTTGAAAGCCAGACTAGGTTTTCTGCTAAGATTTAATCTTGTCCTACTGTTCCCCTCATTAACACCGCTCTGTGCTCTCAGGTCTAAATTAGGATTTGCTCTGCTCAAAGGTTATTCTCATCTTCCTTGCACCTCTGTAGAGTGAACACAATTTCACTGCAAAGAGGGAGTTCCATTTAAGCAGTTGATTCCCAAAGAGATTCATCTGGGCTCATTCTGGAAGGAGAAATTCCACAAGTATACTTGCACTCTCTAATATTCCTTTTACCTGACTTTCCCCTCAATACAGCTACTCTCAATTCATCAATCCATCTGCCTGTTGATTAATCCCATCCATCTGTCCTTCCACTGCATCCATGTAATACATCCATGTATTAGTCACACACACAGGGACATCAGTCACATTCTTCCCATCAGTGTTTCTATCAGTCAGCTTTTTCTGTTTGTTTTATCCAGTGTCTGCTGGATATATTTTATCCAGTGTCTGCTGAATATACTGGCATTCATGCATAGTAAACTATTTTATCTTTACACACTACACATAACTGTACTTTTTTCCCCATGATTAACAGCAGTAGATATTAAAATATTCACTCAGCTAAAGTCAGAAAAGAAAACAAAAGGAAGGATTTTTTTAATGTTTGAAAATAGAAATGCTTATAGCAGTGAGAACTAAACAAAAATGCATCTGCTCACTGCTCATGATGCAATGTTAATCTTCTCTCATCTCTCTTCATTTTCCTACCATAAGTTTTAGGACTCTGACAATGAACATGCCACTTTTCAGCAGAACAAAACAAAAGCAGAAGTTACACAAATATAGAACATAGCATGTCCTTTTCTGCTTTCTAGCAATGGACACTTGGGACTATAACAGTGTGGGACTCCAATATATGACATTTTTGTTGATGGGAGAAGATCAAAAAAGAGAACTGGATGCTGTGTGCCTGCAAATGGGGGAGGACATAAGCAAACACAGGAGTGCCAAGCTGGGCTGTATAGTTTGTATTATGCATTTTACAAGATCTCACATAAAGCTGTAGAGATACCAGTGACCTTCTGTGCAGCCTTGCAAAACTGTCTATTTTTTTCCATGCTGAGCTTGGGACAAAAGAAATAGTTTGAAAATGAAGAAAATATCAATTTAGAGAAAGGAAATTATGACAAGATTGGAAGGAGAAAAGGATTTGCTCATAGCCTGATCCATTCAGAATAGCAATATGAAAGATGGAAAGAAAGAACTAATTCTCTGTATCAGAAGTTGAAGGGATAAGAAGAAATAGTTGAAAACTGTGGAAAGGAAAAATTAAGGTTGATAGCAGCAAAAGATTCTCAAATTAAATTCTTATGGTAGAGTCACTAGAATTAGATGGAATGTTAAGGGAGAGGAAGAATTGACCTTCTTAGTGAAAGAAATTGGACAATAATGAGAAACACACATAGGAAGAGGGCTCTGAGTATTCTAGGCACACTGATTGAAGTGCTTGCCAGTTCTCAGCGCTCCAGGTTTTCATGCATTGGGATAAGGAATTCTGTTGGGATCCAAAAGTACTATTCCATTGTACCACTGACTGTGTATTTGGACATGGTCCAGTGGGCAGAAGCTGGTTTACATGCACATATCTTACCCTGGTTTTAAAGGACACGTCAGGCACAGGACACAGAGCACCCCAGCAGACTCAGGCCTGGTCCTGCTGGAGGGAAGTTGCCATCCTATGACACAGCAAGGGCCAGCAAGTAAATCTGGTAAGGAAATCATCCCACTAGATTGCAGGCATGAATGCCACGGATGCCTATGGATGCCTGTGGATGCCATTGAGCTCCTGTGCAGCCACAGGAGAGAAGGAGGGTCTCCTAGAGCACAGCTTATCTCCCCCAAATGCAGATGCCAGAACAGGCTGGATGGATTCCTACCCTTTCTGTCTGCTTGACTGAGGGCAGCACCTGGACTCGGGGCTCGGATTTGATGTCTACATCATTTGTATTTAGGCCCAGTGAGGTCAATCACACTGCCAGCGCCAGAGAGCCCTGCAGGCCATCCAGGCGGACAAGTCCAGCAGATCTTCTTCTTTGGCTTCATGATAGCCTCCTCCTTGGGTCTGAGTCAGGCTGTTTGGATTCCTCCCTGACCATTTGGAGGCCTAATCTGCACAAAGGCAGAGCTGTGCCCTGAGACAGCTGCAATCTAAGGTAAGAAGTTCTGGAAGAAAAAAATGGAAAACACTGAAGGGAAGACATAGATGTGAATGTAGTCACACTAAGGAAGGGCTAAACAAGATTAATTATGACTTACTTTCTTCAAGATTCAGTTTGAAAATATTGCAGAATATGAAGAAGGCTGAATAACTCTCCTAGCTTTTTTATTCCTTTTTCACCATCTTGCAGTCTCTGCAACCCAAGTGGAGGAGCACCTAAGATCTTCCCCCAGTCAAAAGTAGAAGGTGGCATCATAGTAAGAATCAGGAAATGTGCTTAGGGTTATTGGGCTGCTCTGAATTACCAGCAAAGGATTTTTGTTTGATACTTTTTCTAAAGCATTTCTTTCATTCTTCGTTTTATTTTTATTTTTATTTTCTTTCCCTGCAAGGCTTCTAGTGCATTTGGACATTTGATTATGTATGAAGCCTTATATGATAGCTAATTAGCATTCAGGAGGAATACTTCAGTCTATGCATATTATTTGCACAGGTTTAGTATTCCTGATAAGACTTCTCAAATCAGACAAGCTGAATTTAACTTAATTAGACCTCTGAATACTCAAGGAGAAAGTAAAAGGGAGCTTGCCCAAGCTTTTGTACCATGGAAATGAGGAGAAGGTGCACAAGGGCCAAGTGTGCAGCAGGGAAAATCACCCCCAGTCATAAAGTAAAGAATACAAGAAGAGAGAGATGTCATTAAATGCTTACAGCTATTCCTAAGCTTTCACTGTAGCAAAGAATGGGGAATGACAAATCTGTTTAGTCATATTCACCTAAGGAACAAACTAGGAATTTTACTGGGTTATTTTTGGAAAGAGAATTAAAGACACAAATGGACAAAAACACTTTAATTGCTAGCACCTCCAAAAGTATGCCTGAAAAATCTGCAGTGTCATTGCAGCCAGCCCTCTACATGTTTTTTTTCCCTTTTCTTAAAATTAAGGCAAACAAAATCAGTGTAAATAGGACCGTGTTTCATTGTGACATGTTGTTTCATCAGCGTCAAAATGTTCCTGGACAATATGTCAATTTTGATGAAATTTTCATTGAAAAGGGGCTGAAACAAATCACTTCAGCTGTCTTGTTTTATTTCTGTTATGTCAAAACATTTTGTTTTGCTAAGGTAAAAACATATCATTTTGACTACCCCATTTTGATTAATTGTTTTGGTTTTACACATATTAATTTTTATTGGATTAACATGAGATTTTAAATAGCATATTGCACTGAAGATTGAAGATTATATTACAGTGTTTTCACATTAACAGAATAAAATATTTTTATATAATTCAGTGAAATATTTCAGCATCAGCACATCTAAACAATTTTGCAATACCAGAACATTTTGGTAGTTCCAAAAGCCTTATAAATTGGTGTAGCTTTCAGAAGTGTGGCTATAATACAGTTTTATTTGAAGCCAATAGAAAATACATTTTTTAAAGCTGCCTCCTGCCACTGGAAGTCAAATGTACCAAGCACAAAAGAATTCATCCTTTGAGATATGCTCCCACCTGCCATTTAGCCTTGAGGTAATTAAGTAGGGAATATGTGATGCAGAAGGTATTAAATTCAGAAATCAGTGATGGAGTGCCTGGATACATGCTGCTGTTTGTACATCTGGCCATCAGTTATTAGGATAGGACCTGTGCTCCCCTCTACTCAGGTAAATGCCTACTAAGAAAAATGGTTGTTAAGAGTGAACATAGGATTCCCTGTAATGGGTTGCCTAGCCTGTACTGTTTGACATGCTCTGCTTCCAGCTGTATCAGACACCTGTGCAAACAAGATATGGAACTGAAATAGTTACAAATACTGATATAGCCAAAGCCAGAAATATGCAAGGGGGACTGATGACTGAAGGATACAGGGAAAAAAAGGAGAAAGTGGTCATATTCCTGTTGAGTTTTTTTCCACTGTTTTTCTTCTTTTTCTCAGTTTACTTTAAAAATATACTTTATTAGCATAAAATAATGATCTTTAAATAATAATGATATCTAAACACTAAGACTAAAGTCTAATGCCTTTAATCACAAAAAATACCAAGCCCTTGATTAGTTCTTACACTGTTATGTTTATTACAGATCCACAGGTAGATTTTAAGATATACAAAGAGGTTTTAACGGCAGAGAGGCACACTCTTGAAAAACACAGACTAAGGAGGGCTATGTGAGAGAGTCACTGTGTGGTCACCCTGTCTCCAAAGCTTTGTGTGAGCATTCACTTGTCAAAGCAAAATATAGAAAATGCATCTTCACTTTCTGTGTCAATGCTCAGAAACATTACAAAAGCCTCTAAAATGTGAAATACAGACATTACTCAATAAATTGGCAGATGCCCAACAAAACCCAGAAAATGGTCTTAACAACAATGCTTACTTTTTGAAGTTAACATTTTGCTTGGATATTTTATCAGGACTGCACATTTAGGAAATATATGACCTGTATTCATAAATAAACCATTATGGTAATATGGTAATAGTATAAAGGGAATTCTTGATCTCCAAAGATGGACAGTCTTGTGTCCTGAAACCTGAGATTAGTAATATTTTATTTTTGAGATATTTTTCTAGATAACAATCAACAGATGCTAATCTTGGCCATATGCCTGCAAAATCCTTTCTTCAAATTTACAAAGCTTTTTGCCTCATTGAGTGAAATAACAGTGAAGCTGCAAGTTGCATAATAAGCAGATTAATTTTACTGATTGCTGTGTTGGAAAACAATGCCCTTTTTGTCCACTGCAAATCTGTTGCCTTTAAATGTCATTGAGGACTTCCCTCACACATTTTGTGAATAAGCTGGGTTTCCTAATATAGGGCATGTTCACAAAATTGAATTTTATCAATTAAAAAAAATGCCAATAGAATACAATAGAATACAATAGAATACAATAGAATACAATAGAATACAATACAATACAATACAATATAACCTCCACTGTTGTGGAGAATTAATTAGCATCCCTACTCCTTTCTACAAAAGGTGAATAAAAGTTAGTTATTTAGAATTGTAATAGAATGGTTGCCTTATTCCAACTAGCAACAGTGGAAAAACCCCAAAACAACATAATGAGGAATTTGAGGTAAGGAATAATGAATGGATTTAGTTGCTCTCATAGTAGATTCCTAAAAATGAGAATAAACTTGAAATAAGAAAGTTTCAAGTTTGCGAAGCTTCTTGTTTCTACTGTCCCAGTGAGGAACAGTCTGTGTGAAGTGGCGTTTCTGAGTCTTTCATCTGAAAGAGAGGAAGTCTTTAGTACAGCTGTAGCTGTGTAAAAAATATAGCAGATACAGCAATCTGCTGTGGAAGGTAATGAAATATAAATGTCAGTGGATTTTAAAAGAAAAAAGAACCCCAAAACTACAAAAAAACCGCCTCCCAAATCAAAATGAAACACCAACAAAACCCCAAACAAACGCCCAAACAAACAAATAAAAAAAAAAAACCTAACAAGAAAATCAAACATCAAACCTAGACACTTAGAGTCCCTTTTAGGAGAAGAAAGGGTGGAGAGGCTGAGATGAGAAGGTGATAGAAGATCAGTACACTCAGCCTGAGGTGAGCTCAGGTTTTACTGACACCACACTTGTTTGAGAAAGTGTCCTGCTGGGCCTGGCTGCAGCGAGTGCAGTGCTGCTGCAGGCAATAGATCTTTGCTTTGAGGCACTTGGAGAAGAACCTGAAAAGATATGGTGCTATAAACTCTGCCTCTGACCCTTTCTGCAGGTTTCCAAAGCTCTTTACCTGGGCAAAGTGTTTCAGACATGCTGCAGTAGTGCCCTAGCTAAATCTAAGCCTTTGACCCGAGAGATCTCCTGGATTAACCATGCAGCCTAAGTGGCCTGCTAGGCAGGATTTTATTTTAGATGCTCAAAGCTCAGGCTAACAAGGTCAGAAGGTGTGAGCTTATAAAGGATTAGCACTGAATGCAGAGGCAAATTCTACAGTTAATTTTCTTTGTAAGTTGATGATATTAATAATGCAGGAGATGTACCCAAAGAGGCGTAGCATTAGAAAGCATTATTTGCTCAGAAAAGGGACTATTTGAGCAGTGAGGACAAACAAAGGGGAAGTGAGCAGCTCCTGTGCTGAGCTTCCCTCTGCCTGCTGCTCTACCACCCTAAGGGAGGAGCAGGGCTGAGACTGGAAAAAACCAGCTCCACTGCTGCTATTGAAAATCCTTCTCCATGTGCATAGAAATGCATAAACTTTGATGCCTTCAGGCCTTTCTTGGCACTAAGTAGCTCATGTGTCCTGCCATAACAGGGAGCATGGCATGTTTGCTCAGATCAGCAGCTCAGTGTCAGGGGAAAGGACATGATACCAAACCCCTGGGGCTAGAGGTAAATGCGTGCTGCTCTCTGAGGAGACCTTTTTCACATCCTGTGTTTTTTTAAAGAAGAAAGGCGAAAGATTCTGGTTTGCATTCTCTCTTTGTACAATGAGATATAGTTGAAAGGAAAGCCTGCCTAAAGGAGGGGTGATGAGCCTGGTCATGCAGGGCAGAGGCCTGAGCATTCTGGAGTCCCGGCTCTGCTGAAAGGACATCAGGTAATTTAGCATGATCTGCTGCCCCAAGCTGCCTCCAGAAATCCCTGCTGCCCCTTCTGTATCACCAACAGTATGACTCATGAAATGACCCTTTCTTCAGTCCTTTTGAACTCCTGTCTTCCTCAAATCTCTTCCTTCATTGCCTTCCCTGTCTCTGCATTTGGGTATGATCTTGGCCCTTTGGCCCTGCCTAAGTGATTATTTGCCAGCTCCTTGGAGAGTTGAGCATGGCACAGTTGTAAGCATGGTATTTCACTGCTGTATAAGGTACAAATTAAACCTTTTTGAGTGAGAAAAATAGATTAGAATCAGATGAAATTCAATGAATGCCTGGTTTCCTTGTAGCCATTAAAAAAAAAATATAATGGCAAAGGAAAACCTTTTCTGCCAAAGCAACATGAACATGAATTATGAAATTATTGTGGTTAGGAAATCTTCTTTTAATGGGTCAGTTTCTTCAGATGACTGATAAATGAATCCAGCTCTACACAGTTTTCAGTTTTTATGAGCAGCTGTCCATATTGTATGTAAAAAAATCAACTAAGAGAGTGGAAGAGAAAATCCTCTGAAATACATAACTGAGGATTCAAAAATTTGAAGATGGGAAAAAAAAAATCTCCAGTCATACAAAGACATTGTTTAATACCTTAATATGGATCATTATCTGGAAGTACATTAAATCAGGAGAATGAATTTTAGACACCCACAGAAATCTTCAGGCCCTACCATGTGGCCCATCCATGGCTGTCAGTCTTCACCCACATCTAGATTAACTCTTGGCAGTACCTTACATGCTTCAGAATAATAGGAACTGGAAGATGAACAGCCTGCCTGAAAGGATGTGTCCTTGTCCTTTCCTTTGGCCTCTATTGCCAGAAGGAGCTGACAGCTACATTTTCCAGGAGAGATCTTAGCAATTGATACTCCTTTGTGCTACCAGCCCAACTGTCTCAGTGTTGCTCGTGTGTTCTCCATAGTTTAGGATGGAGCTGCTTGAAAGAAACAAGTACTCCTCCAAAATTTGCTCTTCTGCTCTGCTTGTAGAAAAAGCAAATGTGCTAACGAATGCAGTTGCTGTTGGGTTTGAGGGGTTCTCGCAAAATAACTCTAAGAATGAGTTTCTTTCAATCCATGATCCATATTCAAACTACTCGTGGAGATCACTCTTTTATCTCAGTGAATGGAACTTGTTCCGTTTTTGTTGATATGTTTCTCAGTCTATGTTTTAGTTACCATGCTTATCCAGTACAGAAACATTTTCCTTTGAAACTTTATCAATTCACTTCACTGAGGCATTCTTTCTGGACTCTTTTGTATGATAGAATCAGTAATTTTTGGGTTCTTTCGAGAATGAGAGCCCAAGTACTGTAAACAGCCACAAAATTTCTCCTTGTACTAAAAAGTATGAGACAGCTGGTCTGAAAAGCAAAACACGCAGTCTACAATAATTCTGCACAATTAGGTAGGGAGGAAAAACAATTTCTTGCTTTGCCTGTACATAGACACATGGTACAATATTGCATCTTCACCTGCCTGAAACAAATGAATCCTCAGTATGACCTGAAAGCTGGTGACAGGAAGAAAGCCTCCAGAAAGAGTAGCTAATCTTTGGCTACTGTTAAAGGTAAGTGAGGTTCTGGCAGAGGGATGGATTCTTCTCTCTAGTCCCAATGGTGGGAGCCCTGAAAGTCTAAGACCACAATGCTATGACCAAGTTCTTCAGACAGTTCAGTAGAATTTCTTCCATAAGAAGAAAAGCAGGGAAAATCAGTACAGCAATGGTTAAGGGGAGTGGGACATGGATTTCTTAGCAAGTAAACTAAGGATTATCAAAAACATTTCCACGACAGGCTGACCACAAACACTTGCACCTTAAATAGCTATGGGGAGTGAACCAAATCCAAGCAGCAGTGGTTTCATAGCAAGTGATGGCACACTAGGATGGATCCAACCCTTTTGTTTCCCTCTCATGCTTAACGAGGGTTTCTTCTAAAGATGAGCACCTACAGAATCATGTTGGGCTGGGAATGACACCCATTGTGATGAATCTGGGTGGCATTTGCAATTAACTGCAAGCAGCAACATGTGAAAGAAGATAAGAAACAAATGAAAATGTCAACCAAATACTTCAACTCTAGAAAAAGGGGGCTGAGGAGAAATTTTATTTTTTCATTTATTTTTAAATTTGAGTTCAGATTGATTCTTCTTTGTGAAGCTGTAGACTAGCTCTTATGCTAAATAAACAAGGAAAAAGAAGTATTAGTTTAAGAAAACTGTGATGTTTTTGCAGCATAACAGGTTGTGGTTTCTCTGATTTGATGAAACTGATATGTTTTTCCTCATGTTGACAACGTCTCATCTGATTAGAGCCTAGCAACATGGTAATGGCCTTACCAGCTGAGACAGTTGTTAAGCAAAAATAAAAGTTGAGAATGTCAAGAAGAAGGGTGGATGGCAGGTAACAACAGGAGTGATGTGTGAAAAAATGCTTAACAAACTGGCCTCTGGACACAAATTTGCTTTTAAACAATGGCTTAAAAAGAAGTTGAGATGGAAAATCCCACTGATTTTCTCCAAAATAATTCACATTATATAACCCAGAGAAATATAAGAATACCTAGCAGCAAACTACTATTTTATCTCCCAAGAGGTTGCATTTGGAGAAAAGAAAAGCATGGAAATAAGCAAAGAACATAGAACAATTCTAACTTAATATTGAATCCAGCACAGAAATGTTGGGCTGTTTTATTTTTTTTTAAATATGAAAACGTGTGACTATCTACATGTCTTTGTTTGGCACGCTTACATTTTCTGATGGATGAGTTCCGTGTACAAGAATTTAAATATCTCCTTTTCATGTTTCATGTTTTCTATTTCTCTACTTGTTAGGATCTGGCAATATGAAGCTGTAAGCAACATGCCTAGCACCTCACTCAGGCGTAGCTCTCCTCCTCTATATTCCTGGAAAATGATATATATCATTCAGGAACATCCTCACCATTTTCAATGCTATTTCTAGCATAAAAGGAAGTATATGTTATCCGGTCCTAACAATGCTGTATTATTTAGTTTTCTATAACAAAGCTTCAGTAGACTAGAGTATTTTGAGACCTTCATGAGGGAGTATTGCTCTTTCTGCCTCTTCACCTGGGAAATATTCTCTGCTTAACTTGCTAGTTGTCTGCTCTAAAATATTTGCATTCATTGCAGCAAAAGCAAAGGTTTGCCTTTCTACTCAGGGAATTGAAAACACCTTAAAACATAAATGGCTAAATTTCATTAGCTTTTTTTTAGGGAGCAATTTATTATCTCTGTCAGGGAACAGTGAAGTAGAGTCATGACATTTTGGGAAGCCCATTTTCTTTCTCAGGAGGCAATAGGCGTCCTACACTTCCCAACAAGTCACTAATGGCTAGCACTGGAGTTAGCTAACAGTAGGGCAACTGTGTTCTTTGACAACTGAAATATCGGGTTAACTTACACTTTAAAATACCAAGGATATTTTGAGCTAATTTTCCATTCAATAGCATCCCTTACAGATAAAGTGTTCACAGCAATCTATCTCCTTCAAATAAAACAGGTTCCAAAATGAATGTATGCCTGTTAACTGTGCACAGGTACTAGTTGTACAGTTCACCATTTATTTTCTATGTGCAGAAAATGATGAAAATGATGCTACTTTTATTAGGAAAGCTTCAAAAGTGTGAGCCTTCAATGCATCAAAGCAAAGCTGGGATGAAATTACTTTGCCTGATTCCTCGCTGCCTTGTACTGGTGCAGCTTCATTGACATCTGTGGCATTGCAGGCACAAACAGATGCTGTAAGGCACGGGGAAGGCACAACCTGATGTGCCCTGTCACAAGTCATGTTTTCTGAGCAAGATGCAATGGAGATGGTAAACATTGCTTAAAATTAGCTCAACACAATTTCCTTCACTTTCTCCTGCTCAGCTGCCTGAAATAAATAATTTTTTTATCTTTCATCCAGAAGTCACTTTTATTTCAGTACCTGAATTAGTAGGGTGGTGGGATCTGTTTATATTGCAGCTGGTGCTCCTGTGAATTTGCCTGCAGTTAACTTGATGGCCAGCTTTGCTCTGAACTGAATGTCACCGGTAACAGCAAGTGACAATCTTGCCATTACAACAACTTGATAAATTGACCAGGCTTCAAAATAAGTCAGTTTCACCTGCTACCAAATGTGACAGGCTTTCTGGTCTAAATCCCCAGGGTCAAACATTTCTAAAAGAGATCTCAAAGCACACGAGCTGCCAGGCACACCAGAAAGATCAGGCTTTTGACGGAGAAGACATTTACAGTCCAGAGGAATGAAGGTGTGGAGTGGTGGCTTTCCCTGCTCTTCAGGGCAGTATTTGACCTGCTCTTTTGTGCTGGTTTTAGAAAAAAATCAATTCTCATGCCCATAAGTCCTCTGTTAAATAACTCATTGCACCTCACTGCCATGTGCAATGCTCACATCAGTGACACTCATCAGGAAATGTAGGTTTCTTGAGGAGTTCTAGGGTGGTTTCACCTGAGCTTGGATTAAGATGTCATTCAGAAAAATGAATGAAATGAGCTGTTCCTGATTGCAATATTCTGTGTTTGGTATGTGGTGGGGAGGTGCCTCTCTATAGACAGGCCCTGGTGAGCTTAGTCTATGTGGGATCACCTTGCTCTCTCTTGCACTGCTAGAGAGGACTGATTAGCACAGACATCATCACCATCTGACATATTGTTATAGGTACTTTTGTTGGCTTTGGGACTTTTTCTGTTTTTCTTTGTTAAGAAAGGAAATCAGGACTTTTCTTGAAAACAATATTTTTAATTATTATTTTAGGGGATCAGTTATAAGAATTCAAATGAATATTGAGATATCTTTATGGAACTATGTCTGTTCTTATTTCACTCTTACCATATCAAGTAAATGATCGCCATTCTCACCGAAAAACACAACTCCACTGGTAAGATTTCTAAGAGTGCTCCAGGCTTTATTCTGATTTTACAGTCATTTTGTGAGGTTCGATATTTAGAAAGTGACAGCAATTTCTGTTCCATTTTATACTGGGGAGGAGAGTGCAATTTCATTTGTACATCTAAAAGATTGCTCTGTGACTCCAATCCAGTCATACTCAGCTTCCTTTAGAGGATATTGAGACAAATGGACGCTTCCAGCTTGTGAGTCAGGTGCCCACTGCACAACGTCTGAATCCAAATCCGCACCTCAGGCTTGTGCCAGCACAGCTGTGTAGATCTGGGCTGGAGAGAAGAGAAATCCCAGGCAGATTTAGCTGTGCTAACATTCATCCTACTGCTGATCTGGTTATCTCAGCAAACCCTGGCTTTTCTCCTAGCACAACAGGCAGCTGTGCTGTAACTGAGGTGTGCGCCCTTTTGCAGGAACTCTTTTCCTCATGCTAAAAGTAATGCACTCTTGGGGCTGGCTTTGAAATAGCAATACAGCTCACTAAAAGGACATCACAAAACTGTGAGTAAGGGAAAACTTGATTCCTCCAGGCAGGGATATTTTTTATGGCTTTTTTATCTTTCTGCTCTTTTTGGCTTTTGTTTCTGATATGAAGAGAACTGGATTAATATGGGGAGAAATGGATTAGAAGCATCTAGGGAAGGCAGCATTCAGTTTTTTCCATACCTCCATGCCTCCATTTCTATACAGCTGTTTTTATCTACTCTTGTTGAGCATTTGCATGAGAAATATAATATTTACATTTATATTTAAGGAGTACAACTGATATTTCTTTGCATTTCCAAAGAAAAATGCATTGATGATATTTTTTCATTAAAAATGCATCAGATATTTATGAGAAACATAAGAATTTGGTAAGCATCTATGATAGCTTGCAAATAATTTATTTGAATGCTTATAATTTTTAAGATTTTAAAATCTCAATAGAAATATTAACATAAAATAATATCCTCCACTTTGATCAACTCTCAGAAAAAAATAATTTCAAATACATAACAGATATATTTCTAGCAGAAGCTTAATGTACAATATCAAAAAACACTGAATTATCAGGGAACAAAAAAATTTTCACATTATTTATGTAATACTGGAGATGACCAATACACACTGTTTGAAAAAATGTATAATTTTTAACAAATCTGTTAGCTGAATTTTTTCATTAGAACTCATCTTCAAAATACATGTGAACATTGAAACACAGAATGGGAAAGGATCTCAAGAGACCAAAATTCCTTTTTGCTTTATTTCATGGTAAATATACTATGAACACACCTACTGGATATTTGTACAATCTATTCTTACAAAGCTCCTGGGAAATATCTCTTGCAGCAATCCCTATAGAGTCTATTCCCATGCCTCACCCTGGTTTGGATTTTTCTTAATATTTAACTAGGAGAATCAGAATTTTTAAACCAAATAACACTCCTAAAAATTCCTCTTTTGTTTTCTACCCTTACTGTCTCTAGAAGAGCTACTAATTTGCCTTTTTATAGCACTTCCACTTGGGAAGTGGAAGGCTGTTACCCTGTCTCCCATTAGCCCTTTCTTTCTTAGCCTGAACAATTCCCTTTCCCTGTAGGTTACATCTGTTCATCCTCTTATCTTTCTTGTTGCTTTTCTTTTTTAATAGCAGTTTCCTTTTGTCTTTCCAACACCTTCTCTTTCTGCAACAGCTTCCTCCTAATTTTAGCACATGCAGTTTGTGGTGTGCTGTACTCACTGGTTCTCCTCCATGCAGTCACTTGTCCACTTGATTTTCTTTGGGCGTTTTTCTTTGGGCTATTGAACTTCATCTTATGGGTTTCCAGAGTGGCTTTCCACTTTTTCAATATGCTTTATTTTCAATCCTGTCTTCCAAAGAGCTTGTAATCTTGTCCAGCTTGCTTTTTACACTTTAAAAAAACCCTCCAAAATGAAAACAAAACAACTTTGTTCTGGTCAATTAAAATCATGAATAAAACCAAAGATAAGCCAAATGCCTGTGGATATAGCACTTAAGAATCCTCTTCAGCTTGATCAGGAGTCAACTATTCTCACTGTAGTTCTGCATCCATTTAAGAATACATTTCCCTGGTTTACTTACTAGAGTCTTTTCTAATACTGAAGAAATGGAAATGACCTAAGATTTTTCTCTAGCAGGAGGACCATGGCTACAGACTCACTTGAGAGTTGATGTCTTCTTTGGACTTTAGATATTTGTTTTTATGATATACTTGTTTTCATTTAACAGTGCAAGGATAACAGGACTCTCTCATGTTTTCACAGCAGGTTTGGATCTGTTGTTAGAACTAGTGATTTTTTTACTTCTGTGATGTTTAGGTTCAGCTTGTCTTTGTGGCGCTGGTTTAGTTTTATGGATTCTACAAATCCTAGAAAATAATATATATTTTAAAAAAATATAAGTAAGTGCACACTTATCCAAAAAATCCAAACAAGAAAACAAGCCAACCTCCCAAAAATTTAATTTGAGGAAAAGAGACCAATCATAACTTTGAAACACATTAGGAATATTTATTGTTTTCTATTAAAACTTCTTACATCTATTGATGCTCCTAGCTGCTTTGACATGTAACACAAGGGCCCAACACACTTGTCAGGCTTCACTGTGTCTCAGATATAAAGCTTCCATGTATTGAAAACATGTATAATCTGTTTCTGGTATTGTAAGAGTTTTCCATTGGTCTCAGAAAAACAAACTAGCAATTGAAAAGGATAAATTCATCAGCATGAACTTCAAATCACTATTCTCTTCTAATTGTCCTTTTAAAAAGTATTATTTTATTTTCTGAGGCTCGGTCATAAATATAGTTTTATCTAGGCCTGGGACATTTTACGCAGGCAAGCTCAGCCCAGCTGTGAGAGAACGTTTAGCAATGTATTTGCATAAATGAGCTTGCCTCCAGGCCCCCTCTCTATCTCCACAGTCATTCTTCCCGCTTCTGCTCACAAATTTTCAGCAAGTCTTCGAAATTCTGCCAGGTATGGTCTAAAAGTCTTGTGGGATTGAGGGTTTCCTTGAGAAGTAAGAAACGTGGGAAGACGAAACTAAAGTTTCTGGTATGCTGGAAGGCTGGGGAAGAACATGCAAAATCTGAAAGAGGTGATGGAATTGAATCCCTGCAGGGCACATGGAGACAGGGAGTGGGTGAGGCCAGCTCCTCTTGCTAGGACTGTTTAAAAGCACCTCTCCTCTCCTCTCCTTTCCGTGCCCTTGGAGCAGTCCCTGAGCCATCTCTGCCAGCGTGGGCATGCCTGCTGTGAAGGAAGCCAAACTGTACAGAAATGTCATCTCTGATGGCATACGAGCGTCCTGACACAATTACAGAGCCTGGCCCCAGGGGAGAGCTCGCTGGGTGCTCACTCTAAGATCACAGCCCTGCACTACCTTGTACAGCAAGGGCGTGCTGCCAGCTGGGCTGAGTGCTGCAAGGCAGAAAGCGCTGTGGGAGCCTCTGGGAGCAGGGCAAGGGAATATGTGGAGAGGAGAGCAAGGCAGAAAAAAGAAAGGCACTCAGAGCTAGGTGTATACTGAAGATTCATTCTCACCATCTTTTCCTGAAGGCTTTTATTAATTATTTTAAATTCCACTGAAATTTAGTACATATGGGGAATACTCGCATTTGTGCACTGACTAGGTGTGTTGCAAAAGGATGAGAAGTTGTTCCATTTATTTCTTCATATAGATTTATTTTAAAAGCATTTGCTCACTCTACTTTAAATATAAAGGCCCATTAATATCACAGTGCCTGATGTCTATTACAAACATAGCTGTCTATTAGCACTGCATTACATGATGTATATATGTGGATGCATTTATAAAAGTGTATGCTTGCCTGTGAGTATCCATACAGATCTCCATGCCCTGCTCTCAACAGTCTCACAATACACACTGCATCATTATAAAAATATTTTATATGTTTCTAGATAAAAGTTGTCATGTAAATCTAGGACTTTATTATTCCTCTTTAAAGTAAGCAATGTGAAATATATGTTTACTTTTCAAAGATAAGCCTTGAAATCTGCAGAACTGAAGGGGGCAGGGGAGAAATTTCTCCTCCCAATTCTACCCTGATTTGAAAGGTGTTACACTCTCAAAACTCTTTCTAAGGTGTCATATTAATAACTGGTGATAGGAGTGCACACAGACACACATCTACAAAGTCAATAGGCCCCATATCAAACAAGCCATGCTGTCCATAGCTAGTATGAACTACCTTTTTAAAAAATGAATGTTGATGGATCCGAAGAAATTTGCATTAAGATTTCTTTTACAATCCCTAATTGCTGTAAAATCTACTTGTTTATATTCTCCAGCACAGCAGGATATCATTTGCTGTGATCCAGTGGTACTGACTTGACCCTAACATGTTGGAAAAAAAACATGGTTTGTGCAAGCAAGTAAATAAGAGATTTCTGCAGCAGCTGGAAGCTTACACCTGAAGCCATCTGAACTGCATGATTCTCTGTTACTTGTAGGACTGATTCCTCTCCTCACAGTGGAAATATGAGCACTCAATATGCATTGCACATCAAGTAATTTTCCAGTTTATCTTCTCTAACTGTTGCATCACATTTTTAATTTTCCTCTTTTTGTAATTTTGTCTAAATAAAGGCTCTGGTATAAATTTTTTTTTTTTTTTGAGAAAAATAAGTCCTACAAAATCACAGACATGGATTGCCCACTGTCTAATCAATTTCATAACTTTTTTTTGTTAGCTTACTCCTTGAATGAAATTATCATTTTCAGATTAGAGACATATTAGAGACTAGGTTGTTAAGCCTGCTAAATCTTGTCTCATAGCAGGACTGAGTGGGATTTTCATAAATGCATTTGGCTCTTTTACTTGTACTCATGCACAGTGTTTTTGTTTTGGTTTTTTCCCCCCAAGTATTTTCCTGGGAGGTCCTTATGAATGATGCAAAGAAAGCAGCTTTTATGTAATTTTTTATAATCTCTTTTTGCTGTAAGGAAAGACTACCTACAGCTGGACACAGCTGTGAGAACAAGTATTTACACCATACTGAGAACATAAAGCTGTCCCTATGGGACAGTACTTTCCAAGGCTCCCATGATGAGGAGACCTTGTAAGGTCCAGGAAGGCAGGCACAGAAACCATTAATTTGTGTGAAATTGCCAGGTAAAGCAGAGACATAATCACTGCTCTATTTCTCATAAGGCTTCTCAGATGTGGGAACTCAGAAGCATCCCTTGATGTCTATGTGAATCCATTGCTGATACAGAGCTACACACATGAATTATTATCAACACTATTTTATTTTCTGTAGAATGTAATAGCACTGAATTTATTTAGCTTATTGTCTCATATGGACTGTTCTTCTTTCTTAATTTTTGCAAGTTCATGACTGAGACCCAGGCTAAGGCATGAGGAAATCTGGTCTTAGGGTGAGGTCTACTCACTTTACAGAGAGATGATGATGAGAATTTTCTGGTAAGCAGGGTAGAGAAAAGCAGCTGAATGGCAAGAGAGCTTTGTTCACAATATCATTAAAGTTGTAACTGTTCTCTAATTGATGATCTTTGGTCCTTGCAAAACTGAATGCAGGGAAAAAGAGCATCATGGGAGCACAGTGAATGGGCTCCATAAACACAGAGGAACTACATAAGTGGAAAAGCTTATAAAATGCCCCTGTAACTATACAGGTTATGCCCAGGTGTTATTGAGCTTCAAAGAGAGATGGACTCATCTGGACAGTATTGCAGAGATTTTTTTTCAAGCAATTTTTGCACCATGTTTTAAATGAGAGTG
Organism: Ammospiza caudacuta; assembly: GCF_027887145.1. Taxonomy (NCBI): domain Eukaryota; kingdom Metazoa; phylum Chordata; class Aves; order Passeriformes; family Passerellidae; genus Ammospiza; species Ammospiza caudacuta. Next base: position 32,378,196 of record NC_080595.1, read on the forward strand.
GATTATCCTCTTTTTCTCTATAGCTAAATGTTTTTGTTCTTACTCCTTAAATATCTGAATTTTTCATAATCCGCCATGGATCTTACTCTCACTGCAGCTCAGAACTAGGACCTGTTACTATCTCCAATACTTTCTCCCTTGAAAAGCACAGTTTAAAAATCCCAGGCAGTGTGCTTAATGCCCCCCAGTGACTCAGTGACCGAGTCAGGTGAATGATTCCTTACACGTATGCAGCGTGTATGTGACCTTTCCCCACACAACATGCTTGCGTCATGGACTGGGCTCATAGTTTTTTGGTTTTTTTCTGGTTTTGTTTCAGCAAAGACACATTTTTGCCTTTGGGATTTTGCCACAGCTGCTGAGTGACGAGGAAAATAAATCCACCTGGCTGAGCTATTCACCAGCTTTTTTTTCTGCCTCTCTTTAATGTGAGGCAGCTGTGCAGCCTTATTCTCTGCAGCTGACTGTCCTTCTCTGCCCACCTTATAAAACATGGAAAAATCACCCTTCCCCTATCCAGCTGCCTGGCTGAGGAAATGCTTTAAAGGGCAAAATAGCAGCTCCTTCAAACAGTGATTCACAGAAGAACTTGAGCTTTGATTTATAATTAGAGCTCTGAAAACCTTTCATTGCAAAGCTGGTAAGAGCTAGGGGAAAAGCTGTCCTCACCTGTTTTCTATCTCACTTCATTATGAATCTGGTTCATGTCTGTCCTCTGCCTCTGTATTTGCCAAGGTTTTGATGGTGCTGGTGTGAAACAGTTTCAAAGGGAAATTTTAAGGCAAAAGGAACAGGAAATATCCTCTTTCTCCATAATTTCAGGACAGGAATTTTTGTTTCCTTTGAAACTATTGGGATGTTGACTTTCTGTATGACTTTGAAATAGGGTAAAGTTTGTTCTCACTTTTGTCTCCTCCCCTCCTTTTCTTATTCCCTCTCTTGCAATAGTGACAAATGTTATTTCTTCATTTCACAACCCTGGTGACTTTGGGAGTTTCACACGGACACAGGCTGAATGACAGTCTGCTCATGAGACTATCATCTGTGCTTTTGCTCATGAGATGCTCTTATGCAGAATGTGATTCTTCTACCCAAGCCAGGAAAGAAAACTCTTCCTGCTGTGAAAACACTTGAGTTCCTTCTTGGCTTTGCTCCCTTGAAAGACAGAGTCCATTCAAAAGTAAAAGCCTACCTAAAAAAAAGGATACATTACTTTTTGTTAATAAAAGGATGAACATAAGCCTTAAATGAATCTTTATACATCTTGATATTCATGTTTTTCTCTTCATAGTCTGTGATACCTCCCTTCTTCCTCTTTTCTCTAGCTCTGTCCTCATGGTAGCCCTACCCTGAAATAGGTCTTAGCTCTTCAGTATGGCTTTTCTCTTTTAAAAAAATAATCTCAAATCTCACATAAAAAATGGTCGCAGAAACATGTAATCTCTCAACATCCAGAGGTAGAAGCTGTGAGGAGAAACATGGATTTGAAAGGAAATGAATGTATTAGTTTTGTGTCAGTTTGAATCAGCAATGCTGCCTATGCATAGATTGAAAGCTGTAAAGCTTGCTTTCAATCCCTGAACCCCCTGAATTTGTACTTGTAGCACAGACTGTATGTATGCCACACTTTGTATGTATGACACACTTTGTCAAGCCTCTCCACAAGAGATGATTTTCTAGTGCCTGCACTGATCCTGTACCATGGTGTCATGTGCAATGCTGCGCTCAGCTAATCCTGTTGAGAAGGAAAAGAATTCTACACAGCTAGTATAACTCTATCAAGATTATTTTACTGCTTCTAGCAATTAGTTCTGAAGTTTTGGAGGCCAATATATGTGATTAATACACACACATAAAATGTATAATCTCTTCTGCTAGTTGCTGAATTTGTTTTTCCCTTTTTTTTCCAGTTATATTGTGTGGCCAGATGTCACAGGAAATATTCAGGTATGATAGGGTATTCCTTTAGTTTAGTACTTTGAGAAGCTTAAGAGGGCAGCAGTTTCTCATTTTCTCAATCATATTCCATGGATCGTTATACTGGAATAATAAGAATGAGTGATGTGATTTTGATAATTTATCATAGACCTGGATACACATGGAAACAAAAATTTGCAAGTAGATACTGTATTTTGAGTCAGTTTTTACTATGCAGGTGACAAAAGAAACATTTTTCAATAGTTTAAATTAGACATCGAGTAAAAATTAGCCAAAAAACCTTAGATGCATATAAAATAGGACGACAAAAACAAGGAAAGAATGAGGAGGAAGATGCTTTCCTGTGCAGTCATCAAGCTGAAGTGGCACCTGCCTGTGGTCTACAGCTAAGATGCCATTACTCCTGTGTGAAGTTATCTTAAGACTCTGGACATCAGTGGTCAAATATTCCAAACCTGAAACTCAAGTTTTAAGGGATAATGTTGCCTGCAAATACAGGGGTCAATTCTTTTCAGAACAGGAAAGTGGATTAAGCTGACAGTAGAGCAAACTTATTGTGACTTCTAAGGCTCAGCAGTGAGGACAGAAGCATCCAGTAATTTTCAGAATACGGTGCAGGGCATGTCGCAAGGTCTGAGAACTATGATGGATCTGGAAGGAGGAGGAAGAGCAGGAGCAGGAGGAGGGTTTCTCTGTGTCCCTATCACCATGCAGACAAGGGCAGTGGACATGGCAGTGTTTGTTAGCCTTCCCTCAAAATCAGGGATGCAGGTTTCCGAGGGGTCAGCTGGGGACTCGCACTTTTGCTCCCTAGATGGAAACACTGAGTGTGGCTTAATCAATCACATGACAGCCATATCAGGTTTATTAATTTGTTTCCAAATGTGATCATTAGTGGACAAAGAAGAAGAAGTGATAAAGTAGACTTGATTAGCTGGGCATTAAATACGTGCAAATAGACCATTAACATATTAATCTGGCTAAATGTGTGCAACATTTTTATAACATATCCACTCTACGTACAATGCAAATATCAGCGTCCATGCCTACAAAAGTAAAACAACATCAAATTTTCTGTTTGCCACATGGAATGCCTCATAAATGTCCACAAGGATTTTGATTTGTGGTTTGTCTTCCCAGAAGCTGAAAATGAGGCCATGTCCCATAGCTGGAGTAAAAAGGGTGTTCTCTGTGAAAGCATCTGCCTCTCCTGTTGTTCTACCAGAGTGTCATGAATAGATTTTGAAGGTTGAAATTTGACTGCCTAATTCTTCAAGAAAGATCTAAATGGGAAAGTTGTTTTGATAGTTTAGAAAGAAAGGAAAAAAGAGATGGAACTTTTCTGGAAGGCTGGAGCAGATTATCAGCAGTTTAATGGCCTCATCAATCATCATCACAAAAAACCTGCATCACCTCTTCACTCTACCTTCATACTGAATTACTGAAACAGCTCACTATATATTGAATATTATTTCTTCAACTTCTGATTTAACAGTCCTCAAAATCTGCTATAAACCACATATTCTGAAGATATCCCACATCTTTTATAATAAGTAACCCTTTAGCATCCAGAAGTAAACAGTAAACTCCCTTTAGACTGTTTACCTGACAACATCAAGAGATGGATGTAGAGTTAGGTTTCACAGGGGTTTCAACTTGAGTGCTGAGCATAATAAAATACCTAAACCCTACTTCAATAAAACCGAACCAGTAAAAATTTAATTTTATACTTTCAAATAAATCTGAGCAGCAGGTAGGTTTAGGGGAAACTGGTGAATAAGGAGAGACTTTATGAAGGCAAAAATCAATTCCTGATAGCACTGCTCCCTTTCCCTCTTTGGAACAGACTGCACTGCCATCACTGTCAACTGTCACAGCAACGACTGTCCTATGAGCTGTAACATCTCCCATGTGCATATCGCTAATTATCTGCAGCAGGGAACCATGTTCAGATTTTAGCTGCACAAAATAACAACCCAAGCGTGTGGATTATGACATGTGACAAATTTGAATGTCTTGGAGTCACAAAGGGTTGGTAGCTGTGGCATGCCCCAGCCTACACAGAGAACAAGGTGAATGTTTTGGAGTGATAAGGCTTATGATTTCCATGTATCCCAGGGGTTTTGCAAAGGGAGAGTGACATTTGCCACAGCTCCTTGAACTAACCACAAAATCTGGGCATCACCACTTAAGGGTATGAACAGTGCACAGGTTTTCTGCAGGTGTGTGGATTCCTAATGAAGTGTGCTCCATGGGTAGTAGATATAATTAAGCCCCATTTTCAGATGAAGGAAGAAAAGCATAAAAGGATAAAATGACTTGTCCAAACCCAAAGTGATACGCAAGAAAATCTGGCAGATATGCCAAAAATCCCCCTGCATTCATTAACTTTTTTCTGGAATTGTAGAAGCACAGAGTGGTTCAACCTTGAAGGGACCCTTGGAGGCCATCTGGGCTCATCCCTCCTACTGAGGCAGGACCACCCAGAGCAGGCTCCTTAGCACCTTGCCCAGATGGCTTTTCAGTATCTCCAGGGATGGAGACTACAATCTCTGAGAAACCCATGGCAATGCTCAGTTACCCCTACAGTACAAAAGGTCTTCCTTATGTTCAGATGGATCTTCCTTCTGTGCTACCTATTCTTTTTCTCTATTCACCATTGTCAGGACAAGCGCCAGATAGACTGATAAACACTGTGGCTCTTTGGTACCTTCACAAAATAGGAATAAATTCAGTGGCAAGTTGTCCATTTCCCCCACAGGAGGAAGATGACTTGGTAGTTCTCCACCTTGGTAAGGCCAGTGAAGACATACAATAGGAGATTTTATCATCATAAATTATAAAATTTTGATCTACTTCTCACTCTACTGTCTGTGCTGTTAATCAAGGCCTGGTCAGTATAAAGAAAATCTGTACTGCCACACTGTATACATCTGTATTAAGTGAGCAGGTCTAGGCACCTTTCCCTTCTCATCAATATAATTTCATTTTATTTTTCAATTGTTAGTTCTGAAATCACATTGCTTTTTCTTGATTCATCACTGCAAATCCTTTAAACCTATTAACATCCTTCACACCTCTTATTGTCTCTTACCTTGACTGGTGTAATTTTGGTCGTGCTTTTTTCTTGGTCCAAATCAGGAACGCAACGTGCTGCTGTGAGAATCATCTTAATTGTTCCTTAACATTTCTGTATGAATTCTTCATGTTGTTCAGGGACATAAATTCCTGTTACATGTGAGATACCAAGAGAGAGGGATAAGGGGAGCAGGAATGTGGTGGAATATTTAGAGCTGCAAAACACTCAGACTCTGCCTTCTGACGCTCCAGAGTACAGTCCTGTTCAACTGCCAGCTCTCAACCAATCCTCTTCTTGCTTGACCTCTAATATTTACTCATTGCTTCACACCTTATTTCATGAACTTAGCCTCTGTTCTCTGGTGTACATAATTAAAATTACTGCCTCTGAAATCCATTTTTTAGAAAGATATGACTTTTACGAAATATTCTGTCTTCTCTTTGCTTGTTTCTACCCTTTACCTCCCCCATCTTTTTCATCAGTGATGACTCAGTTGGTGAGGGCATCCTGAAAGGATGCATAAAGTGGCTTTCAAGAACTCAGCCTAGTGAAAGCATTCTGTAAATATCTGGATTTGGCTTTAGACATACTTGAAACCAGCATGAGCCAGTGGGAGGAGAGAAAAAATGAAGCAAGTCTTTTCTGTTCCTGAGCTAAGAAAGCCATAGAAAGCCTCTTTGTTCAAGTGGAGGGAAAATTCTGGGAATATCATGCCATGCTCTATAGTCACCATGCAGGCATGGTGATTTTAGTGTTTAGAGGGGAGTGGGAAAATGTTCTAAAGTCTTTTCTGGCGACTATGAGAGGGATGTGCAGGTAGTTTGCCTCTAATTGTCTAATGTATTGTTTCACAAGCTGTATCTATGGACTGAAATAAGTTCTTTGATGGAGACAAAGTGGAATACCATTGTCTGCAGATTAGTTTTTAACAGTGATCTCCCCCCTGGAGACAGTGTCAAAAGAAGTTGGTTATTAGGACTTATTTTTGTGAAAAACTGAACAGATGAGGTAACCACTTGCCAACAAGAAGAGGACGGATGAGACAGTGAGGTACGATATGTTTTCCATCCTCATTGGGTCAATCAAAATTTGATACCTCAGTTTCCTCCTTTTATTAAAATTACAATAGTGAGCATTCCTTTACGCTTTAAAGAACAAGATCTACAGATTAAAAGAGCTATTATTTTTGTTAGACATTCATAAGGTAGGATTCTTCTTCAAATATATCTTCATGCACACTTCTTTTATTAGTTCTCTTTTTTCATATTTTTTTCTTAAGTATCTTTTCCTCTTATCCCTTTTGTTCCTCCTAAGGTCTTAGATGGCAGCATTTTTCATTACATTCCCTGCTTTTTTAATCTCTTTGTCTCCATTTATGTAAATTTGGCATGTGAACATGGAGTTAAGAAAATCCTTGGAGCCTGTTTTAAAGTCTCATGAAGGTCTAATTAAATATCGCACACTGGGAAAGATATATTTTTCAATGTATGCAAAAAAATTAAATTGATTGACATGAGCAGTAGGTCTCAAATCCAATATTTCCTGACATAATGCATTCCTGGTTAACTCAATTTTCAAAGTGGATTCTGTTCTGTTGCACACGGCATATGACTCCATAACTGCCCCATTTCCTGTTTGTTCTGTTCATTACCAATGTAAAGACCAAAGCTAAACATAAGCCATTTGACTTCTCTCCTGGCCTCAGGCTGTTTGGTGATTGTTGTTATTATTACAATTTTTACTACTATTGTCATTTTATTGTGTGTTAAGGCATTGTTTTTTCTTCTGCTGTGTAAAGACAATGAGCAATGAATGCGGAAAGGGCCTCTAAGTGAGATCATCCCTTTATCACAACAAAAGTAAATCTCCTAAATCTAACTGAAAATTCACCATCAGCTGAGATCATCCATCAAACATGACAGCAATGGAGAAAAAATGAATTCTGTGTCTACTTGCTTAAGTCAAATAATCTGATTTAAAAATGTTGTTCATCCTTTCATTACCATACCAGACAAATTGGAATTTTGCTGGAACTCAGAGTCTACGTTTTTTCTGTTAAATATACTCTCCAGGGGGCATGTTTTGGCCTGAAGTGCAGTGGCACAAAATGCCTGCATCCATACTTCATTACATCTGGTTCTGGGTGGAATTATGTCTTGGCCCTGGAGGGATCAAGACCAGCCCGAATAGTGTTGGGAGATTTTTTACAGAGATGGGAACCAAAATGTTTTAGAGTAAGTACAGGAGAAAGTCCCTGGTACGCTCTGCCACCTGAGCTGTGTGCTCCCTCCTTGGTTTGTGTCCCCCAGCCCCATGCCTCTCTGTCACGCTGAAGAGTTCCAGTGAGCCAAACCCATCTCAGGGCACCACTTACAGAGGATGGTTTCATGGTAATCGAGTGGCTGCATATTTTCCCTAGCCCTCTTAACTTTGGGGATTTAGAATCTCAGTGGGAGGGTTTGTCAGTGGTTGTATGCATGCTGACTGCAAAGACATCTGAGGACATCTACTCAACAGGATGCTCTGCCTCAGAGCTCACTGATAAGTGCAATAGCTGGTTGGTTGGACAGGCAAAGAGATCTGGATGGAGGAAAAAAGTGCTGTAGCCTGAAGAAATTACTCTGCAGGAAATGTACCCTCTCCTGGCCCAATTAAATTCCTTATCACCTTTTCAGTGTCAAATGGGGAGAGAGAAAGAAAGTTTAGATATGTTTAGGCATTTGTCTTGGTTCAAATTCCCCAGTGAAGATGTGGGAATTGTGCTGTGGAGGGAAGCCCTGTGATGCCGTTTTGGGTTTTGCTTTTTTTTCTTTTGTAGGTTCTCTGTATTCTTTGCACATATATTTGTAGCTTTTTAGCCTTTTGCATTAGTGGCTAGACTTCCCAGTAATTTTCCATGGCCTTTCCCTAGGTAGAAAGACAAAACAAATTCCAGAGCTTCAACCCCCAGTGGGTAGAAGGCCCCGGCGCTATCTTGGCTCTTCCTGGTTGCCAAGGCTGAGAACAACTCTTCAAGGTACATTTCCATGGACAAGGTACAACTAGTGCTGAAAGGGTGGACTCCAGAGAAGGGGCTTGACCTGGGGGGCAATTGCATCACCACTTTGTCCTCCTAATTGGTGCTTTTTATCAATTATACTAATCTCCTAAAACTTGAAAAAATGTACCCACCCCTGGGAAGGCGGGCTTTTGTGCACATCTTTCCATAACTGCCCCTGAAGGCCTTCAAATAAAGATCCTCTTTTATATTACCTCCTTAGTAAAATTATTTCAAGTTTGATTTCTGGGTTGGGAAAAAGGCAGTATTTGCAGGATGGTCATGAGCCATGATAACGAAAGATCTCCTCCCACCTCTGGGCAGGTGTCTTTGTGCTGTGTATTGCAGGAATGTGTTGCCATATAGTCTACAGAAAAAGCATTCTACAATTTTTATCATTGGATAAAAGCTCTTGTCACTTTATGAGCAACTAAGGCTATTTTATTTAAATTGCTGAACTTGGGGTCTAAATAAGTAATTACATTTGTGCATAGCACTAATTTTCATGCTCTTGCAAGCTTCTTCCCTTTCACCCCTAATTTGCAAGGCATCTTCAGGCAACTCTGTGTTTCACACTGGAGAGGCCTGCATATCAGTATTGGCTGAAAAAATTATGACATGAAGTTTATGATCCTTCAGATCAAATCTCTTGGCAAACATTATACAGATCCTGCTCATCAATAATAAAATGACTTGAGTTTAGAGGTCTGCAAGATGAAGATAATGTATGAGGGAAGGAGAGAATTCATAGAAATTATGAGGTTAGGTTGTGCTTGCAAAGACTACACAAAGATGAATTACCATGTAAAGGATTTCTAGAAGAGTAGCACTGCTATTCTAATGTTCCAAATCAGTCAGTCTTTGCACTGTCAATGTTAGGGTTTATGAACAAACAGAAGAGACCTATCTGTAGCAGCTAGAAAGATGGTTTTATTTCCTTTGCTTCTCAGATACAGAAAGGGCTCTTGGGGAAACACTTACATTAGGAATTTTGCCACAGGAAAGTCAAAATTTATTTTTGAGTTGATATCTGTGGTCACTGTTGTATGGACTTCAGAGCAGATTTACAGAGCACAATTCATTTTTTCTGGAAGAAAGGTATTGTTAGTTTGTGATGGTAGAAGAGAACTCAAAACCCATTGAACTCATTGAAGCTGCATGGAAGCCCACTAGAAATCTCATATAACATTTTTATGGCAGGGATGAGTACATATCTGTGAAGAATCATACTGGACAGGTATAAAAACCTGAGAACCTTCCCCTTACATGGCAGGTTAACATCACTTGTTCCATCATGATGTAAAAATCTGTCCAGAGTTTGGATTTAGTTGTCTGAACCTCTTTGAGATCTGTAAAACACACATGTTTAAAATCTTGCCAGTATGGCCTTCCAGGTGAAAGTGTGCCAGCTTTTTTGGGTTTTTTTGCATCTGACAGTTTTTCAATGGGGAATTTCAGTTCTTTGCCTCTTGATCCCACTGGGGCCTAGAAACATTTTGGTCATGATGGATGTGATGGCTAGTTTGAAGACCTTGTGAAATCTACTTTTACCAAAAGATTCAGTTTCAAGGATGTCATATTTAATCTGTCAGCTTGGCTTTCCTTTATTCATAACAAATTTCAACAATTGTGTATTCAGAATGTGAAAGGTAAAACTCTCAGCTGAAGGTGATTTCCTTCTTTTCCAAGCAATAGCAGATCTATTAACATCAGCAGGAGGCACAATATTGAATTAACTCAGAGGGTTACTGCATTTTGTTTCTCACATTTATTAACGTGGAAACCTCAAGGTAAAGCCAAATTTCCATTGTACTATGAGGAAAACCCATGCTATACAAGCACAATCACAAAAAGAAAGAGAAAAATATTGGTTTCACTTTTCAGAGGGAGATCTGAAGCATAAAAATAAATATACAAAAACTCAACTAGAAATTGGGCAGTGTAGAGCTGGAAAGCAAACCTGTGTTCCTGAGTCTAATACCTCCATCCAAACTATAAAAATAGTCTTATAGCCTCAGTCAGGTATCTTCATGCCATAGTTTTGAAGGGAGAATGCCAAGAGAAAAGCATTCTCATGCATTTCTAACCTTGTTGAAAATACATGGTGCAGCTGATGCATTTCCAGTTGCAATGGATTTTACTGAGCCCTGATTGAAATCCAGTAACTCCTTGTGTCTCCAGTACACTTTGAAATGTTTTCTGAGCTGTCTGTGGCAGGCAAAACCTTGTCATTTCCATCTGCGGCTGGCTTGTCACAACTTTTACACCTCATGAGAGAGTCTCATTTTCATTGCTAGATGTGTTTTGAAAGTGCCTGCTCATACTGAAAGCTGAGGCCCATAATGGACTTCATTAAGGTAGAACTGTTTCGTCCTAAGAGGCTTCAAAGCATTTTTGTCTGAACTTCATGATGCTTTATCTGGCAGACAGGCATGCCCTTATACAAGAGGGCATTCTATAGATAGATATTTCACACTCAACAAGTTTTAAATAAAATATCAAGTAAAATACAGCTCTCTAAACTATAGTCTGCCTGTCACTTCTCTTAGTCCATTAGCTCTGAAAGGTACAGAAAGATGGGTTTTCTTTTACTTCTTCCTTGCAAGCAAATGCTACTTTGGAAGTTTATTCTAAAATAATGTTAACAGGGAAGAGATTTTAGATTATTTCCCCTCTGCTTCTCCTTCACCTGCCAAGGTATGGTATTTGTTTATGGTTTTATACTTAGATTTTAGAGACATAAATGAACCTTACCTGAACTTGCAAGATATCCAGATCTCCATATGAGGCTGTATTTTCTAGCTTGATTGACACCTTCCTTGAACCTCCATCTCCATCTTAGTGAAGCAGAGATAGTTCTAACTTCTGTGGCTCAGTACCAAACAAGAAGGAATTACATTAGGGAAGGGCTGAACACATAAAGCTACCAAAATGTGGAATTACTCTGTTGCCAGCAAAAAGAAATCCCAGACAAGCTGGTGGCAGCAGAGTTTCACTTATGACTGCAGTCCAGATGCAGGTGTTCATAATTCTGTGTCACTTTTCCTGCCATCCCACCAAAACATTTCCTTTGCTGAGCAGAGACAGTTTCCTCTTGCTACTCCTGACTGCAGTAAAAAAACAACTGAATCTTTTTTACAGGTAACTAGCAGGGCTACAAATTGGCAACTAAAATCACAGGGCACAGGATTTCTACCTGAAAATGAATTTCTCCCTCAGTGATCATGACAGCCCTAGACATGCCTGGATATGCAGAGAAACAAGGATGGCAATGGACAAGGGAAGTTCCTAAATCGAAAAGATCTTTCAGTGATTAAAAAGAGTTGATAAATCAAAGACTTGACTTTACTTGTCATGCTGATGTGACTCTTTTAGGTAGGCAGCTTAATCCATTACTGCCTGAGAGGAAAAGCTAACCGTGTTGATTTTTTCACACATCCTGCTCAGGAACAAAAAACAGTAGACAGTGGATGACTTTTTCACATTGGTCTCGTCTGTTCATCCATTTGACTTCTCAGTACTGAAGGCTTTAACTGTGCTTTAACTATGCTGGCATCCCAGATGTGTGGAAATAAGTGACACTGTGCCCTAACTATCAGTTCATCATCTAACAGGGTCTGGGGAGGTGAATATTTGGAGAATCCTTTCTACCACCCATAAAAAAAATTAACAGCAAACACAGGTGAATGCATGTTAGTTCACGGGTAGAACAAAGGAATAGATAATTCAGGTTTATGTTGGTATAGAAGGAGACTTGAGACAAGCATGTGTCGCCCTGATTTTTTAAATTTTTCTAAGCCTTCTGATGTTTACATTCTCGTAATGAACTTTCTCACACACTTTATGTAAATAACGTATTGTTTTGCATTTTTTTATGGAGGAGGAGAAATTTGATGGACTGTTTGTTTATTCAGTGTCATTGGAGAGGTGGCACTGTCACCCTCCAATCCACTCTCACTTTTGGAAATCTATAAATGTTGGAGTCAGAAATTAAAAGACTCTTTTTTACCCTTGGAAGAGCTTTGTGTCTGTGTCGTATTATTTCATGTCCTATAGTAATAAGTATGTGCCATTTTCTGTTGTGGAGACCTCCTCTTGGATAAAATATTTGCCTTATTAAAGAGCATACTTGTTTTTCAGATGCCTTCATCTGTGACCACCAGTTTTGCTACTACCCTTTCAAACAAGGTCAATCTTCTGAATCAGTTACTCTCTTCCTCCAGCTTGCTCAGCCATCATTAATAACAATCAATGAGGGAAGAGCTGTTGTGATTGAAGGGAGTGATGTGGGTACTGCTCAGTCTTTGGAAGCCCAGATTTAGTGAGACTCGTGCAGAGAGTGCTGCTCATTGCTCAGTCGAATGCTCTCTTCTTTGTCAGTCATTCCCTACCCTAACATCATGGCACAGTGAGAAACAATTCAGGTTTTGTGCTGTTTGAACACGGTGTTGCTTTGGCCATTGAACAGCTCCTGTGGAATGCATTTCTCATTTCCCTGCCTTTGCATTCAGTCACACATGCAGAGAACACACTGCGTACCAAGCTAGAGGTGTCCCAGCCTTGCCGTGCTGAAATCACCCACTCCCACTCCCAGCTTTGCAAAGAGGAGCTAGCTGTTAAAAATAATTGACTGAATAAAAGGGAGAAATAGCTAAGCTATCCACTCATAAAGTACTGGTCTATGACTGTGGGCAGCTGAGTTCAGCCCCAAGCTTCCCTGTTTCCAAGATGAGGCACTCTTCATGGATTATACTGCGCAAGCTGATGCTGTGCATGGGTTTCTGGTCTTATCTAAATGAGCTAATGCTGTTCTTGAGCACAGTGCAGCCCTGCCTGTGTTGTCAGCCATGCTTGAAACAATTAGAAAAGCTGGACTGATTTGGTCTGCATGGAGGGCATCCAGGCCTGGACTAATGTGGGCTGTGATGCTCAAGGCTCTGTTGACAAATCAGTTTACATACAGCTAATTAGGGAATGCCCAAAATGCAACTTCATTGCTTGGGGTTTTTGAGATTTTCTGTGTCTCCAGGCAAGACATGTATTCCAAATTCTGAAACAATGTGAAATAGGGATTTAAGTATCTAGACTGACTTGTAGAGATGATGTGTAATCCTATGTCTCATTGACTTTGCTGTGGACATTCACTGAAAACAGAAAATGAAAGCAGCCCACTTAGTTATAATTTCACACCTTTAGGCTTACCTTCCCCAGCAATGATGAAGAGGCATTTAATCTAAGTTTGTGAGTGTTTGAGGTAGTCTTATTGAAAGATGTGTATCTCAAATCTAGATATAGAGAGCTCATTATTGATTTATTGATATTATTTGTATAATAAATTATTTTCTGGATCATGGAGATAGGAGATCCTTTGTATGCAAATAGTAGCTGAATCTCAATGACCAAACTTTGTCCTCAGTTTCACTGCTAGAAGTCAGTAGTAACTCTGTTCAAGTTGACGGAGTATTTCTGACTTAAGGTAAATGAGGCAAAAAGTGTTTTTTCGCTGTCTAAGTGGAAAGTTATATACTTTTAAACAGGGTAATTTAAGGGAAAAGGTAGGCTAATGCTGACAAGTAATTTTTATATCACACCTAGTAATATGCTTCACACTTTTACACTTCAAATGAAACACATGACCCCAGAACAGTGGAACTACTTGGCCATGTGGGATATAATAATTTGAGAGGTGACAATGGAACAATGAAATACGGGCCAAAGTTGAGAAAAAATTATTATTTCAAAGAAGATTTTAAAATTACCTTTTAAACTATCTTTGGTTTAAATGACAAGGATCAGGCAGTCCGTCTCATTTTATCTGGTGTGGTAGGGATAGCATAAATTTACATTTGAAGTTCCTACAGAAAACTGCTCCTGTATCTTTTTTTCCTTTACTCGTGTGTGTGTGTTGCTGTCTAGTGCAGGCACACCCTGGATTTAGGGAAGTGTTTGGATTATTTGGAATTATGGCACACAGATGAGAAATTACAGGTAGGATATTTGGATTTATGAGAGTGAGAAGTGGTTCTGTGTGATATGACCCCCTGCCACTATCCTCCTGATAAGGTCTCTGGTGTTGACATGACCCTAAAATCTTAGAAAGTCTCCTTTTCCCAGCCCCGAGACTGAAGAAGAAGACAGGATTCCTCAGCTCTCATTGTCAAGGTTGTTTATTTTTTCTTATCTATAACATTATTTCTCCGACCTGCCGAGGTCTGTCCAGCAGGTCAGGTTGAGGCACAGTGACTGCCCTTGGGGAGATGTTATCTTTTTATACTAAAAACTTCATGTATTTCATTTACAATATTTTCAAATACCTATCACCTATGCTAGACAGTCTGTCTCTACTCTAAACCAATCCAGAAGTGCCACCATCACAGCAGAAGATGGAGGACAAGAAGGAGAAGGAGAAAGACTGAACACGCCCAGATTCCTCCATCTTGCCTCCTGAACGCCCATTCTAAAAACCCCAAAATTCTACTTTTTCACCCAATGATAAATTCACTATCATTCTATTCAAACCCTTGTGGATTGTAATTCCTGGCACAAAGTTGGTAATTGTTTTCATGGGTTAAAATCACAGGCACAGATGTTTTTGACTCCATGCCAAGGTCTCTGAGCCCCCTGCCAAGGTCTCGAGTCCTCCAGGGCAGTCAAAGGAATGTCCTGGATTCCGACATCCTCCAGAACATTTTGCACAAAGTCTGCAGTGACAAGCTCTTGTTCTGCTTTCTCAGGAGATGGACAGTGGGACTGAGTGCACCCTCAGCAAGTTTGCTGATGACACCAAGCTGCATCATTCTGTCAACATGCTGGGGGGGGGATGCTGTGCAGAGGGGCCTTCATTATCTTGAGGGGTGGGCCTGTGTGAACTTCATTAAACCCAACAAGGCCAAGATCCTGTGTGTGATTTGGGAAATCCCAATCACAAGTACCAGCTGAGTAGAGATCATATTGAAAGCAGCCCTGTGGAGGAGGGCCTGGGGACACTGGTGGATGAGAAGCTCAACACAACCCAGCCATGTGCACTCACAGCGCAGAAAGTCAAGTCTGTCCTGGGCCACATCAAAAGCAGCATGGCCAGCAGGGTAACGGAGGGGATTCTCCCTCTCTGCTCTGCTCTTGTAAGACTCCGTGGGTGTCCTGCATCCAAATCTGAGGTCCCCAGCATAAGAAGGACATGGACCTGTTGGAGCAAGTCTAGAGGACACCAACAAGTTAATCAGAGAGCTGGAGCACTGTTGTGGCGTGTTGTTGGTATGTTCTGTTTCTCCCCCTTGTGTTATGATGGTTCTGTCCTCCCAGTTTTCCCCGCCCTAGTTTCTGTCCATTATTCGGTTGTTACAGTTACCCTCATGTTATGTAATTTCCCCTCCCTCCATTCCCAAATATGTATAACCTTCTCTCCTCCCTGGGCCCAGTCAATCACTCCCCACTCCTCCCAGGTTTCCAGAAAGTTCCCTTCAGTAGGAGTAGTGATTGGCTGAGGTCCCGGGGGCCCCTCCTCTACATTGTATCAATTGGTTCTCTCTTACCGTCTATTATGTTAGGCTCATCCCCTGCCTCCCCCGATTGGTTTTCTGTAACTCCCTCCCCCAGTTACCACCTCCCTTTATAATCTCATGCCCTACCTCTTTTTTCTGTCACTCCCTGCGGGTCACCCCCCTGGACATTAAACCAGTTTGGACCCCAGGAAGTGTCCTGCTCTCATTTCGCTCCGCCCTATTCAGCAGCTTTATACCGAGACCTCGTCCTGCAGGCACAGCCCAAGGCTTCTACCGCCGAGGGGTGGCTGAAGCTGCCAGTCCTGGGGCCTTGCCACCGGGGCTGACACCCCCTGCTGCAGTGGGGCTGTTGGCCGCCCCTTCCACTAGCCGGGTCAACGAGTCTCAGGCCGCTGTCCACGCTGCAGAGCACTTCTCCTGAGAAGAAAGGGTGAGGGAGTTGGAGTTGTTCAGCCTGAAGAAGAGGAGGCTGCAGGAAGAGCTTATAGCACCTTTCAGTGCCTAAATAGAGCTGTAAGAGAGATGGAGAAAAACTTTCACAATAGCATGGATTGATAAGACAAGAGGGAAAAGTTTTAAACTGAAAGACAGTAGGTTTAGATTAGTTTTGAGGAAGAAATGCTTTACTATGAGTGTGATGAGGCACTGGAACAGGCTGCCCAGGGATGCTGTGGGTCCCCCATCCCTGGAAGTGTTCAAGACCAGGTAGGATGGGGCTTTGAACAACCTGGGGACAGAGTATCCCTTCCATGGCATGCAGGTTGGAAACCAGGTGATTTTTAAGGTCTCTTCCAACCCAAACTCTTCTATGATTCTATTGATTATATTTGGTATGGTGATGGGATCAAGCCTTCACAGGGCCCATTTGGCCACACATAACAATTGACAGTCTTAAGTCCTTTGTTCTGAAATAATTGAAAGTGGCTGTCATTCTTGGCAAATATATCATTTTGCTTCCTTGAAAAGACAAGAATTTAAATGCTTTCCTGATCTGTGGCCAGAGGGCCTACTCCAGAATCCACCAACACTTCCTCCACCCTCGCCAAACCACTGCTGAATATTCTGGTTCATTGTATGTCTGTTGAAAAATTGTAGCTGTCTTTATTGTTCAGCAGGAATGAGAGTGCTGTATAATCAAATTAAAGCCAGGCAAATATTTCAAGAAAGTTTTTGTGAAGAAATGCATTAATTCAGTTTATTTCTGTTAAGATTAAGTGCAGGTCTCTTGTGTATTCTCTTGGTGTTACCACCTGATTATTTTGCAACTGGCACAAACTTGAAAGGCAAATTTCAAAGCCACATGCATACATTTTTACAAAATTCAGAAATTTAAATACTTACATGTTAATATTTGCATTGCAAGTGATGATCTACTCAAGGAAAATGAATCATTAACCTTTCTAAGATATTCAGGTTGAACTTCAAAATATTTGTGATCAATTCCAGACTTCAAAATATTTGAAATCATATCATTGCAATACAAATGTTTCTGAGGTGAAAAAAATTTCATGGTAAGTGTTTGGATAGCAGGTTAAGGAGGTTTTTCTCAACACATATACGAAATAATAATAACAATAAAACATACATATACAATCTTCCCAATGTGTTGCCACAATTAAGAAGTAAAAAAAAAATAAATAAGAAATAGGGAAGTGTCTTAGCACATACAATTTACTTACTATTTTGAGGCTGATTTTTCCACCCCTGCTGACATCTCTTGTTCTTGATTTTTGTGATTCTAAGTTTAAATTTCCTCAGGTTGTACAATATCTATCATGTCCTTTGGGAGCTTATTCTTTAACCTATTGGACCAGAAAAGAAACATTTTTTTTACAAATTTGCAGACTGAGTGTTCCTCTGCTCAGTATTATTCAGTGACAGTGGATTATATTTCCTTTTGCAGTCTTAAATAATTTATTTTGTCCTTGTTATTTACAGTCTTTGACTGGCATGACCTCCTTTTATCTTCCTATTCAATTCTTTCAATATTTTTTTCGTGAGTCCATCTGTCTCTTAATCATTTGTTGCAACATTTCTCTGAGTCTTTTCCAATTTACTGGCATCTTTCATGCTCTAAGAGGCTTGTGACTTTACACAGTGTTTTAGGGCAGGCAAAGCCCTTTCATCGATTCAGTGCAGCCTCTTTGGCACAATGCTCTTGGCTTTCAAACACACACAGCATCTACCTTTGCTTTCAGGAAACCTTCAAATTCTAGCGCACAGGGATCTGTGATATAGGGAAAGGAATGAACTGACAAGAGGGTCTTTGCCTTCTGGAGACTCCCTGGTCAACATTGGGATGATCATCATGAACCAAATAGTGCCTCAGCCCCAGTCTTTGGAATGGCCTCACTTTACATTCCCTTTCTTTCTATTTTCTTACCAAGTCTTTCCAAGTGTCATGGTTTATGCCTGGCACAGAGCCAGTGCCCCCATGAGAATACCCTCTCCCTGGTGTCTGCTGTGAGATGTGACCAGGAATAAGCAAAGCAGGCTTCAGCTTAGAAATAAAGAAAATTTATTAACTAAACTACAAGAAAAGAAGGGAAAAAACTATAAGGGAAAAATTGAAAACCTTACAAAAAGCACTTTCCTCCTCCTCCCCACCAAATTTCCCAATGTAATACATTCCCCCAAATCACCAACTCTCAGTCCAGCACCACCCTTTAGAATACTCAATTCTCAGTTCATGAAGAGGACAGGAGTCCTTCTTGCACCATAGGCTTCCCCTGGAAACACGCTGAAACCTTGTGTGCTTCCATGTCACTCAGCACTGCCCGGAAAGTACTTTTGCCGCTTGTGACATCTTCCTTCCATGCCCAGTGCTCTCACCACTGTACATGGATCAGAGCTGCTTTTAGGGTTGTCTTTTAAGGATGCCTTGTCTCATTCCAAAAAAGGCACAGTCTCTCCTTCAGGACATCTGTCCCCCCCATTTTTTCACCCCCTGGGGCCGAGGGGGCTCCACAATGAACCCTCCTGGTTCTGAGGCACTGCCTCCCCCTAAATGCAGTCTTTGTGTCACACGAATACAAATGGTTCAGTCTATGGCCACACAAGAAAAGTCCAGCCAAAAGGCCACTTCATCTCTCCCCCCACTCAGCCAATCTTCTCCCCTTCCCTCGGGCCTAGTCCTTGTTATCTCATCTCTTATCTCTCTTCTTATTCGGTTCCAGGAGGATCAGCATTTTGCAAGGGCTCAATCATGTAAGAAAAGGGTTAAAAATTTCAGTCTCTGCCTGTCCCAGAGCTCCGGCACTCCCACACTGCTCTAGCCAGGCACCTTCTCCCTGCACACTCCCCCTTCTCCTCCTGGGCCGGCTGATGTCACATTCTGTCGCTGGCTCTCTCTCTCTGTCTCCCCGGGGGGGAATGGCTGCCCGATGTCTCTTGGGGCTCCTCCACCCTTCCATCCTCAAGGGCCTCCTCACCCCCATCTCTGTCCAGGCCCAGGCCTAACACATGGCTGCCCCTGCCCCGCCCAGCAGCAGCAGCTGGACGGGGGAGGGAGATCCAACCTCTTTGCCTGGAAGTCTCAAGAGAAACTCCCAGGGTTGCAGCTCTGCTTTTAACCCCTGTGTGTTCTCAGAGCTGTGTCCAAACCCCACTGGCCACATCAGGTGCCAATATCAAAATCCGAGCACCCATTGGTTTGACCACAGCATCCCAGAATTCCACTTCCTGGTCAAACCAGCACACCTCCCCAAAGAAACAAAACTGTATTTTTTTTCCTAATAGTTCTGCTTTTTTCTGATGATATAATTTTTATTTAATTAGTAATTATGATAGGGCTGCCCTGGTAATTCTTACTTTGGTTATCAATTCTGCCAAGGTTGCACCTCCCAGCTGTTGCACACAATATTCTCCAGTTTTACATGCACTACCCCTTAGGCCTGTCCCAGGTCAGGGTGGTCCATTGGCACACAAATTATTCCCCTTTTGTTACCTGGAAAATGCCACAGTTCCTCATTTTGTTGTCTTGTTAGGAGCACCATGCTTGAGAACCAGTAATCTGCACGCCTCCCTTAGCACATTTTATTGTGGATATTACAACATTTTCTGTGAATTAAGATGACAAAACTGGACATTATGGTGGAGTTTATAATCTGTTACCTACAGCATTGTCTGTCTCCTTTACTATTGTTCCCTGTGGAATGATTCAGCCCCATTGCTGGTGCAACAAAATTTTCATAACATTAGGCTCTGACTTCCCTATTCTGACCATCAAAATGAAGAAATGTTTTGGTTTTTTTTTTTTTTTTATGTGGGCTTTTTTTTTTTTGTTTGTTTGTTTGTTTTTTTCATTAAAATTAGGTGATTTTAGGGTTAAAGATAGAAATTATGGTGAGACACTGGTTCTCTTATCCAGCTCCATCAGCTGTTCTGCATTACCATGGACAAAAGACTGTTTCTACTTCTACAATAAAATATTAAAGCTATATAGTCCCCAAAGACTCTGAGATCTCCAAGGAGGAGTTGTGACAGATATTCAGAAGAGCTACTGTTGGAAATTTCTTTGAGACTTCCTGTCACTCTTGCATTTTAATTGCAGCTAGCAGAAGATGGTTGGTGATTCACAAAACCTTCATGGACATGCTTGTGGTGGCAACATGCAAGAGGAACCATGCTATTAACAGAAGTGCCAGGATACCTCGAGGGGTCAAAGAAAAGAGTGGAGGGTGTGACAACAGCTGAGACTAAGCTGTTCATTGCTGAAAGTCCTGAATACTCACAAGAGGGAAGATTCATCTCCTGTGCCACACAAGACAAATATATGTTTTATATGTTTTAGTTTATGTCCTGGTATCTTTTAGTGAAAGCACTGAAGGTCCGCTCTGACTCAATGGATAATACTTCAGTTTTCTCATGCTGCAGTGAGAAACTTTCCTCCAGAGCTAGTTACTGTAACAAATCTCACTTTTGTGAGCCACTGTCAGTCTCATTTCAAAAATAAAAGACATTATTTTAAATTCTCATTCCTTGGCTTTCAGTTTATCTCAGAACTCGCACAAACTAGAATTTTTAATGGACTAAAGTTAGTCAACATGGTCATTTCTCATTCAAAACGGTGTTTTAACTATGATACATGTTGGGGAATATATATATTAGTATCATATAAGTATTCTACTTAAATAAAAAAGAAGATTCTCTGTATTTTTCTTCCTTTGGATATGCTCTCTCACATCCAGCACCCCCACTCTCAGTGTATATGCAGAAACATACATTTCTCCTGCTGCTGGTTCTGACAGGGACTTTTAAAGATGGGTTTTCTTTATTTTCCCATGAGATAGTGCATATAGGAGAAGAAAGGAAAAGATTTTACAAAAGCAGTCTTTGTAAGTGGGCAGTAGATAACCTGATGGCTTAGCTGTAAGACATTGCATTTATACTCTCTGGAAGAAGGAAATACTGTGAACCTATTTTGCTCTTCTTAGACCAAGAAAAACACCACTGGTTAATAAAGAGAGAAAAATAGGATACCTATAGGCTGATAATGTTGTCTAGAGAGGTTAGTATCATATTAGAACACTGATGTCCAAAAAGGAAGGACAGTCTTTCTTCCTTCCCCTTATTAAAAGGAATTGTCTTCTCTTAATGTCCCTTGCAACTTAATTGATAAATCCTTTCTCCTTCAACCTAATTTCACTAGTGGTTAGTATGTATGTCACATTCCTAGCATTTGCTCTCTGTGCTGAAGTAGAGAAATATTCAGAAAATGAAAAATTACTGAAGACAAGAAAGATTCTGAAAGGTGAAAGAATCTGCAAGCTTATCCCATTTACCTGGATCTCCCAAGAGTGCAACATTTGAATGGATGTATGAAGATTTTCTGGAGGCATTCCAGCATGACTGGATTTTGCTTAGACAGAGACCAGTCACTGATGTATTTCTGTGCTGATCAAAACCAAAAAATAATGTAAGCAGGAGGTAAAACAAGTCTTTGTTTTTGTTTGTCAACCTCAAAGGAGCTTGAAGTTTGGCCTGAATTTTGAATAAATGTTCAGGTTTTGTATTTTATTAATTCAGAGCAGTTAATCTAGTCTTAACAGCACATTCCACATTTCCATATAAAAGAGAAGAATTCTGAGGCATGCCCTCCCTACACTTACTCTGTTTTTTGGCTGCCAGAAGGTCTGGAATAATTAAAAGCTCCTTATTTTCTTATTTCTTCTCTTTTTCTGTCCAGATTTAAAAGATTGGTGCATCCTCCCTTTTGATTTGTTTTTCTTTACAGTGTACTGGATACAGAGTAATAAGGGAAAGGTCTGGGAAGGTGTTTTTTTTACTGGAAGTATGCGGGCAGCTAACTGCAAGATATTCAGGAAGACTCCTGGGATAGGGTCCCACACTGAGTGTTGGGAGTACCCATTAATTATTGTGAGCACGCTTTAAGTGTTGGCTTCATTTTGTCTGGCAGATTATTGCTTCTACCCCCAGTAAATGGGCCAAAACAATATTTGCTCTGACAGGCTGGGACTCTGAGCAGGGGCAGGACCCTGTGAGCTGATCACAGAACTGGCACCACTCATTGCTCAGTCACATGTGGGACCCTTCTCTCCCTCTTCCAATGTGACAGCAAAGCCACAAACACCTGCTTTGAGGTGACACCATGAGGGCAATACAGCTGCAGCTCTTCTGGGGAGGGTGTTTAAGAGACACCAAGTGTAGTCTCATGCACAAGGATTCCCAGCAGCAGGAAGCTGCTGTGAGAGCAGAAGACAAGAAGCCAGGAATGGCCCCTTGAAGAGAGCACCTGGGGCAGAGCAAACAAGCTTTTGCCTCTGCCTGGGGGTGTCCCTCACTGTACAAGCACCAGGAGGGCTACCCTGACATCCATGCTGTTTTAATCCTGTGCTCTGCATTAATAACCTGACTCTATCTAGGCACCTTTCCAGGAGGTTTTTACAAGCATGACCAGGAAAAGCCTATGCATGTGTGCCAGAGGGGTATCCTGCCAACATGGGAGCAGTTGCTGCAGAGCTGAGATGACAAAACCTGCTTTCAGCTGCCAAGCAGCTTGGGCTGGCTGAGTCTGTGGGGGCTGGAGTCCCAGCAAGCAGGCTTGGGGATCCTCTGTGACTGCTGTAATGCAGGCACCCAGCAGACATTTCCAGTGAAAGAATCCCACTTAACACAGGCATTACCTGCTAGAGCTGCACTGGGAAATGTCAGGGAAGATGAGTTTTGGCTAATGTGCTCAATACACTTGGTAAAGGGCAAGGCAAGCTAAGGCTGGGCAGGCTAATATCTGTGATGGTGTATCATGTATCCATGATTACTTCTGCTAGTCTGGGAAAGAGATATGCTTATTTATGCCAAGATAACTAATGGCTGAGCTCTCATTTCCTCTGCTGTCAGTATCAAGAAGATTGGACTTGCCTTGTTCCTACTGCTGCCTGCAGATTTAGCTGTGAAAAAGCAGATGACAGAAGTCTGGATCTCAATAGTAAGCAGAGCTCCCATATGAAGCACAAATATTTCAGTGCTGTAATTAGAGCACACTAAGGGAGTGCGGTGAGCAAACCATTTTTATTAGTATCATTAATTTGCTTGTTTTAGGAGGAAAAAATATAAAATATGCTTTTTAATGTTTTAATTACCTTCTGATATACTGCTGTAGGTGCATAGAGAAGGTAGAATGAACAGAGACTAGAGCTAAAAGGAAGCTGGAAGCCATCTCAAGAGGCATTCTTAGCCTATCCTTTAACTACAAAGCAGAATCAGCTGTACTTAAAGCAATCCTGTCAGGCATTTGTGTTATCTGTTCTTCAAGAAATTCAAAGAAAAGATAGAACTGCTTCCTATGGGAAACTTCTCCAGTCCTTAACTAACAGTACAATTAGAAAATTTCCCTTAGTTACTGAGGAATTGCCTTCTGTTCTATCCACCAGGTGCCCAGAAAGACTAATCCTTTTTTCCTTGCAGGATGATTTTGTGTTCCACATTACGTTTTTGTGATATTTTTTATGTGAGATGATTAATTCCTTTTTGCCTTCATTTTTTTCTCCTTAGTCTTTGTTTCCTCTGATTGGGTCATAGTTTAGATCTCTCAATCTCCTTGCTCTTCTCAGACCAAATGTTCCCTGCTCTTCTTGAAATATGGTGCCTGAAACAAGAGTCAGTATCCCACATGAGATCTTATGTGTAGAAGGATTATTTTCAGTGTTATTGATCATTTCCTTGTTCATACATGTAATGGTGACATTCAAGTTTGGGAGCTGTTAATTCCCTTAATATACCACAATTGATTAAAATTCCCTTTGTGATCCACTGTGTCCCTATGAACATCTCTTGGCAAGTTGTTCTGTCCTGTCTGAAGTGAAGTATTCCTGCCTAACTTGCAGGAACTGTGTTGCATCTGAGTTTATTGAATGAAACCTTCTTAATTCCAGACTGATTTTCCTTTTTGCAAAGACCACTTTTTAATCTGTTAGAGTTTTCTAGAGTGCTGCAGCCCCCCTCAGCTTTATGTCATCTGCACATTTAGTAAGTGCACTCTATTCCATCACTGGGTCTATAAAAGGAAGTAAAGGCAGCAGGATAGTACCAGACCCTCTGAAACCATACTTGAGACATGTTCTATTATGACAGAGGACTACTAATTGATTTCGTGTGACCGTGGTCACAGGGGTTTTCAGGATGAGGCAAGAATGTTGACTCCATGTTAAGAAGGCTTGATTTATTATTTTATTATATATATATTACATTATAACTATACTAAAAAAAATAGAAAGAAAAAGATTTCCTCAGAAACCAGCTAAGCTAAGGTAAGAATAGAAAAGAAAAGACTGATAACAAAGCCAGCTCTCTCAGACTCTGTCTGAGATAGCTCAGTCCTTGATTGGCCATTAATTATAAACATTGAAGATGGCCCAATCAAGAAATCACCTGTTGCATTCCACAGCAGCAGATAACCATTGTTTACATTCTTTTTCTGGGGCCTCAGCTTCCCAGAAGGGAAAAGCCTAAAGAAAGGATTTTTAGTGAAAAAGATATCTGCAACAATTTTGCTAAGACAGAACCTTAATAATGAATAACCACTGTTTGATAGTATGCAGTGAGCCTACCTCTCAAGGAAAATCTGAAATATTTCTCAAAATGAACCTGAAACAAACACATTGTTAAAAGTCAATGATGAGCATTGGATTAAACTAATTCAAGCTACTGATTATTTTTCCCCAACGTGGAAGTGAACCTCAACAGTTTTGGACAACTTTGTGGATCTCAGATTGGAAGGAAATGCAGATAGAGCCAAAGTAAAACATAAGTTAAAGAACATTGATTTAATTCCTTTCATACAAGAGTATACTATGGGCTGCATTTCTTTAGTTAACCCATGAAAATTCAAGGAGACACTGACAAAAGCCCAGCCTAGATCAAGCCAAGGAGTGGAATATTGAGGTAAGGAGATGTCAGCATATGCTGCAGCCAAAGACTGGGATGGGCTCAGGCTCCTCCGTCACCCTCTCACCTAAATGCACAGACTGGGACTCAGCTCCCTTTGTCCTTTGTCCTCATTTCAACCCCATCTGCTCCTGCTTCTCCATCCACAGAAAGTGGAAGAAAGATTTCTCCCTTGGGCGTATTTTGGTGTTTAAGTGAACTCACAGCCTGAAGTTTGTACTTGCTCTGTTTTTGTGTGGGACTACCCTGTAAGAATACCCAGTATTTTTAAGTTCCTCCTAAAAGTAAGCATAACTATGTGAGGAAGATAATTCTGTTGCCATTACACTACTTAAAATTATGGATCAAGTTTGACATTGGGGAATTAAAGCAGAGAATATAAATTGTCCCTTCTTTAATAGCAAAAAATATGTCAAGATGCCTTTTGATCTGTCCTTTTGACATGCACAGATAGCAAAGCTCCAAGTGATGATCTTCAAGACATACATGTTTCCAGTCAATGCTGCTGAAAACAAAACACATCCCTGAGCCTTTCAAACTTTCTTTGCAGGGATTGACAGCCATCAGCTTCTTAGAAGCAATCTAGGGAAGGGACTGTGTGGCAGAATACAACTCTCCCACCTGCTAGTTCCAACTGTTTTGTTGAAATATAGAAAGGAACAGACCTAGAAGATAACTTAAAAGGAGTTAGACAAGTTTGAGTACCAGGATTGCAGCTGAAATGTGAATTTTTAATGGTTGTTTCAGACCTGTGTTGTTTTCCTCTCCCATAATTTAGTAACAATTCTACAGTTGCCACAAGTGGCACATTGTTTATAATTCATTACCTAAGCTCTAATCGGATTAATTTTATTCTTATTTCTAATCTTTCATTCTCTTCCTCCTTCCCTGAGTTTTGGACAGAGCTAAGTGTTCTCAAGAGAGATTAGCAAACTGGTCCATAAAAACTAAAAGTGACCCTGAATGCTAATCCATCTAAACCTGCTGGCAGCTTCAGGGTGTTTAAAGATTTAGAGATATTTGCATGGTGGGAGCTCAGCTATGTAGGGGACATTTTTACCAGCACAGCACTGACAGTCTTAGTGGATAGGATCCAGCTGGGAAATAATCTTAGAAAAAAAAATCAGATAAATCTAACCTCTTATGATATTTAGGATGTGCCCAACAAGCCTTCTGCTTCAATAATTGCTGCCATCATGAGAATGGCACTTGCCAGAATCAAAACCCTTCCCATGAATAAACCTAATATTCATAAAGAAGAAAACACAGGCTAAAGGACCAAACCTCAGGCAGATTTTCCATATGATGGAGAAATACTGGATGCTCCTAGGAGTTTACAAGGGACTTCACCATTGCTTCTCTTGCATTACTTGGAAGCAGCTCAAACACTAGGCAGAGTCAATCTGATCTGAGGTTGCTTTTGCTTAAGAGTGCAAAATTTGACAGTGAATGAAGCCTTTACTTGGGCTAGATAAAGCTTCACTTCACATGGCTACTAATCTCTCCCTCACATGGTGTGCATGGTCTCTGCTAGAGGGTCTGTGCAACATTTCACATCTGCAGCAGTGCACAGAAGGGCAGCTGTGTCTCTGCAGAGGGGCAGGAAGGCTTCACTTGCAGGCATAGCACAGAGAATGAACAGACTTCACTTCTTTTCAGTACCATTAGTTGCATACCCCCCAGTCAGTAATGCTAATTTATACAGAGCTGCCTAATGAAATCAGTGTGCATGCAATGATCTTATGCTTTACAACTGCTGCTTAAGGCTATTTGACCATACTTTCCAAAGGTCAGTGCACAAAATCATAGCTGAAAGAAAAAAGGATTGGAATAATTTGCTCTGTCCAATAAGAATCGTGGTGACCTTCCTCTTAAGATGGTCTTAACCTGGTTATTAGTGATACGCTTGAAGTTTTTTATAAGAACAGGTGTTTTCCTGTGATCCAGGTGAAGAATTCCAGCTTCTTTGCACTTCCAACTGAAATCATGGTTCCTGTTTTTCAGCTTACTTGGGTTAAAACAAATGGCTCCTTCTTTACGGAAGATAAACATTCAACATCAATGACAATAAAACCAGTGTTTCTCCTGGTAAGGCTGCTGTTGGAGGAGGCTGTGATGCTGAGCAACCTGCCCTCAGCAGGAGCCCCTGTGCCTGGGCTGGGAGCTACACCCAGGACCAAGCAGGAGGTATGAATTGGTCTGTGTAGACTGAGTTTTGGTTATGACCCATGGGAAAATACATGTATTTTCCAAGGCATCACAGATAAAGTTCAGAAAGGGTTATTTGGCAGCCCCTCCAACCCTTGTGCCCAGAGCATGTGACAGTTGAGATTTATAATTACAAACTGAATGCATGGCAGCATCATAGTGGGAATTAAGCCAAATGCTGAAATTTTTCCTGCATATGGCTGAAAGCTTAGTGCAGCCTCTGTTTTATTTGTTGTGTTGTCTCCACATGATCTTAGACACTACAGATTTATTGTTGATTTGTAAAGCTTGAAGTCTGGGTTGCTATAACCATTATTTTTTTGCCTATCTTTGTGACTCACAGAATGGAATCCCAATGCTACTGTGTCCATAGCAAAGCTACTGATTGTTTCTTATGAGGTAAGTCAGTTTATGTTTGACAAACCTCTACAGGTAATGG
Organism: Ammospiza caudacuta; assembly: GCF_027887145.1. Classification (NCBI taxonomy): domain Eukaryota; kingdom Metazoa; phylum Chordata; class Aves; order Passeriformes; family Passerellidae; genus Ammospiza; species Ammospiza caudacuta. The sequence continues at coordinate 32,405,804 of NC_080595.1, forward strand.
AAACCAGTATTGTCTAAATCAGCCAGTGGAGATACTTGTCTGTCCTTACAGCCTCTAGGGGGAGGCAGGTAGACAGCTTCTTCTGCACACTCATTTCTAGGTGGGAAATACTTAGGGAGAGGAACCCAAACTTGTAGTAGCTTAAATCTATGCAGACACATAAAGATGAAGATCTCAGTGATTTTCATGAACCAGTGAATTTTGATTATTGCCTTGTCTCTCTAGATGTCAAATAACCCCAAGAAATCTGAATTTATTTTATAAAGCTTCTCATTCATGAAATAGGAATATTCTCTTCTTTTTCCATATTTTTTTTTCATACATACATAACCATTTCAAGGAATTTGTTTTGAAGCTGTACAACTTCAAGTACATATTTCAAGCTTCAGGAGGTTGATATTAGCCAAACAAATAATGATGATGATGGTGGTGATGATGATGATTCTAATTTATCACAAAGTCTGTTGTAATTCTGTCCTGTTCTTCAGCAGAAAATCCTCACAGAAACCAAGCAGAGAACAATCTGTGGAAAATCTCTCTTTTAAGCCCCTGGTGCTGGCCTCCTCTGATAAGAAGTGAGATTCCTGGGGATGTACAGTATGGGGAAGACTTCTAATGTGATTATGCAAGTTTAGAGATGAACAGAGGGTGGCAATATTTATATCCTAAAAAAGAGAGAAGAAACACCGTCTTGAAAAAAGGTATCTTTAAAAAGAATGAGTCATAATTTTAAAAGTCTCCCTATTTGGTTTACCCGCAGACCTTTCACAACAGATGCAAGACATTTATTCACAGTAGGTTGAGACCATCCCATCTGAGGGCATATTTCTTAATAGTGGCACCTGTTCAGCCTTCATACTAACTGTATATATTGTATGGATAGGGATTAACACAGCCTAGATATCAAAATAAGCCTCATTCAAAAGGGGTGGGAGGATCTGCCTTTGAAGTAATATACAGTATTATGAGGCTTAGGAGCCTTTATATAAAGAATGAGAAGTCATTTCCCAAGACGCAGAGACTCTATTATTAATGTGTCTAAATGCAGTATAGATATGTACAAAATACCCTGTTTTAAATTCACTTCTGAAACATCTTAATCTGATTGATGATCTCCAGCTTCTTATAGTCAAATCAGTTCAAGATGTGAGCTCGGTGTCTTAAAAATGAAATGCTGGTCAAAAATAATGAAACTAATTTCTCCAGGTAGTTTCCATCCTCAAATCTCTCTTCAATCAAAGCATAACTTTCCTGAAAGTTGCTTTAGACCGCCAATAGCATCTTTCTTTTGATTTTGATTCTTTTTTAATTGAATAAAATAATTTTCATTTTGAGGAAAAATGCAAGAGACTATATATCTTTTTTCCCCTTTGCTTTTGTGTTTTCATTATCCGCTACATGGATGGGTTAGCTCCAGACTACAGGAAATATGTATGTTCTTTGGAAGATTAAATTAAAGGCAGCATAAGAATAAGGTGACTGATTCTACAGGGATTACTAGAGCAACATACAGGTGATGTAAATATCAGACACACATAGTGGAAACAAATGGAAAATTGAAAGGGAAGGCAAAGAAGGAAAGATAGAATCTGGATGAGGAAAGTTGTGGATAATTAATGGAAATATTACTGAAAATATGCCCTAATTTGTATCCTTAAATGCTCCATATTAAATTGGAAATTGGACTTGGAAATTGTGTAGGAAACCCTAACCAGTATTTTGTAGAATATCATTCACTTTGACTTCACAATCTTTGTGTGTTGGCATCAGTAATGTACAATACTAATGTGCCAGTCCTATATCAAGTGAAAAGAGGACTTTGAACAGAATATAGAATTGCAATGTGTGAAAAACCTAGAAAGCACACATTTTTAAAGTTTATTTTACAAAACCAAACATACAGCTAAGGTTTATGTCCCTTTTTCCTAGTTTGTGCAATGGGCTCTTTCTTTTTCTTGTTTGACATATCTTACTTAATTTGTATTGCCTCATGTTTCAAAGGAATGGATCTGAAATACCCTTTCTCTACACTTCTTAGACAGAACAAGAGGAATAAAAGAAAAGATTTGTTGAGCCTGAAATCATCCAGTCAGAAACTGCAAACAGGAGTGCACTTGCTGCATTGTACCTGGGATTCTTCTCCCAGAAAGGATGGTGAAATGCTGGAATTGGGCTTAAGCTCCTGAGACACGTGGAATTGCAGGGCATCCAGGCAGTTTTTCAAAGGACAGCCTTTATGGTCTTAGACTATTCACCACTTCACATACATTTAATCTTGAATAAGGCCTGGTAAGGATATTCATAGGTTTGTGGTATATTGTGCAGCAGGCATTTATTTTCCCTTTCCTCTACTCTTCCTCACATCACTTACACCAACTCAAAAGGCAGGAAAAAATGTTGCAGAAGAGAAGTTCTTGTCTTTTTAATCGAGGTTGAGAGCAGCAGGATCGAATGCTGATGTCTTGAAAAAAAGAAAGGGACACATCTGAGAAGAATTTATTAGAACAAGTTCTCACAATGAAGAGCACAAGAATATTAGAAAAGGGAAAGGCAAAAAACCTGTGGATGGATTGAAACACCTGTTTGTCATTTTGCAAACACTAACAGTCCAGCAAGAGGACTGTATTTTGGCAGTATTTGACTCAAAAATTCCTGGGAAAGATAAATCTGCTTCTAGATGCTTCTGTTCTTCTACCCACTAATGATTTCACTGTCAGCTGTGAATAGATCTATTAATAAGTAGTGTTTTGAATTTATAAATCAGTTCGTGCCTAATCTTTTCTTCCAGGAAAGCTCACATTGGTTCCAGTTGCTTTCACAATTTGGCCTTTCCTCATGAGAAGCCTACGGAGTTTCCCTCTCCCTTGCAAAAGAGACTGTGGTGGGAAGCAGGGCTACTTAATACCTTAATGAAGGAATTCCTTCACCATCTGGGAAAAGTATTCCTGTGCAACAGCGAAAATTAGATTAGGATGTTACCATTGTAGAGAAGGGATTTTTAACTTTGGTCTTTTAACTTACACATAGGCACATTGTAAGGAGTTTCCTGCACATCTTGATTTGTTGAGTGGCTACTTGCTTTCTGACCAGATGTCTACCAGCATTTTAAAGCTAGAGATCATTGTAAATGCAGCCCATAGCTCCTAACCACTGAGGTTTTCTTCAGAAAGTTCTTGGTTTCTCCCAGCTCCCACTATGTTCCATTCTATGTGAAAGCATTGGAAATCCTCAAATGAGAGATGTCAGTAATAGTTCTTGGGGAACTCTGAAAGTCTGACAATTTCCATTGTTCCAGAAGACAGTTCCAACTATTTAGCCTTGCTTTTCAGGACTAGAAGAGAGCAGGATTTGGGTAGGATTTGCTTTGTCTCTGCTCTTGACATTTGTCAGAAATAGTTCCCACTGGATGAAATTTTAAATTGATGGATTTCCAAGATGCAGATCCTGATGGTCTGGATATTCTGGAAGGATGAAATTTGGGTTGGGGTTATTTTTGTGAGTTTGTATCTTTTTCTTGTTGGTTCTTGTGGCTTTAAAATGATTCATATATAGGAGAGCAACAAAAGTCTGTTAAAACCTTGTGGCAAAAGCACGACAGACTTGGAATCTGCTATGAAACAGGAGATTGCAGGGTGTACATGGGCTGAAATACTTGTACCAGTGCATGACATGGATGACTTGAATTCCAGGTTTCAGGAAACTTTTTGCTTCATCTAAACTGTTTCAAAGAAACCCTTTATCCAGAGAAACTTGAACAAAGCCTGTGGTCAAAATAATTTTGGAAGAGATTCGTCCAGTCTTTGCTTCTTTACAGTTTGACAGCAACAGAACCAACTCAAAACAGAAAAGTGCCATAATTGCTTTATGCCTACACTTCCCTGGCTCCTGTGTATGAAGTTTTCACAGAGAAGCTGTGTCAGCACTGGGAGAAACTGATGTGACTGCAGTTCATCTTTACCAAGTTTATTGTAAATTCTGTTAATAGCAATGTTAGTGTTTCAGAAATGTGTTGAAAAAGCATAAGGGACATCTCCCTTTCCCATCCCAACTGGAAGGATCAGATTCTCAGCTGGTGTAAAGTGCTGTAGCATCACTGATACCAATGAAGTATTGTTTACTCCACCTTGACTTTACATCTCACAGAACACTAGAGTATGCAGGAGTTACTAATTTCAGCAATCTGCCTCATAAGAACTATTAGCAGAAAGCAAATAATCACAAGCCATTGCTTAAATTTTCAGTCTCACAAACTAGGGAATTCTACCTATTTTCAGAGTCCAAACATGTTTAAAAAAAATGCAAGAGACAGTTGAATTTATTAAAAATGTTCTCTGTAATGATCTATGCTGATGGCTCCCGGATCTAAGTCTTGCAAAACATATGTGGCAATTATTAAGCCTGTTGTATCAGCAGCTTTAAACATAGTGTTGCTGAAATTGATATTGTTGGTTTTACGACTGCAGTATTTGGAAATCTTGCCAATAGGAAGTACTTTGATTAGTTGTTATTTTGCTGTTATCATAATAGAGATGACAAAATTGAATAAGACTAAATCAGACTAATGAATATATAAATAGTGAAGAGATTCAATAAGTTTAACTCTCAAAGAAAATTAAAGGAATTTACCTGTACTCCTTAAGGATCTACGAGGTGGTATTCTGGGTCACGTCAAAAGTCTTTGCAGCCTCAAATATTATTTCCTACAGGGATCAGCTGCAAATGTATAGGACAAATGTAAGAAATGGAAGGAAATAGAGAGAGTGATTCTTCATTGGTGCCCTCAAGCCACCTTCTTCAGAACTGACAGGTGCTAGAGGTTGTATCCCTTCCATCACATTAAACACCACGCCAGCAGATCTTTCCCCAGGAGCTCTCTGAAACAGTTATGAATATGTTTAAACTCTCGCTCACCTCTACGTCTTGCAATAATGAGTTCTGCAGTTTATTTGTAAGTTGTGTAAGTGCAGTTTTATTTGTTGCTATTCCTAATAGAAAACATTGGGGCACCTCTAGTTCTTACACTCATAATAGCTTGTAATTACTGCTTGGCTGCTTGTTAAGACTGTGTAGACCTATTTGGTGACTTCCTTCAGTCCTGCCTTTCCAAGATGAAGAGCTGCAGGCTATATGCACATGAAATCTGTTCTGTATTTCTAATCACCCTTACCATGGCTGCAAAACTACACCAAGCTGTTTTCCAAATTGATTGAATTGGTTTGTGTTCAAGATGCAAGCATTCTTTGGACTTGCAAAGATCCTTTTTGTTTTGCTCCCCATTCAATTCCTAACAACTTCAAACATTAGATTTGCCTTTATGAAAATGGCAGAACATTGTGCTAATGTTTTCAGAGGAGCAGTCAAATATTTTCTGATTGGTGTTAGATAATTTAGAAATCATCATAATTTGTGCCAGTTTACATGGAAATTTTCCTTTGTGTATTTCTCTGCATTTCTTCAAAATCTCAATATTTTCTGCCATTCTGTTGGCTAGGCAAATAATTTAATAAAAATCAGACTTAGAAAAACTGTAGTTTGTGAAAGTTAAAAATAAAGAGTGAGACTTCTGAGTCAAAATATTTCAGTCAAAAATTAGATATTAACTTTTTGATGAGATGATGCTTAGCTTCTCTTCAAGTCATTGAAATGCTGCTTTGCAGTTTGAGTTTAAGGTCATTCATTGCTCTTTTCTTTCTCTCTGATAATATTCTCCTGGACAAAGATTACCATATCAAGAAAGTTGTATGTGAGGGAATTTGCGAAGGAAAGTCTGCGGGTGAATAGTGTTGGGTTTGCTCAAAATAAAACAGATTTATATAGCAATTTTATATTTGCTATAATGATTTTTAGACTTTGGAATGCACTCATGTTCATTGAAAAAAGAAAAATAATATGCTTTGTATCTATCAGTGTTAAAGAACAGCCTAAATTCTGACTGTCAAATGTTCTTAATGAGTCACTTAACAGCAGCTCCAGACTAGGACTCTAAAGTCTTATTCTGATGCTGAACTTAACAAGTTGTCAGCAACCCACTCAAAAAGTGTAAAGTCAAATAGATGAAGAATTGGCTTTCAAGATTTTTTCACCAGTTTGATTCTGTATCAAGCAAAAATAAAATTGAGGAATGGGCTTCCCAGTGCTCAGGCAGGAAAAAATAGCAAAATAAATCAGGAACATTTTTTCCTATTACTGACTTACTCAACTGTAATAACATCATTCACTTAATATTCCACTCTGAATATAGATGGATAGATAGATAGATAGATAGATAGATAGATAGATAGATAGATAATAGATTAATTTTATACAATTATATTATTACACATCTTCCAGTCAAAGTCTACTTATATGGGCAAATATAGGATGAAGGAGTACTTTTATAATTTCATGCTTAAAGAAGCCTCTGAATAGGGCTGAAGAATGAATGCTGTGAAACATTTTCAAGACAGAAGACAGTTTTTTCCTCATATCAAGACACACAAAATTTAAATGAAAAGAAACAGATAATGGAAAAATACTACTTCCCTTCTGCTTTAGTTAGTTGTTACTGTTGTCACCAATGATGTCTTAATGTTCCTGACAATTTAAATGATAATAAAAGCTACAGTCTTGAGAATTCTTCCACAGTAGGTAACTGTTCTCTCTAGGGAGATGTAGACAATACAAGGAGCGAAAAAAACCACTTAAGATAAAGAGGTCCATAAAAAAGTACCATAATATCTTATTTACTGTAGTAGTTGAATGGTGACACTGACATAGACTTTAGCTCTATTTTCATAATGCTAGCTTCCCTGTTTATAATTGGGTAACCAGCCCACAGCCTGTATCCAAAACATTTGTATATGCTATATGGAGGGGCGGGAAGAAGTAAGCAAAAGCAAGGAGGAAAGAAAAAGCATCACAGAAGCCAAGGATTTTATTCATGTGACTGAGAAGCAAAAAACCCAAATACACGAGCATTCTCATTTCTGTAAAATTGTCTGCTGCTGCAGTCATTGCTGCATTGGCTTTGATTTGACTCACATCTTTGGATGTCTTGGAAATTAGTGATATGAACTATGATGCAGCAGTGCCTCTGTGCCAGTCAGGACACCATCAGTGGCACTTGAAGCTCATTTTCCCCTCTTTGGGAGGGCACTGCAAGGTCTAAGGACCGGGCAGAGAAAGGGAGGGATGCAGACTGGGGTTTTGGTTGGAGTGTGTCCCTGAAGTCAATGGTCATACAGAACAGGATAGAGAGTCCCTGTCTTCCCACAAAGCAATCTGCTGGGATGAATTGCCCATTTTATTTTACTTAACAAATCAATTAACAAAACAAATTTACTTAACAAACTTTGTCCTACTCCATGCCCACAAAAAATTTACTTGCACATCCGCTAACCATCTTTTGCCAAGGTTACCATATGTAATAGGTATAGAAAAACAAGTAATTTTGGAGCAACAGGTGTGTTCTGACTTGAAATCCACCAATCTTTCTCAGTTTTACTGAGTGACATGCAAAAAAGGCTTTCACACTGACTGCCTTATATTCAGTCTGTCAGATAACCACAAAATATTCTCAGGTTTTTTTAATGTTCCTTCTGCTGGGTAATGAATGGATGGCATTTGAAGTGGCAGTCTAAAATGCTGTTGAACATACTAATAATCGGTTGTTGGCTTATATTTCCAAATGCGTGTATTCTTTTAACTCCCCCTTCAAAGGAAATAATCCAGTACCAAATCTGAGGCAGATCCTCACTTGCAAATGATGTTGACTGGCCAGACCTGTAGCAGTGAAACAGAGCAGTAACACACATACAGGCAGAGTTCTTTTTCCTTGCTTGCCTTGCCAACATACATAGTAGGCGGAAATACAGATGGACTGGGCATCCCCAATTCCTGCCATTTCAGCCTCTCCCCCCTGTGACATTTGCTAGTGTGACACTGGGCTCCAAATCCCTCCCTTTGTGGCTGGAGCAGACTAAAGCAGTGGTATTTCTCTAATCCCTGACCTGCCATAATCCCATCCCTGTCTTTTTGGGTTGAAAATCTGGATACCAAAAAGTCCAAAAGATTGCTGTCACTGGTGCAAGTTTCTAAAATAACTTTCCCTTTTCTGCCTCCTCAGAGATGAACAGAGCTATTTTACAGACATCTCTGAAACAGTGAAGGCCAGCTATAATATACCTTTCTTTTTTTTTTTCCACTTGAACAATGCAAATATGACAGGACATAATGTTACAGTACAATCATGCAATTTTAAGAGGTTTCAGTTCCTGCTGCAATCAATGTAATTTTTATCCTATATCTAGACTGTCTCAATCCTTTACCTTTGAATTTGGTCTCAGCATTAGCCACTTAGCCAAGATCCAACAATTTCCCTGTTTTTATTTCCTTAGAAACAGGAAATACATCTGGTTGTGAGCACATGATGTTTGTGTTTGTGTGCAGTGGCTATGTGTTGGGCAGATCTGGAGGCTACACCAACTTGGGAGCCTTGACACCATAGCAGTCCCCATGCACAAGATGAATTGTCTGCCTCATACTGAAAACATTTCAATCCCTTCACCTGTACCACATGAACCATGGTGATATTTTACCATACTTGGATCCAGACCTAAATGCACACGTCCAAGTTGTTGTTTTTCAAACTACTAATTTCTTCTCTGCTTAGATTTCACAGTTCTCTTACTGTAGATCTTCAAACAAAATAACTCGCGGTATCTCTAAAAACTGAGGGGAAAATCTGTTAGCATATTCATATTCATATTCATATTCATATTCATATTCATATTCATATTCATATTCATATGTGTACTAATATAGAACAGATAAAATGAGTAAAAGACTTGATTCCAACAAAACATGATTTTTCACCTCCAAACCCCAGCTGGCATGAAATATAGTATGGAATATAGGAGTGCACATGATTCTGTTCATGACCCTGGGTTAAGTGGTATGCAGAAATGTGGGCAATAAAAATGATTATGCAGTATCAGATCTATGGAAGACAAGTATGGATGAACACACCACATGTTGATAAAGAGTGGGGAAAGCAGGTCACACTAGAGAGCTGCAACTTAACTGTGGTAGGTGCTGGGACACTGTGAGGAACAGCAATTCCCTGAGGACAAGAGGTGTGGTGGTCCCCTGGGGAGGTAGAGCAGGACCTCACCATCTAGATAAAGCCTTTTCCAGCTCCCCGGTGAGAATCTCTGGGCAGCCAGGGGAAACAGGGGCAGCCCCAGTCCTGGGTATTGGGCACCTCCTGGGAGGTGGGAACCTGCCAGGGATGGGCTGGGCTGTCAGCCTGTGGGTAGGGGTCAGGATCAGGCTAGGTGAGGGGAAGCTGTATCACACACAACCCTTCTGTATGCAAATACAAACTGGTGAGAATATCACCACGCTTACAGGGACAGACGGAATAATGGGGTGTTTCTGAGAGATGCTGCTCAGCCCACATCTTCCATCCTGTTCTGAAAGCGGTGCCTGGTGTGCTGTAGGATACAAAGAGGTACTTGGTATCCAAGAGGTCTTAATTACTACACGGAGAATTTAACTGCAGGAAGATACCATGACATTAGAAACACATATTTAAGTCACTGTTCTGCTGTGAAAATAGGCTGTGCTGGATGAGGAAGCATTCTCCTGGAGGCAGAGTGGTGAGAATCCCTTGGAACAGATCTTGTGACCTCTAATTAATTAGTAGCTTTTTAATAATCTTGTATACTAATGATGTGAGCAGATAATACATGGTTAAAGAGCATCAGCAGCAGGAGAAAGGACTGGAATTTGACAGAAAGAGGAAAAATGCTATCAACAGGTCTGAAATAATTGAAATGAGCAAATAATGTAAAATGCAAGGAGCAAACAGGAAATTCTTCAGTAAACTCAGGACCCACCTTTAAAAATGAGCAATGTGTTTATATATAGATAATATTTTTTAGGATTTCTGTCAAGAATCAATAAGATAAGAGCATGGAAACCCCAAATGTCAGAAAATGTTTTCAAAAGGGAGAGGGGATTGCTAAAACCATTTTGCACATTTTGAAAAGCTAGAAGGAGATTAGATAGATAGATAGATAGATAGATAGATAGATAGATAGATAGATACATACATACATACATACATACATACATACATAGATACATAGATAGATGCCTGTGTAAATGCAGGAGATGTGGAAGCAAGAGCAGCTGCAGGGAAAAGAGGATTGGAATACCCACAGACATAGCTTGTGAGAGGAGACTAGAAAGGAGGGTGTTTTCTAGCTTGGCAAAATGAATGCTGAGAGACAACATGGTTGCTCTCACAAACGCATCGGTAATTGAACAGTAGACAGTAAGGTGCAGGACTTGTTAGCACACCACAGAATGTTTTTAGTGCTTATGTTCTCCTTGTGAGCCTATGAACCACACACTTGCTGGTGCTAGACATAAGAACAAGTCATTTTCCTGGGAGGCTGAAAGTCCAACTTGAATCATGTTCAAAGACTGAACGACACAAGATGCTTCCCAACGAAGTCAGCTGTAGGTAATGGCAAGATCTAACTGTTGCTTTCGGCTCTGCTAATATGCCAGGAGTGAGATCTGTTTTCAGAGCTGTCAGAGAAGTCTCAGAGGCTGTCAGAGTGAGAAGTAGATTGTGGTCTGCCCTGCAAACACCACAGGTACTTGAGCAGAAATGAGTTTCAGTGCCTCTCTCCTAATGTGTGAAGTGCAGGCAGTAGGGCTCTATTTAGCACGCTGACGTGCTTTGGCAACCCGCACTGGTGACGATGGGGTAACTGGGGCATGGAACTTTCTTCCAGAGAAAACTCCTCAGTTTCTTATGCAGATTTCCTCCCCACTCTGTTACACATTTTCATGTTCACACGCTTGCCTAGCCTTTCTGGAACTGCAGAGCTGATCTTACGGAGGATATTTCTGATCCTGATCCCAGGAAAATTTATTGAGCCTTTCAGAAAGTCTCATTTGGTGGCTTTAAGTTGCCTTAGATGCACACATATAACAACTCAGAGATGAAGCAAGTCAAATACAAGCAATAAAGCCCATATAATGCCTTTTTAAATCACAAAATAAGTTGCTTAGCTTGATATATGTTAATATTTCTGAAGAAGCCCATTTCCCATACTTAATATTAGCATTTATGCTCAGTTATTACACTCTATTAGAAAGCTAATTTGTACCTCACTCATTTGTACCTCAATTTGTACAATTCTTGATGACTTGTTAGAAACTGCAGCTATAGAAGGTCTGTTTTTAAAATCTCCAGTGATGGAAATTGGATAGGGGCGAGAACCTACAAAGACCTGAGAGGAGAAGTGGGAAGCAAAACTTAGTTTTGCAAAACTTACTGGTTTTATTAGTTATTAGTCTTTTATTAGTTTTGCAACACTTGCAAGGAAAGGAAAACAAGAGACATTAAACATAACTCTGTCATTGCAGCCATATAGAAAGAGGCAGAGGATCTGGCACATAAGAACTTGTTAGGGCTGGTATACCCAAAGAAGTTTTTGAATATTGCTTAATAGCATTTAACACCCCGTACATTTGGAACAAAGAAAATCATGTGATTTTTTTGGGAGGGTATTAGGTTTTTGTAGTGGTGATGTTTTGTGGTGAAGGGAGGAATGCTGGTTATATTTTAGTTACTACCAGAAGAGATTTCTGTGCTGAGGAAAATACCCTCTCCTTCTTCCTATCTGTTACAATCAGACATAAACATGTATTCCAATTTTCAAAGCAAACCGAAAAAATGGTGACTGTTCTTTTGGTATTATCCCCCTCTAAGATATCTGAAAGTTGTATACATTTTTAATATATGCTGGTTAGTTATCCTGTGGAAAACAGATTTTCTGAAGATGAAATCTCTTGTATTTCATTCGGAAGAACTGGTGATCTAATTTTTTAGCTATAATGTTTCATGAAATATGAATTGCTTGTATGTGTCAGAAGAGAAACTAAAGAACAGATGAAGCTCATTAAAAGGTCTGGTTAAAAGGAAAATTTTTATTGAAAAAGATATTTTTGGCAAAACTCTTGTCATATGTATTTGGTTTTCAATACAGTATAATCTAGTCTAATACAGTATAATCTAGCAGGATTACTTATCCATTCTGAAAGCACCATTCTTACAGGATCCATTTTATTTTTTTAAATTGTTTTGGAACCTATGAGCAGAAGGAGGGGAAAAGAATGAAACATTACCAGTGATGTTCTGGGCCACTGGTGGCAAAACATTGTGTCACAATCAATCAGAAACTGATACCACAAACTGACGCAACATCGTTCTGGGCCAAACTCAAAAATTTGTCAAACTCCAAATATCTTTAAAAGCATAGGAAAATGTATCAGGAAAATAACTTCTATAGGTTTTATTTTCCATTATATCAATGACAGGCTGTATCCTCCTCACAGACTTAGGAGATTTTTTAGATCAAAAATATTAAAATATGTCCAGAAGAATAGTATGTAGTATAATTTTTCGAGTAAAAGTTTATGAAATTTAATGCTGTTTGTATAACAGATTTAAAATTTGCATAAATCCCAGTATACAAATTGTACCTTTGAAATTTCAGAGTTTACACACAAGCTGATTCCTCCTGCTTCCCTTCCTAGAGCTCAGCATGCTGGCAATCGAAAATCAGGTAATTTCATTAACTACAGGCAGGTGCATGCAGGAAAAGAGGCTGAAGGATTCATACAGTGAGGTGCTGCGCTCTGAGTTTGGAGCTGTGGGTATCAAACCCTCTGCTCTTCCACTAACTGCCTCCACAACTGTGGGCAAATCACTCCTGTGCTTCTATTTCTGTAACAGAAAGAGGAATTCGCAGTATCATTTTGTGACAAGCTTTAAACATAAGTGGCACATAAGAGTGTGTTTTTACATGGTGGGTGCAAAACCAGACTGATCTCTGTGGCATCCTTTTGAAACCATTGGAATCCATAAAAATATATGGATGCATGTAAGGTGCTATATATTCCAAGAAACAGCCAAAGTAAGGGACTTGGCACCTCTTATGGTTTGCAGCACTTATTGATTACTGATTATGGGTGTCAACATTGTTGCAGGAATTCCTTGCCTGTAGTTTTATCTAAATGGGCTTACTCATTGAGCCAAGTGAGCAACTCCCCTGGTTTCTTGTTGATGGAGGAAAGTCCTGTGATTCCTGGCATCTTTATTGTCACATTTTCCTGTGGGTTGAAGAGCGCACAAATATTGCCAGAACATCCTGGGCGAAGCAGTCAGCGAGACCTTGATTGCCCGAGGCCAAGAGGAAGCTCCTGCACATGTTTCACTGAAGTGGCACTCTGCTTCCCAAGGCAGTTCTCAAACCACCTTGGCTGAAGTGCACGAGCTGCTGGTTCAAGGGAAAGGCCCCACAGCAAGGCTGAGTGAGTGGTGAAGAGAGGGCACTCACATTTTCCTCCAGCTGTCTCCCTCAACTGGTTTTATTTTTCACATAGCTACTTTATAAATAAAGAAAATATCAGAAATAAAATCAGTTTTCTCTCAAAACAGCCGTGCTGAGGGTGTGGTCTGTGTCAGGTGCCTCTAGTTTTTCCTGCTGTTTCAGCAGGGCTATATCCCAAGCTCAGAAAGGACACACAGGTGTGGGATGAAGCTAAAAAGATACCCACACCAGACCATAAAAGTCCTTGAAAATAAATAAAGGAATTTACAGTTTGGATTAGACTGTCAATTGAGTGTGATGCTAGGGAAATTTAATATATGAAATGGTTATATGTAATTTTTTTCTTTACTTTTGTATTAAAGTATATTTTCCCATCTCCTTTTCTTGCTTTTGCTGACAATGCTTTCAGAGAGGCGAGGAGGGAGCGAGACAATCAGGCAGGAAGGAAGCAAAGGAAGACAGGCCAAGGGTTTATAAAGACAATTATAAAGACAATTATAGGGCTATCAACACAGAACTGTGCTGTTATAGCTTTCCTATGTTAACAAAACCTTGAAGGCACAGATCCTCCAACATTCCACATTTTTAGGAAAAATAATTAGCTAGAAAGTTAAAGACAATAACTATTTTCCTTTCATGCCTATATATTAACTTTCATTTTTTTGGGGGAACTCTGAAGCAGAACAAATACAAGAGAATTATTGAGATAAACAGAGTTCTTGCAGTGCAGAGCTTCCTGGATAACAGTAATAAATGACACAGACACAAAGTTCAGGAAAGGTCTGCTGATGCTTTTCCGACCAGAAGGATCTTCTTTCCTTGCTTAGCTTGTTTATTGCAATGAAGACATCGCTGGGAACATTACAGCAATAGTTCAGCAGTAGAAGTATAAAAACTTTGGAGAAAGAAGGAAGAATTTCTCAACCTTTTAGAAGAAATCTGTGCAAAAAGTTTGTTCCACCCAGCTGGAATTAGGTCACAGTGACTGAAAAGAGGTCATTCAGACTTACTGGAGGATGTAGTGGAGGTCAGGGGACCCCACAGCTCAGAGCTGACATACCTAATCAAGGACAGCAGGGTAAATACGAGCCATAATATCCAAAAGAAAACTGATCAACCCACGTGGAAGGGAAAAATCATAAAATGATGAAAGTCGTGGAAAAAAGCCAATTACAAATCACTTCTAAAAGGCATAAGTTTCAGTTAATTTTATGAAATCTTCTAGAAATGTAGTCTCTCTGTTTACTTCTCTAATAGGTAGGGATGTACTTCTCTAATAGGTGGGGATGTTGGAATGTATGGATACCTGATAAGCCCCCTACAATGTATGTCAAGAAATATTTGAGCAGCTAGTCTTTATGATCTCCTATAAACTTAAAAAGGGACACAGTAGCATTTGGAGTTTCTATCAAAACCAAATTAAATGTCTCAGAAGTGGCTTTGCCATATTACATATGAAGCTCCCAGCAAAACTGTTACTTTACTTGGGCACCCTGTTTGTCAGACAGGAGTCTCCAAAGCCACTGGGTGAGCAGTGACTACTCCATGAATGGCTTGAGGTTATCTATGTGCAGCTAGCATCTTGTGAAATGAAAGAAAATAGAGACATCAGCAGGTATCACTTCAGGACTATTATCAAATGGACCTGGGTGGATATTCAGGTTCAGTTGACACACTGTCTTGGGTTTTCTGCAAATGGTACTTAAAGGTTTCTGGTAAAAATATACAGCACTGCAAGCCCAAAACACGATGTAAATGAGAAAACTAATGGGGCTGATGGAAATAATCCCACACAGCACAATGCTTTGGATATTGTTAGGAGCTCACATTGGAAGATATGGCTCCGTGGCATTCACATTGTCTGAAAAAATTCCTTTGCCCAGGGTTTTCTCCTGTGAAGATGAAAGGCAGTGAGAGAGGCCTCAGAGAAAAGAAAAACAATTTTTATCTCATTTGCTTCTCCTGTGTTTTGTTCATGTGGAGTGTGTTTGGAGATTATTTACCCACAGTGGATTGTTTCATGGGACTCCGGTGTGAGTTGTTTTGACTTTTTGGCCAATCTGTGTCGGGACTTCGGAAAGAGTCATGAGTTTTCATTTTTATCTTTTTAGCATTCAGTAAGTGTCCTTTCTGTATTCTTTAGTATAGTGTAGTGTAGTATTTTTAATGTAATATAGTATAATAAAATAATTAATTAGCCTTCTGAGAACATGGAGTCAGATGCATCACTTTCTTCCCTTCATCGGGGTACCCTGAAAATACAATATGGCACAATTTGCTTCTGAGTACTGAAAGATTTAGAGGTAAGGCTGTAGTTCATCATCATCTTCAGAGGGCACTACATACTTGGAGAATAGCAAATGTGGTGCCTGAATTTAGAAAAAAGGATAAAAGTGACCCAGGACTGATGACTGTTTATCTCAACTCAATAGTGCGTAAAACTCTAAGAATAATTTTTAAATGGAAAGGTAATAACACATAACTATATTATGGAAATAGGAGAAATTGTGATAGAGGACTGGAAAAAGCAGATTGCCATATGTTAACCTATTTTCATTTTTCTGAAATTAAGTGATTTTCTAAAGAATGAAGGAAAATTTTGTAGGAATAATTCATCTGTATCAAAGTAAAACATTTCTTAAGGAGTCATGAGGAAACTAGAGGAGACAAACATTCAGTACAAAGCTTGAGCGTGGCAAGAACTAGTTAAAATGGATGCAACAAAATGAGATGCATATAAGAAAAATATCAAGCTGGAGGGAGGTTAGAAAAAATCTCATAAGAGATCTATCTGTCTAGGTAGCAATCTTGAAGACTGGTACCCTAAAAGTTGCTTTTGGTTAACTGTATTTGGCTAATTATTTAAGCAGTGTTCAAATAATCTTGACCATGAAGTAGAAAGTGGGCGAACTGGACGGCTGGAGTAGTGGAAATGGAACTTGACTTCAAGGTACAGACTCATTCACAGTACAGAAAAAAAGAAACTAGATTTCTACAAACATGTAAGATTTCATTCCATGAAAAGGTCAGGAAATGAAAAATGTTACATGTTCTAGTGAATCACAGGCTAAATACATGACAACTAGACACAGTGCTGTCATGTCATGCCAATCACGGTCAAAAAGGTGTGGTACAACTGCGAAACACCAAATGCCTACCAGGGAAAATATGCTCAGTAAATATCAGCAAGCATTAGTCCACTGCATGTCTGGTAGGATCCTGTGTACAGTGCCTTGCATGGTTCTGCTTATTCATATTCAGGGAAACTGTAGATTGACTGGAGGAGGTGCACAGTGGAGTTGAGAAAGTGAAAAGTTGTCCTGTGAGAACAGACTGACATCGTGATTGAAACTGGGTGGGTGTCTCGCGCCAGAGTGCACAAAGGTGCAGCACTGGACAGTGCTGCTATTTCAGAGAGCACTCCCTCTCCCAGCTGAGGTCCTGCACCACTGACCACCCTCCTTTTCTGCTTGCTTCAAGTACTGTTCTCTGTCTTCAGTGAGTGCATGCAAGAGGGAGTGGGATAAAGTATTCAGACATCCATCAACAGATGTTGGAATGGGTCTTAACTGTAAGCCCAAATCAAATGCTTTGGAATATCTGAAATAACCTTGATAAAACTAGACACATTAATGGAGTGTCCCAGGTGTGAGCTGGGTCACATCCCAAATAGCACACTTGCACAGCCAGGCAAAGGTGAAGTCAAGAACAGCAATGAAAATGTCAGGGACTTGGCACACAGCAATACCCATGAAGCCACTGGGCACCTTCAATCTCTCACCCCCACTCTTGTTCAGCGTAATTAGCTGATTAATGGTCTCCCTCTCTTAAATGGATCCCAGGAGCTCTAGGTGGGGTCTGAAATGTTTCATGTGAGTAATGGAAAAGGGCACTGGATTTTAGGATGCTGTAGATGTATCTCAGGCTTAATTTGGCTGGTTTCTCATCCCTACATGAGAAATGAAATGCAGAGAAGGTCTATGTCTGAGTCAATAGAATGGATATTTGGGATTTAGTTATTTAAAGTTTTACATGAGAGAGCTATTCTGAGTCAGGTGTTTTCTTTCTAGGATGGCAATGTCCAGTCAGCCCCTAAAATTTGTTTCTCTCCTGCAAAAGTGCAAGAAATTCCACCTTCCATTGAGTGCTGGGGTGCTGACAGATCTCATCAGCTTAGCTATGGGGTTGATGTTGCATTGACATATGAACTATCTCTCATGTGATGAGTCCTCAAAGCAGAAAAAACTGCAGTCACTCATAGATAAGAGAAATATTTTGCTGATCAGACAGATTTAGTAGTCAGACAGATTTAGTGGTGGAGCCAACTCATTTTTTCGTGCTCCTGGATAATTGGAATAACCTGTCTGGGCAAGCAGCTAAGATGGGGTTTACACAGAAGATGCATTGCACCCAAGTTTGCTGTTTTAAAACACCAAGTTTTGTGGGAAGATTAGCAAGGTTAGCATGTTAGTCTATTGAAGCCTGTCTGGAGGGGAAAGGAGAAACTTAACAGTGGGCAAAAGGAGTAGGAGTCCTTCTTAAGAAGGTGTAGACAAGTGCAGGTGAAATGTGGGCCCAGGATTCACATGCACAGAGGAACATTTCTGTGCGTACCCTCAGCTGGTTCCCCTCTCTTTCCATGAGATCTGAGGGGCGTACGTCAAGGCTGATTTCAGTGATGGCTGCCAGCTTCAATTAAGGAAATGGGATCCCTTCCAGCCCTGGCCAGCTCACTGTGAGTGATGGAGGAGCTGTATCAACCAGCAGAGCCTATCTGGGGATATAGCTGTTTGTACACACTTGAAAACCCCACTGGTCATTGTGTCACTCTTATTTCTGGGACAGTTAAAGGCTGCCTGTGAGCAACTTCTGATGAACCTGAGGGATGCAGCTAATTTCCAGCAGATTACATGGTTTAATTGGTGCTAAAAAAATGTTGGGACACAAGAGCGCTGAGAAAGAGGTTTTAGCAAAGTGTTTCAATAACCTCTATTGCATGAAATAGCTCACATTCCCAGATCTTTTCAGCAGTAGCTTTACTTAAAATTATTAGCAGTATTAAGCATGTATTAACTTTATTACAATAACTAAAAAAAAAAATACATAAACAAATAAATAAATAAAGCAAAGCTTGAACAACAAAATTCATGTCACACTTATTTCTCCTAGCATGGTAAATAATGTGCTACCATTTCTGGTTTTGAGATATATGGTTATTCACTTTCTATTCTTGTACCTCTAATGTAAAACCAGATTAGAGTCTTTCTGAAATATGTCCCTCTTTCTTGTGTTCCACTCTTCATATTGTTGGAAGTACCCACATAAATGATTTATAATGCAATACTTGTCTCCATAATGCTTTTATGCCTGGAACCATATAACCTCAGAAGGTTGGACTGCTGTATTGCAGTAGGCTTAATTTGCAACTACTATGTCTAAAATATTGCTGGACCTCTGCCTTGCATAAACAGTTACTCCAAATCTGTAATGATTATGTGCAAGAGTGTGTTTAGAAACAATGAAAAAAATGCATGCACTCACTCCCCTGAAATCTTCAACATAGAGTGGAGAAGAGAGAGTTGAATCTGTACAAATTATTTACTTAAAGATTTCAACAGTACAAAGATGAAAAGGGATTTTTATTCTGTCTAGCACAGTGCCTATGGTTTGAGTAGTCCACTTAGTTTTTCCATCTGTTTTTGCAAGCTTTGTTTTGAACTGAGCCAAGAATTTAAATAAGAAAGGAGATAATATATGGCTTTGTATAAAAATTTGTGAAGTTTCAAGTACTTCATATATAAGGCTCCCAGAAAATCTGTAGTGTCCTATAGTTTTCTTGTATTTATTGAGACATGACCTAAGTTTTACTCATCACTAGAAGATAATACAAAGGCATTTTACCCTGTCTGAGTGAATAAGTGGCTTAACAGTGAATGAATGTTTTTCTGAAAATATTGCAGAAGCATAATGCTACCTTTTAGTTAGGTAGTCAGCCCTTGTTACACAGAACATGAAGAATTATAGTGCTGAACATTTCAGTTAATCCTACACTCTATTGCTTCTAATGGTTAGGAAAGAAAAGTAAGGTCCTCCTCTTGTAGAGAGCTGTACCATCACCTGAAAACCCTCACACAACTTGGAACGTCCTTTTAGATTCCCTCTTATGACTGGTACTTTAGTAATTCATTCCAGATATACTGCTGGATGGGATCTGGCTCTCCATCCTACATTACTGAATTGTCTGGTCTCTTATAAATCCCTTTACTTGTGAAAGAATTCCACTGAGTGGAATTCAATGGTTTCTCCAGTTCAGGTTCATTGAAGCCTTTTTTCGGCTGCATCATAGGAATTGCTCCCCTCTTTAGACATTATTTTCTACAATTTTTTTGCCTTGATTGCAGAACAACTTTATATGTGTTTCGGAGTGGTGGCTTCATTCTGCAATCATACTCACAGAAGCCTCACTATGTCTAATACAAGTTTGGAAATGGTCATTCCTCATCTCATTCCTCTCTTCTCTCAGTCTGAGCATCAATGGCTGGAGTGCTGGCTGCTTTTTTGACACAGCCTTCCTCTTACTCAGCAGCCCTTCCTTACATGCTATTTCAACAACCCATTTCTGAATCCTGTAAAAAAACATATTCAACATCAACCCTCAGATTTCTTTTGTTTCCCTGAAATCTCAGCTGAAATGTATTGCCATTCTGCCTTGATTTAGATCCCTTTCCTTTGATGGGTATTATTATCCTATAGGATGGTTGAGGATGCAGTTCTCGTGGGAGAAATACAAAGAAAATGAAATCATAAAAGTTTTCTGAGCGTAGCTACAATACATATAAGGAAAGATATTATGCACACAGAATGGGAGATTATCTTTCCTCTCCTTTCATATATTCTACTTAGCCTAAATAAGTAGGCTGCTTCATTCTTAGTACTGGATTCTGATCACAGCTGGAATGCTACCACTGGCATGTGATTGTGGTAAAACACAATTAAGGCATCATTATATTGAAAGAGAAAGTATCACCAAAAAAGAAAAATGACACAATTATTTCCCCAGTCTTTTGTTCATGGAGATTTGTTGTTTTAATTTGATTGATTATCTGAATTATTGTAGTTTTACGTTAGTGTTAAGGAAAATATATTGCTTTGGTGTCTGCATATGGAATCCTAGGTAAAAATTCCTCTGATATGTTGGTGTTTTCCTTTTGAAAAACCCTTTTAAAATAAAATAAATCCTCTACTTATTAAAGATCCACTTTATGTGCTCCTCCTTCTGTGCAATAAATCTTTGTTGTTTGATTTGTTCCTTGCAGCTTCAGCATTTTGAGGAAATGCCCTCTTTGACTTTCTACAGAATTCCTGGAACTGGCATCTATGCAAAATATATTTTTTCTCTCAGAATTCAGTAAGCGTAAAATGGTTTTGGAATTGCCAAACAAGAGCAGGTGATTTAAATGCTCTATGGGAAAACATCAGAAATTTGGTGATAAACCTCCACATCTCTTTGTTCTTATCTTTCAAGTCTTCCTCTTTTTCATCCTGCTCCTCCTCTGAACCTTCACTTTTTTCTTCTCTGTTTTCTATATACAATTTTATTTTCTAAAGCATCAGCCTTCTGGGGCCTTCACACTTGACAGAGTGACTGTGGCACCCCGGGAAGTCATGTCAGACTCTTTGTGGAACAAAAGACAACCAATTACTGCGTCTTCAGTGCTGCAGTGGCTGCATAACAACAACAAAAAAAGCCACTAGAAGAAATGAAAATAAAGGAGAAAGAAAGGGGTGGTTTTGGTGTCAAGATACAAAGTAGAATGTTGGGCTGAAGTTGGGATGAATGCTTTACATGAAGCAGTGGATTGACCCTGGCTGGATGCTAATACCAACCAAAGCCTCTCTATCACTCCCTCCCCATCTGGACAGGGGAGAGAAAATACAGCCATTTCTAATGATCGATCCCTTCTTCCCAATGCCAGCATCACTTTTCTCTTTCTCATTGTCTCTCATTAGGTACCCACTACTCATCTTCAGCTAAAAAGTCTTTCTGGTTCAGCTTTCTCTTCATTATCTCTCCCATTTCTGCCCTTGCTTTCTCCTGCTGCTTCCCAGGCTGCACCCTAGTTAGCTTGGTTCTTTCTGGCTCTGTAGATCACCACTTGCTATTCTTTTCTCCTCTCAGGCTGATGCTCATCTTCTTTAGGATATTTTATGCCACTCTGGGTGTGTGCTGCAGCTCTGAAGTGGGAGTAAGTGTAATTGATGTAGGAAGAGATTTTCAAAGGAACAAATGGTAGCCGGGTGTCAGACTCTTGATGACTCTTAATGGAAGCTTGGTTCCTGATTTGTGTTTATGCCTTTTAACATGTCCTCCATGCTTTTTGGATTGTAAAACACTTTCAAGAATCACTGAGAATCAGATGCACTATTAGAGTTTCTTTTGACTTCCTGGGAGGAACTTTCTTGAGGGCTAGCTAATAAATGCTCTGCTCTGCTTTGTTGGCTTTATTCCCTGAATTCAGAAATCATCTGAGGTGGTGGGCATGTATCTGCATAAGAAAAAAATCAAAATAAATTATAATTTTAAGATTTCAAGTAAAGAACTGTTTGTTTGCATGGAGGCTGGTGTGTAAATAACCTTTATTTCCTATCAGGATAGAAACATTAGCAAAGAAAGAAGGGCTAAGAAAAATTTCCATCTCGATGTTGGAGGAAACACAGTGAGCCAGGGTGAGGAAGCTGCTGGAAGAGCTCACCAAGCCATTTTCTGTCATTTCCCTGGCTAACCAGGGATGTCCCAGACTGGAGGTTTCCCAGTATGACACCTAAGAAGGATCAGAAGGAGAATTTACAGGCCTGTCAGCCTGACCTTGGTGACAGGAAAGGATTCAGAAGCAGATCATCACCAGTGGGCTGCAAGTCCCAGGAAATAGAGGCTTCCAGTGTAGGGACTTTTCTTTTAATACAGTTTCTACCCTACTACCAAGAACAGTTTAAAATCCTCTTTTCACTAAAATTCTTCTGCATTTTTCAGAAGATTAAAATGTTTCTGAGTAACCACATTACAATTAAGCTAACACACTTTATCTATAGTTGCCAAGGTTCTCATTTACACTGGGGTTCTTTAAGATCCCTTTGTGTGTGCAGCATTGCAAGGTGCAGTTATACTTCATTAATACTACCCTAAAGTTCCTTATAGCACCAGAACAGTAGAAAAGCACTATTGTGAAAGTACAAATCTAGCCAAAGTACAAAATATACTTAATTCCTATTTGCATTATGGCCCATTTTCCTAACTTTGTCAATATTAAAAAACAACAAATTCTCTTTGCCAACTTCTTAAGGCTTCCTTTTAGGAAGAAAGCAGTAGCAAAACTATCAGTACAAATGAAAACTTGTCCCAATGTCCACATGTTTGTTTTCCCATTTCCAATTTAATCAGAGGAAGATGACAATAAAGCTCGTTTTCAATTAAATCTGTTCTAGTAGATTGACTGTGTGCTTGTGCATACGTGTGTATGAACAGCACCTGATGTTTCAGGAGTTCCACACAGCTTGGCTCCTGAGGGTTTCTCACTGCCTTGTCTATGACAGGATGACGACAAGGGTTATTAAAACAGGGCTGGCTGAAGAAGTCTCAAAAAGGACTCTTTCCTTGAATTGTCTCACTTTTTTAATCCGAACTGGTGATTGTCACAGCAAGCCTCAGCTTTCTCAGTTATCTAGAGTAGGAAAATTTTAAAAGCAACCTTAAGAAACTAAGTATTCTTTTATGATTGAAAATATAAAGTTGCTATTCAGCAGTATGATATGTCTCCATGGGCAGAAGGTCTGTCTAAATAATTCCTGGCAGATGTTTGTCCAGCCTGTTCCTCAAGGAAGAAGATGGATGTTCCACAACTTTCCCAGACCATCTGTTTATTTCAGCAAGTGATTATCACTACTTTTAAAATGTTTAATTTGGCTCTCCCTTGTTACAGTCTGAGATCTTTACTTGTCTTCTATCCATAATTAAAAAAGGGTTATTGGTTTCCTCTCAGTGCCAAACCTTTAGCAAGTCTCCATGTCTCTGCCCAATCCATTTAAGTAGAGTGGAGCTCACTCAGTGTTTCCCATAGACCATGATCTCTAAGTCTCTGAAGATACTTACTGCACCCCTGTGAATCCTCTGCAGCCTGTAGGTTTTCTCAAATGAGGGAATAAAAATTGGCAGAGACCACCTACACCTAAGAGAGAATGAAGGAGAGCCAGACTCTTTACTCTCCTATTTTGCCATTAAAATATGTTTTATTGAAGCAGTATATGACATGGGAGTTTGAATTTTACCACCAATTCATGCAAGTAAAACCTGATTCACACCAAATTAATCTTTTACTGTGTTTATACATCTGGGTTGTAGGTCTTTACTTGGAAGACCAATTCACAGCTTGGAAAAGAAAAAGAAAGCTGGAGAGGAGAAAGAGCAAAGGTAAACATAAAATTTGTTTCTGTCTAGTTTGCATTGGATAGATCCTTGTTAATAAATTTAATCTGATAATCCTGATTCTCTGATAATTATTTATGAATGTGATATATTTACATTAATTATGTGAACATGGCAGTTTCAAATGCTGGCTGAGGCTTCTGCTTAATAAGCTAGGAGTTATCAGAATTTGGGACTATAACCTGTACTCCTAAATTCATTCCCAAGTTTGCTGAGACAAAATGGTCTTACTTGATTCTTGTTTCCACATTCCATATATGGTTCTGTGCTGTGTTTTCATGGCATGGTTCTGGTAGCAGGGGAGGAGCTACAGGGGTGGCTTCTGTGAGAAGCTTCTGGAATCTTCCTTGATGTCAGACAGAGCCAATAGCCAGCTTTAGGATGGACCGGCCACTGGCCAAGGCTGAGCCAACCAGCCTCTGTGGTAACATATTCAGGAAGGTAAAAAAAAAAAATGCACCAGAAGTAATTGTGGCCAGAGGGGAGAATATACTCTGTGGCCAGAGTGAGAGTATGTGAGACAAACAGCCCTGTAGACACCAAGGTCAGGAGAGAAGGAGAGGGAGAAGGTGCTTCAAGTGTGGGAGCAGAGATTCCCCTACAGCTCTTGGAGGACATGAGGGAGAAGAGATCCCTGCAACCTGCGAAGGAGCCCCACACTGTGGCCGGTGGATGGCCAAAAGAGATGTGAGACTGCGTGGGAAGCTTGTGCTGGAGCAGACTCCTGGCAGGATCTGTGGTCCTGTGGTGTCGGGAGCCCACACAAGAGCTGGTTTTCTGGCAGGACTTGTGACCCCTTGTGACTTGTGACATGGGGGCCCTACACTGGAGCAGCCTGATGCAGGAGCCCTGTACCCCGTGGAAGGGACCCATGCACTTTGGAGCACTTTGTTAAGAGCTGTAGCCTGTGGGAGGAACTGCTGTTTGAGAAGTTCATGGAGGACTGTCTCCTGTGGGAGGGATCCCACTCCTATCCCTGAGTAGCAGCAGAAAAAAACGCAATGAGCTAACCCCCATTCCCCATCGCCCTGCAGGGAGGATGCAGAGCCTGTGAAGGAGGGAGGGGGTGGGGGAAGGTGTTTTAAAGACTTGTCTTGCTTATTATCCTATTCTAATTTTGATTTTTAATAAATTCAATTAATCTTCCTAAGTTGAATCTGCTTTGCTCATGCTGGTAATTGGGGAGTGATCTCTCGCTGTCCCTATCTCAACCAATGAACCTCTTGTTTTATTTCTCTCTCCTGTCCAGTTGAGGAAGGAGTAATACAGTGGCTTCGGTGAGCATCTTCCATCCAGCCAGGGTCAAAACACCCCAGTTTCTTCTCTCTGAGTTAGTACTGAAAAAGGAAAGGGCCTCTGAAGATTATCAAGGGATGTGGTGGGACTGGAAGGCAGCCTTTTTCATAAAATCTAAGGTAGAAACTGATGGATCTGGGGCACAAAAGCAGAAAGTTAATTTTAGGCCAGTGAAACATTCACATCATTGGAATTTGTCCTACATTATTCTAGAGTATAACTACGAATTATTAAGCAGTTTCCATGGTTTTCTCTTTAGGTGTTGAATCTCACTGGTGGATAAAACCTACCCATCTCTATGAAACTTTTGTACATTTCATCAAGAATTTTGGACGCTTGTAGTGTCCAAAATAATCCAATTTCACTGCAAATGTTGGTTTTCTGATCAATGCTACAGGACAAACATTGGAGCTTTTAGCTTTTTTTTTTTGTAGATGTGGAGGAGGTAAAGGGAAATAACATGCTCACTTCAAATTAGTCAAAGTTCTATGCTTTTTGTCTTTGGGAAATTTGGGCCCAAAGTCACACCAAATCTGAAACAGACTAGAACCTGAGTCTCCTGTGTTCCAGGTACATGCACATTCACCAAACTGTTCTTGTTTTGAGCACAGTTCCCATTGTAGATAATGGAACTCCAGAATTCCAGAATGGGTAAGCTTGGAGGGTACCACAGTGGGTGGTCCAAGTTCCCTGCTCAAGCAGGGTCATGCTAGAGCATGTGGCACAGGATTGTGTCCAGACAGTTCTTGAATAACTCCAGTGAGGGAGACTCCACTACCTCTCTGGACAGCCTGTACCAGTGCTTGGTCACCTGCACAGTAAAGAAGTTCTTTCTCATATGCAGCTGGAACTTCCTGTGCATCCATTTCTGCCCATTGTCTCTTGTCCTATTGCTTGGCACCATTGAGTAGAGCCTGAAAACATCCTCTTGACCCCCTCCCTTCAGATACTGCCAGACATTGATGAAGTTCCCTCTCTGTTGTCTCTTCTCACGGCTGACCAGGCCCAGCTCCCTCAGCCTTTCCTGGTAAGAGAGATGTTCCAGTCCCTTTATAATCATTGTTACCCTCCACTGGACCCACTCAGGAGCCCCACGTCCCTCTTGTACTGAGGAGCCCAGAACTGGACACAGCACCCCAGATGTGCCTCACCAGGGCTGAGCAGAGGGGCAGGATCACCTTGACCTGCTGGCAATGCTGTTCCTTAATGAAAATGAGGAACAAAAATCTGTGTCCTATAATTGCCTGCTTCTTTCCTTTGGCCAAAATGGTACCTTGGAGTTAGAAGCTAAGATGTAAAGGTCCAGATGAATTCAAATAATTCAAATAAACTGCTGAAAGGCACCTAGGCTGACCAGAGCTGTGAACTTGAGTTCCTCCCTACTAGAGGGTTTTAAATACTATTCTTGTCTGAACTTTATGAAATATATTAATTCTCATTATATTTGAAATCATCTGGAAGTGTTTCTATCTGCAGTGAAATGTATTTTCTTGGAAAGCAAATAAATTCTAAAAGGAGAAAGCCTAGTAAAATATGCATGGTACTTTCTTCACCCCACCTACATTTAAGATCTAAGTTAATCTGCTTTGTGAAGAGCTTTTATTTTTTTTCCTAAGGAAAAAGACTTTTCATTAATGAATATAGTAAATTGTTCATCATGTTACTCAAAGGCCTTGGATCTGCATAAAGTTAGGCACAGTGTACTAATGGATATACTCATTTGATACTACCTCTCCTTGACAGAATTGTGAAGGCTCCCTTTGAATTTCCATTCATAATGAGTGGTAGCCTCCCTACATGACCAGAGCTGCTGAGGTCACAGTAAACCTATTTCTCACTGCCTTTTACCAAGATCTTATCAGTAGAGCAAAGAATAAGAATCAGAGAAAGAAAGGGAACTGGATGTCTACAAAGCTTTAGTGTCTCATGCTGTGACTCCCTTTAACCTTCACAAGATGAAATTAAAAGATTACAAGCAGGCTAGGGAGTGCCCTTCTGTTTCCCTGTACATGAATAATTTTATTGGCATTACAGCTCTGCTTCCCGTAGGCCCTGTGAGCAGGGCTGCTGCTCCTCACAAAAGGCACCACTCTGTTCACCTGCCAGGCTCCCTGGCTGCCACTGAGGTTCCAAATGTAAATCAGTGGGAACATCTGAAGCAGCAAATTCATTTGCTTTATGGACACCATTTATTATCAATCGTGTTATTTCCTGGAAATCCTGAGTATGGTGGCCCAGCAGGACTGTTGCATTTTTTTTGGTGAGAAAATTCTATTGTCTCTATACTTACACTCTTGTCCCTCTTGTTACTCTTGTTGCAGTGTTTCTGGAGAAGATGATCTTCCATGGAGCTGAGAGGAGAAGGGATCATCTTTCTCCTCTTTCACTTCCACTGGAACAAAAAGGGGCAATGCCTTGACGTACTCTGTGTCTTTGTTTTTTATCTGCCCAGCTGCATGCAGTCATAGAAACCAGTTTGGACTTTTAATACCTTCAATGTTGTGCAAGCAAACGTCTTTTAAGTTCTCTCTGGTTTGAAGAGCTGAGATAATTTTGAGCTGTAGTGAGATGCAGCAAACAGATGTGGGACCTTTCGTGTGTATGCAGGTGTAAATTAACACTCTTTCACATGCTTAGAAAAGAGAAAAAATTGGTTTTTAAATTCTTTTGTTTATGTCTCTGCAGAGCCTGAGTTGTCCCAGTCAGTCCTGGGGTTTCCCTGTGTTGTAAACTGCAAATACCAACAAAAATTGGCTGTCCCTGCTGCAAAGAGGTCAGTCTGCAAAGTCAAAGCAAACAAAGTAAATAAAGGAAAAAGAGCTGATGCCAGAAGTAAAATTACATTCCCAATAAGAGAGATCTTAGCAAGGGTTCCAAAACAACTCAGGCCCTACTCTAAACAAGTCTGTGCCTCTACCTCCCCTAGTGAAATTAAGTCTCTGATCAGTAGCCAAATATGATGGTCAATAAATTACATCAAAAATGTAGGTATAAGAATCTGTTCTCTTGTGCTGTGGGTTTCAAACTGCCACCTATTCATCCTTCCTACCATTCCTGTCTCTTTCTAATTTTTTCCCAGTGGAAGAAACAGGTTTGTTTCCCCATGACTGCTGCTGATGCATTTCTTTGGAAAAAAAATCTGTAGAACTCAGCAAAACCAAACTAGTAAAGAACAACAGTCAATTTATTGAATGATGAGTTGGTGTATGTGCTTTCTTCTGGCACTCGTGAGATATTCAACCTCTATCACACACTTTCACACATTATCTCTGGCACAGCCCAAATGAAGTCCCAGATCCTGAAAATGAGGGATCTGGGAGACTTGGTAACTCACAGAAAACCCACTGGTGGCTTTGTCAAGGAGAGTGAAGTGGTTTTCAATAGTAAGGCTCATATTCTAAGCAGATTAAACTAGTTTATTTAGGTTCTTTAAAATATATTCCCCCAGCTCACTACAAGCACAGCAGCCAATTACAGTGTCCCCAAGTGCTCCTGAATCTCAGTGCTGCTGAATAATGAATTGTTTACACTGCAGTTAAATGGAATTTAAGATCACATATTCTAGTGATATAAAGTCAGTTTGTTTCAATATATCAGGAGTTTTTATTAATATTTCTCTCCTTTTTAAGGAAAATAGTGGATTTTTAAGCAGTACATTTGGATTAAAGAAATTGATTTTGCCATCTGAAAATTTTGAGTAATCCTATTTCAGATGAAAATTTTAGATAAAAGTGTTTCAAATAGAGGTTTTATGGAATATTCTAGTCTGTGTGAAACGCTAACATTTCAGTGTCTTCTGCAGAAAAAAAAGTATTGAAAGTATAAGAAATTTCTAGCTTATTAATTCTGTTATTATAACAGTTATAATTTTTCTATGTTTCTTGTATAAATGATTTTAACTCTATTTCTAAACCATGTAACAAAATCAGCATTTAAGTAACACTTCCATTAATTTCACGTATAGAGAATATCAATGTATTGAAAAATTTTTCTTTGGTTACTTTCTTTGTCTTTGAATCTGACTTAGTGATAGAAATAACCCTTCCAGGTTCCATCAGTCACGAAAATTTCACTGTATTTTTGCTCACCCCTGTGCCGAAGTACACAAAGGAGTGTCTAGAACAAAAGAGAGATCCATGAGGGTTAGAAAGATTTCTTTTCTCTATTCTACTGGCATTAGCCTATTGTTCATAAAGAAAAGAGTTGTTTTCCCTTTTTATCTGAAATGGGAATACAACATCCACAGCAACATGCTGTGCTTCTGCAAGATACAGAATGCTCATAGTGAGTGTATGAACCAGGCTTCACTTAAACAGCGTTCTGTTAACAAGACATTAACAAGGAATCACAGTTTTGTGAGCTATCCTGCCCCAGCCAATTACATACAGCAGCTTTGGCACAGATAATGACATAGATTGGTGAGTGGGAGTTTACATTTCCATTAAAGGTTGAAAAGGGTTCACTAGTCCAAGCTGGTTTTTCTTTGAAAATATCTGAATTATACAACAAATGCAGAAGAACGATCAGTTATTAATAACTGTCTTGAAAAATTAAAACAAAACTGTGAAATAATAACTGTACAGCTAGATTTAAATAATCTATTCAGATGCAACTTGCTGAATTATGAAGTTAGGACAATTTTCTTTTAAGTTTCTTGATAATCTACATTTGCCCTTGAGAGTCTCAGTTCACAGGATTACACAAACTTCACAGCCATCACGGATAAAGAGAAAATTTCTATTCCTTCACTTTAGGGACTGGAAGAGTTAGAGTCTATAAACTGTAATATATCAAGGAGCAGAAGGCAAAATGAAAGACTCAAGCATAATTTATTTACATGTAATATATAGCATTTCATAAATTTCAAAATAATATGAAGTATTCTTTTTTAAAATTTCATCAAGACTCTCAAAGCTGTCACAAGTCTGGAATGTCAGGTGTTGTTTTAGAGCCTGGAAGAAAGCAGAGGATACAATAAAACAAGCCTTTAGCAAGAAGTGCTTGCTATATGTCCCTGTATACATTACTAGCATTTTGATACGAAGCAGAGGATTGAATTAAATGGTGCTCTAGCTCTTTGAAGGAAATACAGAATTGATTACCCAAACCATTATGCCCTCAGATATGCATGCTGAATTCCCTTTGTGCTGAATGCCTATATAAAGCCCTGAGCACATGGGAATTTTGAGGTTAAATTGCCATAAATATTTATGGATACAAGTAATAAAAGTAGCCTTTCAGATCTTAGATTTCATTCAGGTGATGACTCCAAATAGATATTGCATTTGAAAGCTGCAATTTGATAAAAGAGTATTTTCTTCCATCTTTTTACCTCTCTTTTCTTTATTGATTGTGAGCTGTTTGCTGTAAGGGCTGTCTTTTATTAAATAACTCTACATTGCCTGGCACAATAAAACCAATAAAACCTTCACTTTTTTCCTGAAGTCTCTAAACACCACAGCAATGCAAATAATTAAGTTCAATATCATTAATTTTGACAGTGAGGAGAGTTCCCTTCACTACAAGTATGACTGAAGGATATTTATATTAATTAAACAGACACTGGAGTTTCTCTTGGTCTAAAATATGTGTGTGCATGTGAGTGTGCATTAGAGTAGGATCTGTGGTGGCATAAGATAGTTTCTCTTCTTGGATGAGTCAAGATGACAACTGGGGGGTCAAGGGAATGTACCCAGAGAGGAGATGTTTGGGCTGCAGGGATACTGCAGCTTGGGCTTAGATAGAAAACACGTGAATGATCTCATGGCTCAGTGATAATCCAGAATATTCATCAATTGACTTGCAGCTCTGTGGGAAAGATTGCTGACTGGTAAATTCAGAACTGTCTTTGACTCATACAGACTCCTCAGGTGTATGAGTCTGGCCATTCCTCAGATGGCTCAATAGGTTTGTGATATTTATGAGGAGAATTCATGTATTCATCCTCAAAACCTATTCTTTCTCGTCCTCAGTTATTACCTGAACTGCCTGGTATAAAAAAAGCTAAATCTATCCTACTGAAAGCACTATGGATTGTTTTTAGAGATTACATTTTGTATGTAGTATCTACCAGAGGTGCTTCTGGTGTTGGAATTAACTTACTACTGTGTGCACATAATAGTTCCTTTTCATGTTTGTACTGTGCCATTGAATTATGGTGTTAGCTGATGGAAAAAAAGCCACTACACTATTGCTAAGTAAAAGATAATACATTTTGATAAGCGAGAATACAGAATGGTGGCTTTTTTTTTTTTTTTTTTGGCAGTGATTCTTTGTCACTTATCTGCCTTTTCTTTAAGTGGCTAGCAGCAAGTGAGAAATTTTTGGCTGCAGGTTTATTGCAAAATGTGGACTGGAGAGACATAGCTTGGGGTTTTAATTCAGATTTTTTTTTTTATTCCTTAGCTCTTACAATTTATTTGGTCCACTTGAGTGATCTGCTGCTACCTGAATCTGAATTAAAAAAGTTTGTTTAGTCCCGGTGAGAGAGAAGTAGAGTAAGAGCTCATGACAGAATGCTTGCAAAAACAAGAACTGTACAGTCAGAGTGGAGTAACCCCTAGTTGGGCTACAACACTGACTTAACTCATCATGCCACATAAGTGCACTCTTCTTCTGCTTCTGTTTCCATAGAAGATAAAAACAGTAAACTACTTCAATGAGCACAATCCATCAACCCTATTAGTGAATGCAAGTTTCTCCAAAATTTTGGATTAAGTCAAAGAGCTGCCAACTAAAACTGTTAATTCCATCATCCTGAAATTTATTGATCTAAAAAGCAAAGCTGGAAAAGATAGTAAAAGGTCCCTTAGTTTATCTTGCTTTCCTGAGGATGAATTAATATTTACTTAAATTGTTCATGACAGATGTTTGTTTAGACTGTTTAGGTGTTTGAGCGTATGGACACTTCTTCCTCCTTACACAGTTTGTTTGGGATCATTCTATAACGTTATATTTCAGAATTTTTCCTAATATTTAGACTTAACCATCCCTCCTGCAATATAATTCTGTCTCTTTTCATCCTGTGCTAAGTCAAAAAAGTAATTGATGTTATATGATAACATGTATGGAGATTGTATGTGAGAAAATAAAGCACACTTTGGAATGCCCAGTGGAGACACATGGGTACTCAGGAATGACTTATTACATGCTACTGCTTTAATTGTAGTCTTCCTTATGAAAAAAGTTCTATATAAAAAGTTATAATTCAGGGACAGTGCAAGGGCTGCTGAAATCAGTGGAGCTGTTTTACATTGACCTTTCTTTTGCTTTGCAGCTGAAAGATGAATTAATTTTCAAAATAAGAAGTGATTTAATCCTCTCTCCTGGTGTGAGAGTGTACCTCTACCATTACACTTGACAGCTATGTCTGGTGTTTTCTAGAAGTTTTTTTTAAATGGAATTGGCCTTCCTTTTCTTCAAAGGGAGAAGGAATTTTTCCCATTGATTTAAACCAAAATCAATACCCTGCTTTGTCATTAATTTTCTTGAGATCAATAGGTCATTTCTGAATTAAAATGTTGTCATAAAAATGTAAGCCTGAATGTACATAGCAGGCCCCCATACAAGTGTAACTTCGCTGAGATTTATCTTTATCTACAGCAGTAATGAATCAATTACCTGTAGCACTCCTCCTTATCTCTGTCCTTGATAATCCCTGTACATTACAGGGAACAAATGAGCAGAGAAGTCAAGTGCAAAGGCCACACATTAATGTATACACTTTCTGACTATACAGGTTTGGAACAAGAGAGCAATCTGTGCCTCAAACATTTTTGCACTTATCCATTTGTGGGAAGGATGTGTGCAGTCAATTGATATATATCTTCTCTCACAGCTAGGGTATCAAAATAAAGGACCTACTTCTGTACTGTGCTTCATGATTCTTTCTAGAAAAATCTATCCCTCAGTCTTCTGCCACAGAAAGAGGTTGATCTTAGTCTCTGTCCCTGACTCAAAATGACATGACCATGGGTATGAGTATGCCACAACCCCAAACTAAACCTTCTGTAACATCAAAGCAGAGGAGAGAGTATTTAGAAATTCAGTATCAAATTATTTTCAGTGAATCTGTGTTAAACATCCTTGGAAACACCCTTTCATTTAAATGAGAGGATATCTGATATCTTGGGGAAAAAAATCACAAGTCTTTCATCGGCTGTCTTCATCCTTGTTTAGCACACGCACAAAGAAAGCAAACTCAGATTATTAGTCTCTACATAAAATTGTCAGTGACAGAACAAATTATCCACTTGAAGAAACCCAAGTAGAAAAATATAAGGCTGACAAAGCAGAATTATGGCGACAAAAAGACTTCTGTCAGATGTCCCAGTGTAACAAACACAAAGCTAAGTAGATACTGCTCCCTGAATCCATCTTACAAAAATTACATGCTTAACAGCCATCTTTTGGGACCGTTGTGCTCCTTGATGGATGCAGTCTTGTGAGGAAGGATAATTTAAAAAAGACCACTGTATCTGCAGGGCCCAGAAAGCAGCCTTGATCAGTCTGGAGGCACTGCTCAACTGAATGTGTTTTATCCTTTGTGTCTGGGCTGAGATCTCTCTTCTAAACATCTGCAATTACCTTCCAAAAGCTGTGAGTCTGTGAAAAGAGACATAGGAATATCATCATCTTGGCTAAGGCCTTTGTAGAGGAATTTATACAACCACACAAGGCTAGGAGCAATGAGGAGACACAGACAAAGATTCACAGGTGGAATCTGCCAGTCCAACACATTTTCCACCAGCACTTACTTACCCATACTCTAAACTCTCTGAAAGAGTAGCAGTGTGTGTGGGTGTCTGGGGGTGCCAAAAAGCTCAAAGAGTGCAAGAGTCCTTCCAAAGCAGCAGGAAGGAACTGTTGCAATAGTTTTTTGTAGTCACTTGAAGGTTTGGATTTTCTTGGACTCCCTGCCTCGTTTCCACCCTCGACATGCACTCTCTTTGCAATGTGTGTGTTAAAGGCCTTGGGAATCGCAAAGGTTGCCTGTAATAAGTGCTTTTTCTGGTACTGAGCCTGCATGTCTGGCAGCCAGTTAGCAAAATTGCAGTTTCCTTCCTGTGTGAGCATGCTGAATTAAGCCACTGCTGCTCCTGCACCACCTCCCGCCAGGTGCCAAGCTTCCTTCTTGTACTTCAAATGCTAAAAACTGTTATCCAGGAGCTGCTTAGTAATGGGACTAGCAAAGCCTTGAATTAGTTTCCAATATACTGAATTAAGGAGAAAGGAAAACAAAGGAACAAGTGGAATATTTGTTCAGGATCAGTGAACAACCACTGACTCTTCCCAGGCATTTAGGTCCAGACTCCCAAAAGGATTTAGTACTAACTTCCATTAAAATCAATTTGGATTAACTCCTTTTTAAGAAATTCAGACTTTAGAAAGTAAGAACTTCACAACAAGGATCAATGCTTTCAGACACACTAAACTCGAACAAAGTTGCTGCAGGAAGTGTATTATAACTATAGGTATTGTTGGGGCTGTTACAGAAAATTATTTATGAAGACATTTCTGTCACTGACAGAGTGACAGGGCTCTCTCTTCATTTCTTTAATGTCTTATTTGATTTCATATCAATCCAAACAAAGTCAAAACACATTCATCCACAGTGGGTAATTTTTGAGGGATATAAAAGGAGAGTGAGAATTAGAAGGGCGGATGCAATCAAAATATTAGAGAAGTAAAATAGCTGTATATTTCAGAAGACTTAAGAAGTAAAATAGCTGTATATTTCAGAAGACTAAGTATCTGCAACGGTGCAACCATTAGATGTTCCTGTTGAGAACCCATAATTGTAGTGACATCAATTTTCTAGGATTCAAAAGATGATAAACACTTGGTGTTTCCCTCATTCAGCTCCTGAAGTTTAAGAATTCCCACTGCTGTTTTGGGGAAAAGGCCCTGGCAATTCCCAGAGCTGCTGTGTTGTTCATCTGCATGTTGGGGCACTGAATAAAAGAAAAACAGTGAGAAAAGCCATGTGTGAATGTAAAAATGTTGGTGACACTTAAACCATATTTCCATCGCTCCTAAGTTATACTAGAAATATATATATGACTGAAAAGATATTTGTTCCACATTAAATTCAATATTACTCCCTCAACTCTGAAGTCTGAAGGGTCCTTCTCACTCTTCTGTCCTCGGAGAAAGGAGACTCACATTTTCTCCTCAGTTCTGATGCACTCTGAATGCTGAGTCTAACACAAGAGCTGGGCTGGATCTGAAAGACAGAATATCTGCTCTTCTCCTCCAGAGATAAAGCATTCACCAGATAAGAGGAGACAGCAGAATGCGTTCATCTTGTCAAACGACACTTTAACTGGAGTACAACTTCTTAACTGCTGTGTTTGTACAAATTTAGCATATAGAGTGATACTGGCAAGCACTCCTGGAAATTTTTTGAGCTCTATCATGTACAGCATATCTTTCTCCTCCCAACATGTTCTTGTGCAATCTCTGCAGCAAGAGGCAGATCAAATTTATTTCAATGCTATGGCCTGGGTTTTTAATTTGCTACAGTGATGGCTAAGGGTGACAGAAGTCACCATCAGTCAGTTTTTGTTCCATACAAAGCAATGAGGGCACCACCCTGCAAAAGATCACTGAATCCTTGTCAAAGAGACATTTGAAGAAAGGGAGTGGTGTGACATAGAGCTTTGGCTGCTTATGCAAGTCAAATCTGCTGGAATTGCTATGACCACATTAACCCAGATTCGGTTTCCTTCATACTGTTTATATCCTAATCCATTTACAGTCTGCATCCTTAAAGTAATCATGATCACCTTGCAGTATTTTCTATTGCTCTCTTTACCAGCCTAGACAGCAACACATGCAAATGAAATCTAATGGCACAATATTTCAGACAATACTTTAAAAAAGAGTCAGTGAATACATGCAACCTATTACCACTGCATAAGCCTTTATTCCCTTGGGCAATTCTATAAATATCAGCCTATTTATTTCTCATTTAGCTCAATGTCACTGAAAGTGAATCAGACCCTTAACACTGTTTCATATATTTATTTATGCTGACCACTACACTTATCAGTCACACTTTCACAGAAAGCCAGAGTCTTTGTTGCTGCTGGAGCTCTAACGTGGGCAAGGCTGAGTCAGGAGGACATTATTAGGAAGACCTGGCATCCATGCAGCCTGCTTCCTGGCAGGGATCTCGTGACACCTACAAGCCTTACGTGTCTCTATAAAACACTGGTGGATTGTGTGGTAGACTGGCACACAGTGTTAATTAAAGTATGCGATCTGTGTAGTCTGTCGATACAAGCCACTTTGTGTGTAATTTTTTAGGAGGAGAAAGCCATTCAGTTGGATGAAATCAGAGCAATTAATATCTAGTCACAAATGTAAAACGTAGCCAACCCACCAAACATACACAGCAGCTATAAATAACACGCCAAAGAGAAAGAGGCCCCTAAATACTTAAAGGGTTGAAAGCTATCAATGTCCTGTGCAGCATGAGGGAAGGTTGCTGCTTCTTTTTGACATCTAATAATAAAAAAAAAGGAAGAATTCTTGGCTCAGAGCTTTGCAGCCCAGATTACAACCCAAGCTATATGTATACATGACAGAAAGTGTTTTTTCTCCCTAATGGGCTTCAGTCTTTTCTTGGCACATCCTTTAATAAGAGGAAGAGTGCTGTACTTTGACAGTTTTGGCCTGTTATGGGTTTCCTAGGGTAAAATGTTGCTGAAGAAACAAGATGTTAAATCTAATGCTCTACAGCCCTTAAAAGGGTTCAAAATGCAGGTGTTGCACAAGGGAAGGACTACAGAACTTGACAAGAAAACTGACAGTCATGTCAGAGGCTGCTGTTTCTGAGACTGGTTTTGGTGGAGATTTGTGGAGACACAGATCTTGAATAGCCTGGGTGATATAAGAGAAACAAGACAGAGAAACACTTCAGCAAGACACACCAGATTTTGATCTGGTTTCAGACAAAAACTCGGTACATTCCTGTATACAACATTCAACACAGAGGTGTACACACAGAATATCAATGTCTCTGCAAATACCTGCAAATATTTATAGCTACTTCTGTCATATATCCTCTGTATAAACAACCTCCCAGTTAATACCCTACTTTCTTGCAATATCCCTTAAAAAAAAAGAAGAAATATAATGGGAATATGTTAGTCCACATTTATTCACAAATACAGAATTTCCCATGCCTTAAACTCATTAATGCAAAAGATGAGAGCACGTATTCTTTTCTGATCCTTTATTAAAGGATCAAAATTCATGCAGTATTTTACCTCTTTGCATTACAAAACATTGGCAGGACAGGAGGCTTCATTTCTTGAAGACAATCTGAATAGAAAAGATGCTGTCTCTGTAAGCAAATGAACATTACTTGTTCAATGGCCACTCAAAAGAAAACAAAAATGAGAGAGGTGGACCAGGTCTGCTGGTTTAAGGATTGCTCCAGTTCAAGACCCATTTCCCTCAGTAGCTCACGTGGTGCTTCTGCAGGTCTTCCCCTATCATCTGCCTCTCTCCAGGAAAAATTATGAGACACTTTGGCTATGGCTGAGATCTCAGGGAAGTGAGTCACATTACAGTTAGCTCATTTATTCAGAACAGTATCATAGTCTTTTGTTCTGCTTTACTAAAATGCAATTATTACACTGTCTCTCGTTGTGATTAATTCAGACAATGTTTACAGACAAGACATTCTGCAGATATCTGCTGGTATTGCTGGTATTGCTGCCCAATGAATTTAACCATGGCCTTCTGCCACTTGTAATTACAGATCCATATCTTCTCTCTCTCTGTCTCTCTCTCCTCTTCCCTTCTAGTTTCTCTGTATAAACCAAACAGATTTCTGCTGTGATTCCTAATGGAGTGGTGGTGTCTATACTTGCAGAAAAATTGTCTCCAGGATGGGTTCAGCTGTGCTATGAACTGAATTCAAGAAGCTTATTTGCAGTGAATAGCAATTACAGCATTATTGAGTCTATGAATGTGTGAACAATGAAACACTTTATACTACAAGATGACATTTCTTCTATTAAATGCAGTTTAAGTATAACCCTTTATATAGCTCTGTCTCCTGTAACACACTGAGACTACTGATGGTGATAACTGCTCACAACAGATTATTTTCCCTGGACTCATTTGGGTAGTGGCAGAGAATAGAGGTAAAGAACAAACTGAGTAAAAACTTCCTCCAAAAAGCTGATCTGAAAACCTCTCATTCTGATAGAGATTTGATGCTGATAGTTGAAATTATTTGGCTATGAGAAGTTAGACAAGAATGTTAAATGGTGTCTTCTTGTCTTTAAATGTGACAATTTGTAATGAAAAAAAAGTATTGGAAAGGGATCCATGTGCTACAGTGGGCTTTGTACTAGGTATCCTGAAATGCTCTACTTCCCTCACTTGTTCTTTCTTCCATTTCTCAATAGCACATAAGAGTCCCATG
Source organism: Ammospiza caudacuta (assembly GCF_027887145.1). Taxonomy (NCBI): domain Eukaryota; kingdom Metazoa; phylum Chordata; class Aves; order Passeriformes; family Passerellidae; genus Ammospiza; species Ammospiza caudacuta. Next base: position 32,444,418 of record NC_080595.1, read on the forward strand.
CCCAGGCCTGACACAGCTATCTTTTTTTTTTCAGGTGAGCAGACTCATATTATTAAAAAAAAAAATAAAGTAAAAGAAGCAGTTTTCAACACCAGCAAGTTCTACTACTTTCAAATATTCCATTGATGCAGAACAAAAGAAAATAGCCCTGCCGTTTCATCATAATGAGCCAGTTTTCCAATGCTCTCCAGATTTGTACCCCAAAGTATGAGACTGAGTCCTTGTCAGTTCCTGGCTTTTAGTACTCTTTGCAGTGATGTGCAAAAGAAGGGTGATTTGAGCTCTGAAAACATCAGGCAGAAGCCAACTACTATGAAAAAAACAACATTCATGCTGCCAAGACACTTATCCTTGAACTTTTAAAATCAACTAAAATCAACTATTCAAGACAGCACTGTTGAAATTCAGGTAGTATCCTAATATAGCTTTACAGCCTTTGGCTGAAACTGGCTGACACACAGCAGCATATTCAAACCTGGGAAAAGGACATTTTCTCTACTCTTAACCAGCTATCTAGCTGTGCTCTTGGTAACACTGAAGATATTATGTTCTTTAATGTGATTTTGATAGTATTTTTAATCTTTGTCTCATCAGGGTTTTTTGCTCCTGTGTTTAAGGTTGTTTCCTTTATTTTATTTGATCTTAGATTCCACAACTATTTCTCTTCTCACAGTGTGTTGTTTTGCTTTTGACACTGGCATTTCTTTTCTGAAACATTATCACAGTCATCTCATGGGAACTGTGGTTCAGGCATCCCATCCCATCCCATCCCATCCCATCCCATCCCATCCCATCCCATCCCATCCCATCCCATTCTCGTGTCTGTATTGTCTCTTTAACAAGCATCTCCAACCATCAGCAGAGAGATCATTTTTCTTGTGAAGAGGAAAGGCACATAATTGTACAGAATCTGAGGAGTGTTTTTTAACTAGTAGACAAATTCAGAGACTAATAGACTCTTTCTGCTGTCTGAATCCTATTTATCTCTAAAGGCTGAGAAAATAAAATTGATCTGCTTTTGCCATGCTTTCTTCTTTCTTTTACTTCCTTAAATGTGTGATATCACGTAACTGAAATATATAAAGTTTGGAACCACTCTGTACTTCCTCTGCCTCCCTCTATGACACACAGATGTAATTTTGCAACAGCAGGTTGGGAATAAAGGGAGAAACAAGCAACTGAGGGAGAAGACTTTGGATCAAATGCAAATGTACCTAGAAATATTAATTTTCATATATGGCTGTTACATTTGAATTTAAGAGAAAACCCCAGAAACTATGCCAGCAATATTCCTACAAACTGAATTTACTCAAGGACTCCTTTGAGCATCAATTACTTTCATTTCTATTACTATTCTTTTTCTTTTTAAACAAGCTGAGATTATTTTCCTAGAATGGTGTCTTGTCCTGTGGCCATTTAGAACAGGAGATACAGCCTGAAATCTGGTTTATAACCTCACTCTCTTTGTAACTCAGGGCGAGGACAAACCTGATCAACTGTAATTTGTTTTTATTATTATTTTTGGCCATCGCAAGAAAGCAATTTCTATTCAGCCTGCAACCTACAGTCAAGCACAAGTAAACATGATGGTTGTGGAGTTTTATTTCACAGTTAAGCCTTTATTACTGAAGGCACAAGTCTGAATGCATCACACGCATTAAAGCACAAGCCAGTTCCTGCTGCTGGTGGTGAGCACTGTGAGCTTGCACATCTGGTTTCTCATTTTCAGAGGAACTGCTATGCAACCCTCAGCAGCTTTAGCTCACAGTACCTCAGTTTCCCCAGCTGTGAAATGGTGACAAGAACAAGGTGTTGCCAGCTGAGGGACAGATTCTGACACCTTCACCCAGAACCGAGGGGTGGGATCGATTTCAGCCTGAGGAAAGGGCAGCAGCCTCTGGCCATTAGTGCTTATAAAGCAGCCAGGCTCTTGGCTGATGATTTAGATTAGATTTCAGTGCTGACATATTACTATGAAGGGCTCTTCAACACGATTAAAATAGATTAGATAAAGAAAGTGTTTTGAGAGGTTTGGGTAAGCAAGATGCAGAGAATCCTGATGATGGTGGGAAGAAGAGTTTCAAGGGTGAATAATAAACAGGAAGAGAGGCCCTACTGGAAGAAGACAAGCAAGTATTGTGTTTGTGTGGTTTTTATTCCTTTGATGCTTGAAGTGGAAATAAAAATAAAAGGGGAAGACATAGTCCTGGTAAAATAAAAACATAGTATGTGTGTTTTTCTTAAACTCAATATGATGTATGATAAAAAAAGTATGCCCTTTTTCCCCCCTTTTGGAGCTATTTAGCCTTTTTATTTAATCTTTCATTCTTATACCATTCTGTTATTTTTTAAAATAACCCTTTGGAATGAAAAGTTGAGAATTTTCACAAATTCTAAAAAGAAATATTTTGGCATTTTTAAAATTGCTGGCATCCAAACTGAACTTTTTTATGAATTTTCTTTTTTTTTTTTTTTAGTCTTAATTGGATTCATGCTTAACTTACTATTTTATTCTTTGCAGAAAAAGAAAAAAATCTTCTTTCTGTTCAAAGTTCTGTTCTTTCCTGTGCAAAGTGTGTGAGAGAGAAGATACTTGGTGTTGAATACATGGGGCCTTTTTTCACTCAACAAAATGTTAGAAAGTCCTTCAGGGCCTAGATCTCTAAAGAAATATTGGCTGCTGCTTAAGAAATTGACTGCTGCCTAAGAAATTGACTAGTACTAAGCATTTTGTAGCTATGTCTTAAGTGTCCAAGAAACATAAATGCAAAGGTATTTGACTTTGCAGCCTCTGGAGAAGGCAGTGGTCCCTCTTACCATCAGCTGCTACTCAGCTGCACGCCTCCCTTCACTCTTCATTCATTTTCTTAAAAATTCAGTGTGGATGCTTCACCTTCAATTGATCAAAACCTCACAATGGTAGGCTAAGGATTTCACACAGGCAAATTATTATGTTGTGTGGCGGGTGGGAGATTGATGGCTGTTCAAAGGCCACAAAGATCATGCAAACCTCAATATTTTTCCAAATCCATCAAAAAATATCCCCTTGAAAGCTCTCTGCTATTCAGGGACTGATTTTTCTTGATTTCAAGTAGAGGTGAACAAAATTTGCAGGAACTGCCAGAACGGGCAAGCATGGAGCTGATGGAGATGAATTGCTCATGATGGAATGGGCATGGAAAGACCTAATCCCATGATGACAGAGGCTTAAAAAGGAATAGGGGCAGTTTGCAAAGTAGGGACAAATTTGGAGTAGGAGTGCAGAACAGGATGTGTCCCAGAGGTCTGCAGCACCTACCAGATCTCTTGCCAGGCAATGGTTTGGGAATTATCACCACACTGGCAGGGAAAAAGGTCCAGGTCTCCTCACTGCCTATGCCCTGCCCAGGACTCTCAGTGGGAGGAAAACCCTTTCTAGCAGACAGATCTTATGAGCCACAGACACCCATCCCAAAAAAAAATCAATTTCTGGCAGTGGAGCACAGCAATCCCTCTCTGTCTTACCCACACACGCCATTACACCATTCTCCCAGGATGATCACTACCAAATGGAGTTGGGAGGGAGGAAAGAGAGGCCATTTAAATGATGTGTATTAAAAATTACTATTTTGCACTGCATCTGGAGGCATGGCACAAATCCTTCTTCCCTCAGCCACCTCCCTGAGGATAAACAGTGCTGGCTCCAATTCTCAAGTCCAGAAGAAGACACAGATCAGGGTGCAATGACTTTGTTCAAGCTATGCTCTGAGGATCACATTGGCCTCTAGGAAAAAAATCTAATTTGCAAAAATTTCTCCTCAGATTATCTCATTTTTCATTTTTTCCACAGGAAAAAGAAGTCTAAGGAAAGGTTTCAATTAAATTAAACAAGGAGAGAATATAACTTCAAATATTTATTTTACTGTCTTCACTTTGAAGGGAACAGGAATGATGAAAAATATGTGATATTTTCAAAATTCTTTTACATTGATATTTATAAGATATATTTTAACATGAAATATTTGTTTATTTCAGAAACGTCACTTGGCTATAGCAAATTAAAAAAAAACCAAAACAAAACAGGAAGTTCTGCATGAAATTTATTTTTGCCCATTAAAAAAGTATTTCCAGTCTCCAATCTAATTGGCTCTTTCCATTGAGTAGCAGGTTTGTAAACCAATCCTAAAATCTACTTGGATCCTAAAAAGGTGGCTCAAGAGTCTCCAGTTTGTCTGTGGCATTGCCATTGCTGTTCATTTTCCACAAAAGCCACTCCAATACCATAATGATGGGTGCAAAACCCAACACGTTTGGACTCACAGTGGGTAATAAATGCCTGCAGTGCTCATGATGATCCTTTGAAATGCTCCTGTTTCTTTTGTCCTTCATGTCCATGATTTGCCCTGGTCTTCCACAAAACCATAAGGTCCAGATTCTATGTCCTGAGTCCAGGGCTTATCCTCACTCTCCATGATGTTGTTTGTGAGAGTGAGGTGAGAAGTTATCTCAGATGTGCTATAAAAGGGAAAATGATGGCACAAACATATGTCATCCTGCTTTCTCTGTGTAATCTCTTCAAATTTCAATCAGTTCAGTGTACTGCTGGCAGTAGATGAAAACTGGGTAAAGAGACTCAAAACATCCTGTCTTGGTTTTTTTTTTTTTTTTTTTTTTTTTTTTTTTTTTTTTTTTTTTTGCCATGTAAGCTGATCAAAAAAACCCAGAGGGTTAATGTATAAAAACATATACATGATGTCTGGCTGTGTAACAACTGTAGGTCGTAGAATTAGTTTAGGCAGGCTGGGTGTCGGCCAGAATGTCAAAGGATGCATTTTAAGTGTCGAGCAATTCCATTTCATTAAGTAGCTCATTGATATCCGCGCCCACTGTGGCTGAGTACCTGCGATGGCTCATTAGTTTTTATCAACAGCCATTATGAAATCATTGCTCTGCTTTCATATTTCGCAGGGACGTTGCTGCTGACCCAGGGAAAACAATAGGGGGTCAGAGGAGCGATGGTGTGTGTGTGTGCATGTCCTGCAGGCACTGCCTGGGAGCTGGGGAGGGAACAGGCAGGGCTGGGGGTGCTGGGGGGAGCAGACACCTCTGCTGGGTCAGCTGTGGAAATACAGGTGAGGGCTCAGAGGGCTGAGGGAGAGGATGGCAGATGGCTTGTGTGTTTGCTGGTCTGAGCATGTGAAAAGGTGTCACTGTTACCTCTGTGTGCCTCTCAGCTGCCTTGTTCTGGGCAAGAGGCATGAGCTGCAGTGACCCACCTCGCTCTCTGTTCTACCAAAGCACTCCATCTCTCCATAGCGTTCAAGAACCCTTCTTATCCAGTCCTCATGAGACACCTCAGTTTTGCCTTGTCAGGTATTTCAGAGCCCTATTCCAGTTATTAAAAGCACAGTTCTTACTACCTGCATTTACATGCAGCTCTCAAATGAGAATGATTTAGTTTGAATTATATACATAACACACATGCTCAGCCAAACAAATGTAGGAAGATTGTTTTTATAATTAAATCTTTTTTAGTAAAAAAAGAATGGTTTAAAGATTAACCTACTGAAAATTCTTCAGCTATTAGTATTTTTAAACCATGACACTTTAATCCCTCCTATAACACAAACCAATGCTTGTAAGTACAGCTACTGTGCTATCCTTGCTAACCCAAGATGTGATTTTACCTAGGTCCTGAGACACAAATGCTAGGAACAGGTTGACTGATAGACCTGGAGCACTCTGAACCCCTTCACACCAGATGTACATGCAACATAGTAGTCTGTCACTCAGAATAAAAATTAACTTTCCAGATTTTGACATCAACCCTTTTTCTATAGTCTCACACTGATTTATTCCTGGTTGAGAGGATGATCCAGCAAAATTTTTTTACTGTTGTTATGAAAAAAAAAAAAGAAAACTCCAAAACTGGCAGACATGTGGACCTTTTTTGGCCACCAGCAGTTAGATTCTAAATTTGCAGAATTATTTAAAACAATTATTTTAATTAATAATTATTTTAAATAATTATTTTAAATGATTCTTACTTAAGTCAGTCACACCTTTTTCTTTTTTATTATTTTGATTGGTACCTTTGGCTAGAAAGGTACATGTCTTTGCTGAAACATTTTGAAAAATGTGATATGAAGCATTTCAGAGGTGAAGAGGTGGGTGATGGCAGTTTTGGTAATGATGATAATAGAATAATTTGATTTTTTTCCTTTAAAATTAGTATTTAAAATAAAATTCATAAACTGAAATCTCTGCTTTGTCATTTCAGGAAGGTCAGAAAAGAGCATTCCTTTTGCACAATCTTTACAAAACTTATATTTTGAAAGAGAAAAAAAATTATTATATTTTACATAGAGTTGAAAATCTAGATCCTAAAAAATTCTACTTTATGTACTGATCTGCAAAGAAAAACATAGGTGGAGACACAAATGATTCAGCCTTTATATATGTTAGGATAAAATTCAAGTTACACAATTTGCCATGTGGGTAAGGAGTAAAAAAAGGAGTCACAGCATCCAGCCAAACAAAAACACAGCAGGAGGAAATGCAGAAACTTGCTTGTTAAGTTACACCTGTGGTATTTATTTTACTGAAATGCTGAAGAAAACTATGAAACATGCTGGACCCTGTAATATCTGTTAAAAAATGCCTCATTGAGCAGAGTGTTTTTTGAGCTTTGGAAGTAAGTTCTGATTGGAGGCAATTCAATATGTACACTGCAATATGGAAGAAGCATTCCAGGGACAATACAGGCATTTGTCCCTAATGGAAAATGTAATTCGACATCCATCTTTAGGTAGTGCAGCTGGGGATAATTACACATTTCTGTCACACACTCCAAATGCTCCATGCTCTGTGGGAGGGTAGGGGGCACAAACACAGTCACCTGACCACTGTAATGGAATATTAAAACCCAGGGAAAATCAAGCTGATGATTCCTGCCTTGAAAAGTGCACCGTGGACTCAGTTTTGTCCCCTCACAGCTGTTGCTCTGCAGCTTCTGCTGACCCTCCACAGCTCCCTACCACTGTCTGCACATCCTTGGTGGAACTTCTTGCGCACCGAGCACTCAGAGCCCTGCCTGGTTCAATCACAGTCCTCAGCAAATCAAAGACCTTCCCAACACAAAACATGCCTCAGTGCTCCACCTCCCTCCTTTTCCAGAGCTGTGCAAAGAGCTTTGTGTTTTCACACTCTTGGTAAATAATATATGAATGTATATATTTACCACTCGGGGTGTTTAACTTGATGTGTTTGTTTTATGTACAATGAGACACATCTAATGTGTTTAAGTTTATAGCTAAGCATCTTGAATTGGTCATTAAAATGCCCACTTTTTCTGCAATGATTTATTAAATGGCTCATGGAAATGGCCTTGTTTAATCCATTTTTCTCCTGTATGGTAATAAAATCAAAGCACAGAAATGTCAAAGTACATGCAGGTATACTAAAACTCAAACATTAAACAACATAAACTTGTCCTGTATGTATGCCTGAACATAAGCACAGAAAAATGTCATGTTGCTGGAAATCACCAACGCACTTCAAAAAAATGCCCCAAATCCCTTAAATAACACCTTGGTACAACATTGAACTCATGCCTTGGTGCAGTTGATTTATTTTTCTTTACATATTTTTTCCAGCTGTCCAGGAAAAGTCTTTCTCAATGCTCATCACCCAAACAGAAGTTCTGAAAAACCTTTAGTGACCAGCACCAGGGCAAGCATTTCCCATCAGTGTCCAGCTTCAGCAGCTTCCACCATTTCTCCTCCCTGTAATTTTCCAGACCATTGTATTATCACTGTGCAGCAACTTCAGTATCCTAATATCATGCTCTTCTCCTGCAGATTGTTGTCAAAACAATTTTCTAAAAGAGAGAAAGAAACAGGTAAGGTAAGTATTGCAGATGGACTGAATACCAGCGCCATTTTCATTTATAAAGTACATAAAATCAGATTGCCTTAGGTAAAAAAGAAGGCAAGACTGGCATGATTATAGCAGGCTGAAATACCTGCTCACTTAATAAACTTCAGGGTTTACTAAGGAGGAATTACCAGTGCTCAAGTCACACTTATGTCCCCATCCAATATACTTGGGACCTGTAATTGTACCTACCCATAAATAAAATTTTATAAATTGTCTGTTCTTGTGGCTCAATAAGACTGCACATTTCTACAGGCAGCACAAGTGTGAGGGGTGCAACTGCTGCCAGTGGTAGAATTAACACCACAGAGCTGGTTAGCTATTGATAGCAGCAAGCAGATGAGCTTTCAGTAGCTGCTGTGGCTATAGATGTGTCATTACAGAGTGAAAAGGATTATTATGAAAAGCTTCTGCCAGCACAGCTCCAGATGAGGCCTTCCTTTACATCTGGGGAAAAACCAGAGTATATCTCAATACTCTGCTTTTAATCTGTCATTTTCCTTTTTGCTTTTTACTCTGTCATCTCTAGTCATGCCACAGAGCCATTTCATAGTGACTCTATGTTTCTGTGTAGCATCGATTTGGTCCACTGATCAGCGATAACTGCCTGAGTGATCCAAAAGCAAGGCTGACTGAATTAACACACTCTTGAAAAAATCCAAAAAACTAGGAGAACACCTGTGACTTTTTAACCTCCTCATCCTCTTCAAATATAATTGAATTGAAGCCATGACATGACAATATCTGAATGTAGCAGTCCAGTCAAATATATATATAAAGACTAAATAGTCCTTTGTCTGTCAGAAAATGCTGTGAAAATTTTCCAGGTTTGGAAAAAACATCCAAAATAGCAGAACAGAGGAAACCCTATCCATATCTATTTTATTTGTTTATTTGTGGTTTTTTTTTGTTTTGTTTTGTTTTGTGAATTTCTCTGTTTTGAGTTTAGTGACCCTGAACACCCAGCAGCAAAATTCACCACTTCCAGAAGAGGTTTATGCCATTTAATGATCAGGATTTCTATCTCAGCCTCTGTGAAGTTGGCCAAGAAACTAGTTCCTCGACCATGGGGTTGATAGTCACTAATTATAGACTGTCTAATCTGTAAAAAATGTCAAGAGTAGGCAAAGGAATGGAGTGTGCCAGTGTTTGGCTGTGGAAAATATGAAGTCTCATTTGGATCCTCAGCATTAATGTTGCCCTTTTCACCTTCTCCTGAAAAACAAGAAATCATCCTCTTTCGTTTTGCTCCTTATCAAGTACCCTGTAACTGAAGTCCTTCACTTTCTCTGAAATAGGAAGACTTTAAGTAAGGCAGAATAACATCTCATTGCCACCTACAGCTTATTTCTATATGTTTGATTGTGAATAAGCAAACATTTACTTTGGAGAAAGACACTGAAGTTGGATGAGTCAGTGAAGGAAAGAAGTTCAGCATGCATTCTGCATTACTCAAGTTTCTTGCCAGGGACACACATACACAAAATGTGAACTAAGCATTTTGTGGTCAGACATCTACACCCAAAACTTTTGACATCTTCAAATTTTTTCCTCCTTAAATGCTAAAAATACACTCCAACACAAATATTAGGTCCAGGGGTGCTAGGCTGCTCACAGACCTTCCCTACCAGTCTCAGGTGATGCTAGTGCTGCTGTTTCTATGTCATTAGCCTTGTCCTTGGCTGACTGTACCAGAGAGGTCAGGGCTGCTGTGACACTTACACAGATCCAATCGCCATCACATGGGACTCAAAACGGAGTCAGACTGAGCGCAGATCCCTCAAGGTATTTTGACATTTACCTGACACTGACTTTGAAGTGAGCTGGGCTGTTGCAGTGGGAGCCAAGATGGTCATACCACGTTCCTGCAGTACCTTGTCATCAGGAAATCCCACTGCACAACCCAGAGGTACGCAGATTGCAGCATCCCTCACCACCACTCCCACCCCTGGCTGCAATTCATTAAGTCTCCTGAATACATCTGGGACATCTATAAATATTTATGGTTGCAGGCTGGCATGACTTTCTCAAAGTCATGGAGGACTTGCACCACGGAGCACAAAGCTCATTTTGCTTTAACCACAGGGTCACGTGTTGATGTTAAACAGGGATGCTCAGTCCCCCCTCTGCCCACTGCAGACCCCTGGGGTGTACACCTCTGCAGCAGCCCCACCACAGCCCACAGTCCCCACTGCTGGGCTGGCTCCTGCCTGCTCCTGCCCCTCAAACCCTCTGTCTGAGCACAGAGCCCAGCCAGGGCTGCACTTCAGGCTGCCTGGCTCAGGCAGAGGAGCAATAAAGAATTTCAAATGCCTTTAAGGCACATTGACTTTCAGAAATGGTTGACACAGTAATTTTTCATTTATTTATTTATTTGTTGGGCACAGCATTTCGTGTGTGTGGATTGTTTTCTTTTCTCCCTTTTCCAGCAAGAGATTGGAGAGTAAATTACTAATATATTATTAATAGAAGACTTTTTTGACAGTTAAAGCTGGCAAGCAAACAAAGAAAAAAAATTACAACAGTGCATGAAAATGAATTAGCAAATATACAAATTGAAGGGATGATCCTTGTCCTGGCAGACAATGGTAGGCGAAGAGGGATTGATGACAAAGACACATTGCTGAGATACCTCACCTGAGCAGTGGGCTGGAATATATCTTCCACAGCACTTTTTATCCTTTCCATAGAAAAGAGTGATGCACTCTTACTGTCTATCTCAACATGGAGCAAATTTGGCTGAGCAAAACCACGGCTGAGCCTTTGAGGGGTGTCTGACTGTTGGTACTTTCTTGCTTATGTAGCTTCTCCAATATAATGAAGTCTCCACTCATTTACTGTTCAATGATTGCCCCATATTTACACAGGGACAATGCGCAGAATTGAATAAAACTAACATCAAGGCAAGTTTTGAAAATGTGACATAAAAGAAGAAAGACTGTCTATTCACCCTGTAGCTGAGCAGCCTTGGCTAGTCTTTTTGTTTTTTTTTTTTTTTTTGATCTTTATTTGAATATCTTTAGAGAAATATCTTCTTCAGCAGTGAAAATTAAAATGAAACTTTAGGAAAAAATCTAAGGCTACAGAGCCAAGCATTGTGTGTGGATAGATTAGAGTTAAGGCTCATTTGCAGGAGAAAAGACAGCGCAACATTTGCAGTGAAAAGAACAGAAAGGATCTTGCCCCCACTCTTTCACTTAATAGAGGCAGTTTGGGGAAAATTTCTAATGAATCCTATCCAACCATAAAATCATGTAGAAAATGAATTGTATCTGACAATAAAATAAAAGTGAACTAAATTACAATGTTCCTATATTTGCAGGATAAATTAATTTCATGTTTGGAATACTAATTGTTCACTGTAGGGCCTCACAAATATTTCTTGTCATTGCTTCAGCTGCTGCCAGAGGAACTTTTGCCCATGCAGAAGGATGTTTTTGACTGTAGCACCAAAAGGAAGAGAAACCCATCTTTTGGAGCAGAAGGGGAATTTCTCAGGTGCCACCCCCCTCTGCTCCTCAGGACAGTTTGTGGAAAGGCATTTGAAAGGTGAAAGGTGATTTGGCCTTTGGAGATGGAGACGGAAGGAAAGAGGACCTTGACAGGAGTTGTGACTGCCCCCAAGGACACCATCTGACACACATTCTCCAAACCCCTCATCAAAGGCACAGGCAGCAGACATGCCCAGCGAGCCCTGCATCTCTGATTGTCTTTCTGCAGAGAGCACACCCTTAAGATCTAGGAGACAGCTCTCCTTTGGCATGGCTTCAAGGACCTGCAGGTCTTTGGTGCCTGGAAAGAAGCTGCAAAGAGTGTCAAGCTGCTCAAAGGAGGCACCATGACAGAAAAAACACATTTGTGCCACACAATTATTGCAGTCAAAAGTACAAATAAATTGAACACCTTCCCCAAAAATAAGAAGCTTTTAAAAAATACACAGAAAAAATGTATGCAACTATGTGAAGGCTCTGTATACACACAGTTAAAAATGTTTTTAATAAAAAAAGCCATTAAACTAATAAAGCAGATTAAAGAAGTGATAATTCAGTGGGGAAGTTTGAATGCTCAATTCCATGACAAGTTCTATTAATATGACTGTTTTTAGGAGACAGAAATGAGAATCTATTTCTCCCAAGGGGAATCTTAGAGCAGTCATTTCTCCTGAAGAGAGTTCATTTTGGAATGCAAGGATTCTTCTGAATTGCCAATGGCTCCCTTTATCCCTAAAAATTAATATATGTTTCTGATTGACAGGTTTAATTGACTTCTTTTGCATGATGCTAAAGCCACCTGATATTTGAATTTAGTTTGGAGTTGCATGACTGTCTCCATCCTCCCCAGGACCTTCTAGCTGTACTCTCTCCACACTTATTGAATTCCGATCTCAGGCAAAGTCAGCCAAAAGAAAAGACTGGGCTCCAGTGACTGAGGTTATTTTGGGCACTTCTAATGCTAAAGAGCCTGGGCAATGGAGTGCTGAAAATGAAGCAAACTACAGGGGCTTCCTCTTGCCCAGCATCTCTGTCCCACCATGAACTTCTCCTCCACTGAAGCAAGATAATAATACCTTCAATAATTTCAATAGTTTCTCACACAGGGCAAGCAAGGCCTAAAATAACCTAAAGAGAAGGCCAGATTCAGGATTCCTGCAGGGTGGGAGATGTGTCCACTCATTTTCATGCTAAAAAAAAAAAGTGGTCAAATAAGAGAAGTAATGGTTGTCTGGGGAAGGCTGAGTGCTGCTGCAGCCTTTCTCCATCAGTGTTCTGGTGCAACGCTTCTGTGCTCCTGCTTCTGAGGGGGGGAAATGAGGTATGAAGGTACTCAGCATGGTGATTAGAGCAACCATTTTCCTTGAAGATAAAATTACAAGAAAAGATCTGCATTATGGGAAAGTGGAAACAGTCATTGCCTCCAAGTCTTCTCTCTGCTGTGGGATAGGGGAAGGCCAGAAGGAATCATTTGCACTGCATATTCTGTTTCATTTCAGTCCCTTCACTCTAGTCTATTTTCTATTTTTGATCTTTTCTTTGCCCTGCTATACTCACATTTCAGAGGGCTTGGACTGGCTCCAAAGCTATCTTGAATAAGAGAACTGTTTTTCCTATTGGCCAAGATGAAATTTTGACTGAGAGGGTGCATATGTTTCTTGTGATTTCCTCCTGCTTGCCTTTTGCCCAAATCCATGGCTTGTTCCCTGTGGTGTACCAACGTGTTATGCACTTGCTCATCCTCTGATCCCCTTCTTCTAGGTATTTAATCTGCTGCTCTCAATCTGTGTAAAACCAATTTTAGACACCTTGACAGGATTTCCCACAACTTATGAAGATCTGTGTTTAAAATGTGTTTGCCCAGAAAGCTCAGGTTTGCTGTGCCAAGGGCTGTAGCCTTAGTTCTGATCCACACCCCCTGCCAGGCATGCAGACCCACACAGGTGCAGGCTCCTGGGCTCCTCCTGCAGCTGAGTCTATCCAAGGTGTTCTTTCCTCACTTGGAGATGAATTCATCTGGAGGGACATGAATGGACTGCCCTGGGATTCCCAGGAGAGAAAAACAAAAAAATATTTCATAGGAAAGGGTTTTAAACAGATGAGAGAGAGCTCCTTCTGATAATGGGAAGTAGAAGGCTTGCAGAAGTAATGCAAGGTCATGGAGGAAAATAACTACTTATATTTCTGGAAAGTGTTGAATGATTACAGAGAAATAATTTCAGAATGAAATGGGATGAGTAGATCAAACCCAGACTGGAGGGACAAGTGAGATGGGTGAAAGAGAGAAATGTTGCACATAGATGTGATGGCTTCCTACATTTAGCTCCAATGGATTTGACCCTTCCTACCTGAAACACTTAGGTTGTAAAAATTTTCTTATTGTAAGCAAAAAGAAAATCCACTTTTACAGAACAAAGTCCATTTCATACTTGCACTAAAGAAGAATATACTGTTCTTTTTCAATCCTTCTGTTTTAGCAGAACCCTAATGGGTTTGCCTGGCAAGAAAAGCAAGATCTACAACTCAGACAAGAACTTTATGGGAGAACATATTGCTTCAGATCTAGAGAAAAAAAGTGGAAGGCTTAGAGACAAAAGATGGTTTAGGACATGAAGGGAAAGAGAAAGACTACAGGACTTTGTTAGAAGAGAATAGACCTAGAATTTCTTTAAGAGGGAAAAGGAACCTCTAGCCCAAAATATTCAGACATATGTTAGAAAGTCACCTGTGCTCTTAAATTACCATCAAAGCCTAATAACTATTTTTGAAATTTCATGTCTGCCTTTTTTCTGAGTGGAGATGCTGTCACACAGCTCAACAATTGCTAGCCAAAAATGAGATATTTTTAATGGATAAATTTACTGTCATTTTAACTATAAAATTTTTTCTTTGTAACACTGTTCTATTCTCTTCCCCCATACACCCGGGATCCAATGAAACATGAGCAAGATGGCTTGGGAAGCATGACTATTAAAACTCTTCCCACCAAAGACCATCCAGAGACATGGACAACTTGTGGAAGTGGTCAGTACTGCAGAACTGCTGTTTGGGATAGCTGGAGCAGTGGGTTGTGAAATGAGCAGCTCTCTTGCTGTCATTTCCAAAGGCCTGGCATAGTGACTGATCAAGGGCTTCCACTAGATTCCCTGAGATCCTACACAACATGTGGAAATGTGGCCACTGCCTCTCATGGAAACAGAGGCAATCCAGTTTCCTGATCCAGCTCAGCCCAGAACTCTGCAGCAGCTGAGGCCAAGTTCTTCTGCACATATTAAAAACACCTGTCTCTATTGATTTCTTGCCCTGAGGCAAGCCAGCAGTTCCTTACATCAGGCAAGCAGCACCCAGCAGCAGGTCCTGCACAGAGGTGAGATAAAACCACTGTTTTGCAGGTCAGTGATCTCTGGTTTCTGCATGGGACCACAGACCAGAACCACATTGTCAGCACAGTGTCCTGGTGACATCTGGCCAGCATGGCTGTGCTGGTCACAGGGGGCAGCCCAAGGACTCTGCTGACTGCCCATGGGAGGGATGCAGGAGCAGGGAAAGCTGCACACTAAGCCTCACTGCGTTGCAGGGGTATTACCATGATTAAGCACCAAATCATTCTGTCAACAGGAGCCAGGTTCTTCTGTGGCTGTGACAGGAGTGCTAAGGCATGTGCTGCGTGGGTTGGTTTCAGTGCTGTGGACAAATGTTTTGGGTAGTGTGAACTGAGACCACAAAACTCAGAGCACAACCTCTGGTAAAGAGAGGAATAAGCTTTACACCTACAATGAGAAAGGAAAAGCTTCAGATTCTCTTATTCAGTTGGTTTGCCAGCAAACAAATGTTTATGGAGAAAGAATCACAGGAAAACACACACTAAGTGTTGAAAAAGATGAATGCAATACCTTCAGAGAAAATGCAAGAAGAGGAAAATTTTCTCTTTGTGACATTAAAAACTCCTATTTTACCATGATAATCATCATCATTAAAAGATGTGCCCTGCACACTAGAGGTTGTAAAGGAAGACAAATATCAGATGGCATTGAAACATTGTGTCTTGAAACCCAGTGCAAATAAAAAAGGAGTTTTATAACATAATTACATTCCCATTAATATGTTAATCTCTTATATACAGACAAAGAGAAGCAAATACATTACTTTTAATAATTAACTCTGTAGTGAGGTTTTATTGCTGGGAAAGAAGATTTCTCCATGGAAGAGTATTTAACATTTTAATTAAGCTGTTTTTGATAGATGTTTACTGTTGCTTCTATTTCTGCTTAAAACAAAACCACACGATTAGGAGAAAATGTAATTTTGTCACCAAAAGGGAGTTATTTTCATTTGAAGGAAGGTCTTAGGCTCCCTCTTCTTTCTTGTCTAGTTAGTGTACAGCAGTGGTATAGTGTGTTTTAAAAGACATGCATTTCTTATAGAAAGGTTCCATTTTGTTTTCTTTTTTCCTTTCCTTTTTGTACCACTGAACATTATCATCATATTTGACCTTCCACTGGAAGGCTGCCTATGTTTTGGTGAAATAAGAAAATTCAGAAAGGATATTTAAAAAATAAGTAGAAGATAAATTTATCAGATTTCTCAGATAAAAGCTGCTGAAGTAACCAATGTAATGGGGAAAGTAGCCTCAATTAATTGCAGAATATTATGATCTTGGTAGGAGAAAAGAAAAAAAATTGACTAAAAAAGAACAGGACTGAAAGACATAAAGAAATGAAAAGTCTATCAGGGATTTACAAACAGTAAATCTGGACAATGTAGTGCTCTGAAAATAAGTCAGCAAGCTTTATGCATGGACTGGCACTTGAGCTTGATACGTAAACTGATAATTGAAAGGCTTTGCAGGTGGACACCTACTTTGCAGACTTAAAAGGTGGATACAGATCAGCTAACTCTGCAGTGACTTTCTCTGGTGAACTTGAGCATGACTCTAGGAAAAAACATCGGAGTGAGAAAAACCATATGGTGTCCATGGTTCACAGACAGTGCTCGGAGCTGCCACCTGGGAGGGTCAGCTCTGACCACAGCTTGTGTCAGCATGGCCCTCAGCCCCACTGCAAACAACCCTGCAAACCCCCACTTCTTTTCATATAGGTTTGAAATCCAGACAGCAAGGGAGATAAGGAACAGATCAGCATTTGTACTCTTGTTCCTGAGCGAACCAATAGCACCCTCTCATTTTGGCCCATGGCAGTGATTTCAGAAGAAATCTATAGACACAGGTTTTGAAAAAGCATGAAATGTCCTATAGACGGCAAACATAGGACTCCCTTTCTGTGAGCCATCTAGACACCCACATGAACAAGATCTGTATTGAATTACTTAGATGGAGAAATGCCTTTCAGGCACTTGTAACAGCTCTGGGTACTGTTCAGCAATGAGGGGAGATGAGCACTAAGGTTATTTGCCTTAGAAGGAATTAAATGACTGCAGGGAGTACAGTAGTATTTGAAGTACTTTATTGGAAAAAGTAAACGAAGTCTTGGCCACTCTGACCACTTACTTATAGTCATCCTGGGTACACAGATGCTGGTGAGCGCTGCAGCCCCAGCAGCACTGTCCTGAGAGGAGCCACAGAGCTTTGGAGTCTGTCCCTGGTTCTGGGACCTCTCGGGCTAAGGTGTCAGCCACCTTGTTGGTGAAGGTAGGTCATCATTGAACATGTAAACCCAGTGACACTGGCAACTTGGCAGCTGTCATTGCCACATGACAAACCCTCCTCCTGAGGGATGGCTGAACAAGCATGAGCAACATGACTCAAACCTGCCCAAGAGCACGGCATTTCTGGGTTTATTTCTTGTGTGCATGCTGATGGGTTAAATGGATGGAAAATCAGGGAGAGTACATTTCTTCATCTTAAAGAGAAACAATAAAATGGGTGCACATTGGATACTGCAGGACAGCACTGCATTGGGGTCTCCCACACCACCCTCCTGTGAGCATCCATATGTGCGGCCTTGCTGAGTTCCATGTGCATGCCAGGTTATTCACATTATCCTGCAGACGATGGGAAGGATGAAACCTCATAAAATATTTTTTCTAGTCTACTACCAAGGCAGGAGGAGATGGGAGAAGGTGATACTTTGGGCAGGATTACTGTGGGCTGGTTCAGCCTGATGAAGTGGCGAGCTGGAGCAAGGAGTGCAAACATCATTGTCCCTGCACCTGTATGTCAGGATGCAGCATCCTTCTGATACTGTAAAGAGGCAGAGGATCTGTCTCAGGAGATACAGCCTTCAGGTTTGGAGAGTATTCTCCTGAGTCCTATTCCCTTCTGATCTGGAATTCACACAGATATTGGTGAACTATCTACTACACTCTTGTGTTATCACTGTGTCTCTTCCCAAGGCAGAGTAGACATGATGCCAAGGCTATCAAAACACTTTCACAAGTTAATTTAACTTCTTCAGAAAATTATTACAATTAGTCACTATGTGACCAGGTTGTCTTTTTCCTGCCACAATAGACAGGAGATATATCTGAAAATGATAGCTCTGACCACCTATACCAACCTCTTATATACAAGGACAGCAAGAGATTCTTTAGACTAAAATCACTTATTGTGACAGACCATCCAACAAAATTTTTTCTTTCTGGGGATCCATTTCACAGCTTCTACCCATTGGTCAGCTCCAGACTACTCTCTGTCTTATGTGTCTGCACCCTTCTGCCACTCTTTCAAGGCATATTTCCCAACCCTCCATCTTATTGAATAGCACTACTGCTGGAATTCAGTAGAATTACTTGCAGATGTAGGATGATAAACTATATTGTAACCATGATTTTTTTCCCTTTCTGTCTACATGTTTTTTCTTCCTCAGATATTATCATGAGGGATTCTGATACCTGTGAGTAGTATGAGGCTTCAAATCCCTGTCTTAATTTTACAGGATGGTCTGTATATTTATTTATATCTGTAACTCTAACACACATAACTGCAAACACTTTGTCTGAAGAATGGAGAGCAAAACAAAGCTGTATTTCACTGCCAGGATGCTTTTAAGCAATTCCTGAAAAATTTCTTCTGTCTGTAGTAAGATATTCAATAAGGAAAGTATAAGGTGATTATTTAAAAATAAGACAGGCTTTTACTTTTGATTTGGAGAGCAAAAAACCCAAGAACAAATGAAAGCCAAGGCACAATAGAGCAGCATGTCTTCTCTGTCAGGCACAGAGGAGGAAATGGCTGCCAGCAGGTACTTCAGGGATCCCAGGGTAAAATACAAAGCAAAAAACCCAACTATGAGCCAGACATCAGAGCAGTTAAGGCCATCATCTGTGCCTTCACAGCCTCCCCAAATCTCTTGGAGGTCTGGCTTTCCAACAGTCTCTGCACTAACCCTCTTGCTCATCAGGGTCAGCAGCTGGCCGTGCAGAGGTGCCTCTGCTGTGGATCCCTCTGTCTTTCCCTCACCTCCCTGGAAGTGGCATCACAGCAAACAGAGGGAAGCGGTGTCTGCTGTGTGCTGGGCTACAAGCTACGTGAGGATAGTGGGAGTTGTGTCCTCAGTGCAGCATGGAAGGACAAAATCAGCTTTGCTTTCCTCACAGAAAGAGCTGCGATCCTTCAGCTCTGCCCCTCCTCTGCCTTTTCCTCTGCCTCCTCATTTCTAAGGGCAGCTAAAGCTCTTGCTCAGGTACTATGTAAATACAACATCTGCATCTCATGCTATGAAAGTATCACGGAAGAAAGTACAAAAGGCACCACAACCTTGTAAAGTGCTGCAGATAAGGAGAATTTTGGCAGTGCAATATCAGCATTCCCCTCCCCAGCTCTGTTTGTGAGGGCAACAATATATGAGCCCCTTGTCATTACCAAGGAATGCTGAAACAGTAATTTAAAATAAATTCTAGCATGTCTTTATGAAGGAGAAAAGCAAAAATGGAATCCTGATGGTGTGATGAACTTTAATTTTTCAGAGATAACAACAGGCAATTTTTAAGGAAAGCCAAATGACTTATTGTCATTCAACAGACTAAGGAAAGCGAGTGAAAGTTCTCTGACATTATCTGGACAAAATAATGATAGAAGGAAAAATGTTCTGGTCCCTAAAGTGAATAGTCCTATTTAAAAACTATTTTGGGAAAAAAAAACAAACAAAAAAATGATTCATTTGCAATGGGTCTAAAGAGCAATAACCAATTAGTAACATATCCCTGGGTCCCTAAGAATCTCTCCTAGCCTCCTGCAACCTTGGTCACAGCACATCCTTTGTGCCTCACCAATCCTACTTCCGAAATGAGATTAAACTGGTACCAGCATCACTGCGAGACGTGAGTGACTGTTCCTGAAGTTCTCCGAGGACCTCAAATGCAAGAGGTGGAGTGAGGTGCAGAGTTGCTAATTATTTTAAAGTCCCTTCATGTTCATATTAATCAAAGTGTCAAGCTGATTCTCTCTAATTTAACTAAAGAAGACAGAGCTTTCACAGTGGGAAATGATTTAAAGTTCACCAGGCTTGCATGACAAATTTACTGTATGCTTCCCGCTTGCTGGAAGTGTGTGCCTGACGAAATTTCTTTTGCTGTTTCTACTAATTGTCAGAACTGCTTCCAGTGGCTTTAAACAAATGTTGACTCAATCCTGCTGTGACATCTCAAAGCTGAATGTTTGATACCACAGATTGCTAGGAAACACAGATATAGGAATGAAATGTTACTTGAGATCCAACTTGATTGCTGCAGAGTTGGTCTACAAAGATAGAGTCTGACCCAGAAAATGTATTTAATAGACCAAAAAGAAACCTTTTAAAAATGCATAAATACATGTACAAGTGGATCTAAAATATGCATTTGCAGGAGCCAAAACAAGATATTCCTGGAGAGAATAGGCTATCTCCTGGGAAAACATTGCATGTTTCATAACCTTCCATGAATGATTTGATTTTGCTTTAAGAACCAGCAAGAAATTCAGTGCAAAAAATAGATAAATTTACATTTCATTTAAATATTGGCAGTGAAACAAAACATTTGATGCAAACTGACAAAAGGCAGGAGATTCTAAATGCCTTACCCCAGCTTTTGCTCCTGCGTTCATATCTCTAATGACAGTGTGCCTTTGTGTGGCAGCAGGCAGGATGTGGAGTGTCAGCTGTAACACCAACATTTCTTGGGCATTTTGTCATTTTCATCATGTCTCCAATATCTGGGAAACCTTTGACCCGAAACACTAGACCCAGACAGCCAAGCACAGTCATTCCCCCTTTTCATCTCTGTCAATGCATCCTGTCACTTGTTGTGCTGGTCCTTAGAAGGGCATGATGTTTTTTTGATACAGAGACATTCCAAAGGAGAAGATGGATGAGATAATTGCAAAGCACGGGCATCACAGCACTGCATCAGTGATTGAGATATTAAAAATTAATGGTTGTAACTTATTGCTAGCCTCAGTAAGGGCAAGATAGATAGAGGTAAGGGATTTCTTTTAACGAGATCCCAAATTATTCCAGTCTGTGTGATGAGGACCATCATGCAGATGATGACCCTTGGCACACAGAATAGTAAGATCTGGAGTCTGAACTGTGCATAATTCCCTTGCTTACCTGCAGCTGTAGCTCTTGCACCTGTACTAGCTGAAGGGATATCCAGTGAAGGAATCTGACTTCTGTGTCCTGTGCAGCCTCTATACAATGAATCTATCTTTACTGTTCTTTATTTCTCTTGAAGAACATTCGTCTCTTGGAATCATTGAATGGTTTGGGTGGAAGGGGATCCTAAAGATTATCTAGTTCCAACCCTGTGACACAGGCAGGGACAACTTCTGCTAGACAATATTTCTTAAAGCGTCATCCAACCTGGTCTTGAATACTTCCAGGGATGGGACATCCACAGCTTCTCTGGGTAACCCGTTCTAGGACTTCTCCACTGTCACACTGAAGAATTCATTCCTTCTATGCAATCCAAATCTACTCTATTTCAATTTAAAACCCTTCTCCCTTGTTCTATCACCATGTGCCTTTGTAAAAAGTCCCTCTCCAGCTCACTTGTAGCTCCTTTTAGGTACTGGATGGTGCTACAAGGTCTTTCTAAAAACATCTCCTTCATGTTGAACAGCCACAACTTTCTCAGCCTGTCTTCATAGGAGAGGTGCTCCAGTCCTTTGTGGATCTTCATGGCCCTCCTCTGCACTCACTCCAACAGGCCCATGTCCTTCTTATGGTGGGGGCACCAGAGTGGGGTACAGAACATGAATGGGATCTCACAGGAGCACAGTAAAGGGGGGAGATCCCCTCTTTCAGCTTCTTGTCCCACTTCTTTTGATTGAGTCTAGGATACTTTTAGGCTGTCTGGGCTGCAAGTGTGCATGGCCACGTCATGTTGAGCTTCTGAAAAACCAACACACCCAGGTCCTCCTCCCCAGGGCTGCTCACAGTCCAGTCTCCACCCAGTCAGTATCTGTGTTTGGAATTTATTTTTTTTTTTAATTTAGGAGTAAAAGGACTTTATATGGGATTTTATTTAGGAGAAAAAGCCATAGGCCACCAAATACTGTGAGCGGAAGATCTGTCATTTGCAATGATAGAATTTCACTGATTTAAAAACCAGCCTGTTGTTTTTAGGCACTCCTCAATCCCACCCACTGCCATTTTGGGAGGAAATCTGAAATTATTTGCATGTTTCTCACAAGTTTTTGACATCCTAGTGGTCCACAGGATGAGGTTCTGAAAGCTGTTTGGGTAATAGAGCCACAAGCATCTTTATGAAATCCATAAGAAGCTAGATACAGACAAAATGGTATATCAAAATGACTTTGCTATTTATTGCAAAGAAAACAGAGAACAACAGAAAACCAAGGGAAGTGAATTGACAAAAAGCACAGAAGTTTTGTCATTGTCGGAATTTTTTCTTAGTTAGCTCCCTCCCAGGCCCCTGTGCAGTCACAGCACCTATGTTTTGTGGTGGAAAAGGTCTTGAGGGATAAGAGGGTTTCTCAGTGATACCTATCATTCAGTTCAGGATGCTTTGGAAGCTCCCAGCTCTCTAGATTTCACTGTGCAGAACAGGGGGAGATTGCAGGAAGAAAGTCCTGCTGTTGGGGATGCAGCTGCAGAGGACACTTTCCCTGCAGGGGTGGCATTGTGGCTCATTGCACTGCCAGTGAATTCATTTAGAGAGAAAGAAGCCTACAGAAGGAAAAAAACAAAAAAAAAAACCAAAAAAAAAAAAAAACAAAAAAAAAAAAACAGTGAGGTTTGTTGTTTGCTATAAGCTGTGTCCTGTCTCATAAAACAAAAATAATAATAAAACCTGGGTTCCTTAGGTGAAGCTTAGAACTAGCTGACAGCACATTAGAAACTTTTTGGGGATAAATTGAGATGGGGGGAAATTTGGGGATAAAATTGAGATGTAGATAGCAGGAAAGTTAGGCAGTCAGGCGAAGAGAACAAATGGAGTTGAGAAAGTGACTGATGTCACCCTGAAATTCTTTTGAACCTCCTAAGAACCAACAGTAAGAATGAGCTAATTTATTTCAGAAAAAGACTGCGTTTCCATCCATAACACTCTGCTTCTTTGTTGCATGATGGAGCCTGGAATCAGGTGTGTGCCTGCCTCTGGGCCCTTTGAAGGAAGATGAGAGAGATGGTGCTGCTGTGGGTGAAGGTGCTGCAGGTGCTTGTGGGGGTGCCAGTGATGGCTGCTGGATGAGGAACACAGCTCTGCTGACATCTGTTTTCTATCAGAGCTGACAGAGATGGGAACTCTTTTTCTAAGAATAGGAAAATAAGCTTTCCTGAAAAATAAATATTTTATTGGATTGTTTTTCCTCCTTTTTTTTTCATCACACCCAGACATACACACCTGAAGGAGTCATTCCAAACATTTCCTTCTGGAGTTTCTACTGATTGAAGAAGGCTGATATTTTGTGAAAGCCTATACAGTTGTGTGATTGAAATAGCACTGTTTTTCCATAACTGGGTTTGGCCTTCAAATTTTTTTGCATTCATTTGTTATTCTTGTCATTTTTCTCTTTCCATTGTCATTATTAGAGTGAGAAAAAATGTTTTCCCTGAGGTAAAAAAAAGCAACTTTGGCAGAGGTGGTGATGGTGGGTAAAAGGTTTAAGGGCAGTACTGAAACCAGCCCTCTCTGATGACTTCATGTTCTATTTCACAATATGGGTTGTAGGCTGTATTTTTTCCTGCATTTTTGCACTGCTACAAAGCTGGGTAGGTCACCCCAGCTTCTCCCAATCCATTCATTTAGTTCATGGCTGAATCTCCTGTTTGATGGAGTACCAGCCTACCAGAGGCTGCTGACAAGGTCAAATTCATTGATCTGAGTTTCTCTACCAGAGGAATGGCACTCATCTCTATGACAACAAGTCAGAGGGTTAAAAATTGTAATTTGAAAGAAGAAAAAGCACCTTTGAAAAACAAATATGAAAGAAGAAATAACAACTCCTTTTAATTTGTTGCTGTTTTTGAAAAATAATTTGCAAGAAGAAAAGCAAGCCTGTTTTTTTTTCACTTGTCTAACATTATTCTTGTACTCACCCAGTCCACTGAGACACCTTGCGTTTAGATATTTTACCAAAATGTGTTTAAATAAAGTCAAAGAGTTCAAGCCAGTTGTTTGCTATTGGAATCCATAATCATCAAAAATCTCTTCTGAGACATGACTTTGGTCTACAGTCTGAATAGCCACAGGTTAGACTGAGACCTTGGAGCAGATTGTGCCTGGGAGCAGAATTTCCAGAAACTGAGTTCAGCCTTACAACGACAGAATATCACTAATGGATACCTGTAGAAAAAAACAAAACAAAACAAAACAAAACAAAACAAAACAAAACAAAACAAAACAAAACAAAACAAAACAAAAACAAACCAAAACCAAAGACAACCAAACCAACATAATAAACTCAGGAGTTAAGACCCTCCTTTCATTAACTAACGAAATGCAGCTTCTCTATCCTGGACAACAGATCAGGGATTAGAACTCGTGTGTTTGCACCAGACAGGGCTTTGCCCTTCTTTTTTTTGTATCCAGACACAAATGACAAATTTGTTTGCTGCATTGTGGTATAAAACAAAATCACCACTCTGCTTTGTAACCTCAGCAAAGAGCAAAAATGCACCTACTCCATTAATTCTTAGTGTTGAACAGAGACCATTTATCCACAGATGCTTCTACTATCTGTGCTCATATCACCTATGGAAATTGGGCAGCACTTTGAAAAGCTGTCATATTAATTATCCTTTCTTGATAATCATTGTAGTGACAATAATTGTGGTGAACTCTTTGTTGATGTTTGCACAGATGTTGAAGGCTGCCCTGTGGAAAGCATCCTTTGTCTTCAAAGCTATGACAAGCTAAGGTTACTAAATTCAACCTGTCACTCTTGTGCAGGACTGGGAGGAAGATTCTCACTTCCTGTCATTGTACAAATTAAGGGAGATACAATCTTTAAAGTATATTTATTTTAGTGGGGTTATTCCCCAGAGTATCCCGCATTTATTAGAAAAATCAATTAAAGGAAACCTTGCTTCAAAGGCATGCTTGTGCATGTCTCATTTAAAAAGGATAGCAAAGGGATTTGTAATTGTTTTTCATGAAAGAATAAAAATGGTAATCAATATATTAATCATGATGATCTAAACCCCAAAGGACACTTACAGAGCCAGTAAGAGAAGTCAAGAGTTTGTTCCATCTCTTTATTTTGAAAGAGCTAATACCATATAAAGATGAAGCAAGGATAGGTGCACCCAGGAATGCACTGGAAAAGGATAAGATCACTTTGGTATTGTCATTGTACATGACTTCTGCTGATCCTGATTTCCTCATTCACTCTGGGTGAAATTCATCCCTCTTTAGTCCATCACTTCAAAGTATTTTGATTATTTATAGTGTCAGAGATGAGGTTTAACCAAGTATTTGAATGATTTACAAATCTTATGCTTGAGTTGTGCACAGAGAGTTCCCTTTGAAGGACTAGTCTTCTGTCTATGGATGTTCAGTCCTGGCCCTCACAGTAGCACAAGGCTCTCTAACCATCTAGCTAGGCAATAAATAGGAAAATACTACTCCTTACTAAGTGGGGCTCAATAGCACATTTTTACAGGCATCTAACATCATCCCTGTGTGGGGAAAAAAAAAAATAATAGAGTATGATTTTAAACTGTCACTTCTGTGTTTAATGGAGACTCCTGTGGAAGCTTCTGAGAGGGCAGGATGGGTCTTGTTAGAAACAAACTTTTCATCAGTACAATTCTTCAGAAAATTACAAATGCACCATTCTGCAGTTGTAACAGGAAAAGCTTTTCAATCTCTACAACCTAAAATAGAATCTTTTTTATTATAAAGCTGTGCATCCTGCAGCCTGACCTGCTATCAATTCTACTATATAATTTTGAAAAGTTTATTGGCAGCAAATGAAATATTTGTTCAAACCTCAAGCATATACAAACACATTTAAGTAAAAATAAGAAAAATATAAACCTGAAAGTTACTTTTAAGGGGAAAGGCTAAATTTAAATCCACAGAAAATATCAGATTTATAATCTTTTTCCTTCTGCATGATTTTTTTCCTCTCTCCATTCCATAAATAAATAATTGGGTATAACAGATTGAATAAAATATTGATATCATTAACCTCAGTTCTTTACCCAAAAGCATTTGTTTTGAAAATGTATGGCCAGTATTGTTATCATATAAATTTTATGGGAAAAAAAAAATACAGAGAGATGGTGGTTAATAGTGGTCCACCCAAATCAAGCTGTGATAATAAATTTGTGTCAATAGTTTAATCTCCTTACATTAAAGATTCTTAGTTGAGCCTGCTGTTAACCTTTGTACAGAATCTGGTAATTCCTTGTGAGGGTCTCATACACTCAGAGTAATATCCTTTTTGGGGTAAACAGTAGCTTGCCTCCATGAATAATACGGTCATTACTTTCAAAGGACATTTTTTACTGTGAGTGATACCTCTCTGCATTACATGCCTAATGTTCTTTAATGCTGGTAAATGATGCTGACATATCTCAATGAATTTATATGGGTGTCGATTATTAACTAATACTAATAATAAACAGCAAAATTGGTGCCACTAATTGACTCTTTGAGATGTTTTTTCCAGTTCCAAATCTCAGAGCACTTTAAAAACATTTGGTGTAATAAGCCTTACAATGCCTCCAATTGTTATGTCAGGAAATTGTCATTGTCTCTTAACACTTGGAAGGAAAAAAATAGCACAATGACATCTAATGATTCACGCAAGAACAAGGTTTTGCCAGAGCTAGATTAGTACCTGTGCCATTCTATTCCAGGTTTCTGCTCTCACCACAGAACTGGGCAGTCTTCCCAAAGCAGCCTGTTGTCAGTAAGAGTACTTCAAGACAAGACAAATATGAGCAGTAGAGAACAGAGGGAAGTAGACAAGTGGGAAAGAATTGAATGAGTCTTACAAGTCCAGCAAGGACATGGCTTAGGGACTTCATCTCGGAGCAGCAGAACTACCTACTGTGCAAAAGAAACCTCTCTTTAGGTGAAATCCTTATGAGCAAGCTTGGAGAAGCCACAGAACTGAGATGACCAGCTATTAACAGAGGTGACTCCTCCAATCTGCTGAGAGTCCTAAATCAGCTTACGTCCTACACAGAGACAAAATCAGGCACCAGCAAGATGCATACACTCTCTCTGCCTAGAAGGTTTCTGTTTGTCCCTCTCAAAAAGAGCTCACACATTGGATTTTCATCCCACTGAGGGTCAAATCAATCAGGGCACAAGTCTAGTGAGTTGGAATCCCTCTTCCTCAGCTGAAGATATCTCCAAACCCATCAGAGTATGCTCTGAACCTGGCTGCAGCCCTATTCTTGATAATGTTTGTAGCGACAATAATTGTGGTGAACTCTTTGTTGATGCTTGCACAGATGTTGAAGGCTGCCCTGTGGAAAGCATCCTTTGTCTTCAAAGCTATGACAAGCTAAGGTTAGCTAACACCTGGCTGGTATATCTTGCTTGTAGCACTGTGAGCCAATATAAATATTAGATTTCTCAGCACCCAAGAAGTGCTCCTGGGCTGCAGGCAAACCATACAGTGTTGGTGGACACACTTTACCACGCTAACAATAATGGGGACAGCACAGGTCTTTGACATCCTTCATTTCTTTTCCTACCAGTTTTCCAGATATGTATCACTGGATCATCTCTGAACATTTTTCCAGACCACCTGGTTAGACCTTTCTGTGGCCATTTCAGCTGAAGGTGGGGAAAAATGATACTGTATTGAACTCACATATAAACTGGGTGAAGATAAAGGGTGCAAGATTAATTCTGACCTTTCACAATGCTGCAGTGATTCATTATTCTTCATATTGTTTAAGAATATGATCAAATTCTATAAGCATTTATGACCGCTACTGCGTTAGTACTAATAGAGAACATCCCAATAAATTCATTCTGTTCAGCACCTGTGCACCTTTCCTATCAACATAGTGCAAATAAACCAGCTCCACTTAAGAAAAAAAAAAGAAAAGAAGATCTGACTCTTTTAAAAACCTTTAGCAGCATGACACTTTCAACACTGCCTGGAAACAGTGGTTTGGTGCTAATTCAATGGGAGCATTGCTACTCACCGAGTCCCCAAACTTACCAACCCCCAGTGCTTTCAGATTTCTCTCCAGTGAGCATCCATCCAGTTAAATTTGAGATTGCTGTTAAGAAATCACAGGCTGAGATATAGGGGACCTGAAAGAAAAAATCTGCATTTAGCCATAACTAGATAATTTTCCTGGTTAGGCCTTAACTAAATGAATAAATGAATAAATAAAAGTAAATAATCCTACAGCAAACAGTGTTGTGAGAGATCCATAAATAAACAGAAATTAGTTAAAAGCATTAATTGAGGAGTAAAAGGAAATAGCAAAAGTCAAATTGCAGGGCTGAATTAAGGTAGTCATAATGCAGTTTTCAAATATATTTTCAATTGAGAGCTATGGAAAGCAAGATTAAAATTTGACCACTTAGAAATAATAGCAACAGTACCCTGGGATTTGGATGCAGAAGGAGCAAGCTCTGGAAAAGCTCACTTCTTTTTGCTTCTGACTCTGCTCATCATGAGCAGGCATTTAGCCATCGCTAGGGTCAGATCCCACTGCCTGATACAACAAGCTTTAGAAAGTGTGTGGAGAATTAATGCCCAGGGGAAGATGAAGTCTCAGAGTCCTCAGTCTGGCATACCAATGCTTTATCTCAAAATTCACAATGTAAAAATGACAGGACGTGCCTAATGATGAATCTCTTAGTCCTTTAATATGGTAAAAAGTCTCAGCAGCATAGCTGTTTCCCACAGTCCACTTTAGCTGGCTGTGAGGAGTGTCAAAAGCTCCAGAGAATGGAAAAAGCTATTTTGAGAGAGGTGAATTCATCTCTCCTTCCTTGCACGTGAAGAAAGGAGCAGCACAGCTAATTGACCTAGTGCTTATGTACAGGACCACCTGGAAATAACCCTGAGTGAGGTTACACTCATACACAGATCTGAGGATGGACCCTGACAGGTTTGGGAGGTGGATATGTGCGAACCTCATGAAATTCAACAAGACCAAGTGCCAACTCTTGCACATAGGTTGAGGCAATCTCATGCATAATGACAGGCTGGGTGGAAATGTGTTCAGAGCTGCCCTGAAGAGAAGGGCTTGGGGTTGTTGGTGGATAAGAAGCTCAGCATGATCTGGCAATGCACACTTATAGCCCAGAAAGCCAATTCTATCCTGGGTTATGAGACAGAGTGGAAATTTTCCAGAGTAGAAATCCATTTTGATTGAGGTGAAATGCATATCTTTGAGTTAAGTCAGTAGCTTGAATACATAGCTGTTTAGTCTGACTGCCTGTTCTTGTAAAATGCCATGCCTATGCTTGAAGAAACTGCTGCAGTCGAAGGAGAGAGACAAGGGAGGGCAGACAGAGAGACAGTTATGAGAGAGGGCAAACTGACCCAGGAATTCTTTCTGATAAAGAAGAATTAGCGACAAATGTCACGCGAAAACAGGAAAATGAATATGTATGAACCTATTGTGAAATTGCATGCAGATGTATTTGAGAGGGAGATAAAAAGGATCTGGAGTTCCCAGAGGTGCACATGTCTTTTGAGGGGAGCAGTCCCCACATGTGTCCAGCGCTATAATAAATATACCGGCTATACAACTTCCACAAAACTTGTGGAGATTGTTTGCTTCCGCAAATCAGTTACATCAAAAGTGTGACCAGCAGGTAGAGTGAGGTGATTCAGTCCCTCTACTCCACTCTTGTGACACCCCAAATGGACTATTGTGTCCAATTCTGGGGCTCATAACATGAGGATGTGAAGAACAGATTAGTCAGAGAGCCTGTGGAGTCAGTGATCATCTCACACTGGAGATGATCAGAGACTAGAGCTCCTCTTCTATGAAGATAGGCAGAGAGCTGGGATTTTTCTGTGGAAAAGAGAAGGCCCTGAGGTAACCTTTTAGCACCTTCAGTACCTAAAGGGGGCTACAAGAGACCAACAGAAGGAGGACAAGGTGTACTCGCTTCAGACTGCTGAGGACAGGTTTAGATTACATGTAAGTAAGAAATTCTTTACTGTGAGCATGGTGACACTCAGGAACAGGTTGTCCAGAGCTCTTGTGGATGCCTCATAACAGGCAAAGTTCAAGGCAGGCTGGACAGGGCTTTGAGCAGCCTGGTGTAGTGGAAGGTGACCCTGCCGAAGGCAAGGGGGCTGGAACTACGTAATCTTTAGGATCTTTTCCAACGCAAACCATTCTATAATTCTATGAATCTATAAAAGCCTCATTGGTTGTGGCAGCTTCTCTCAGAGGCTACATGAGCACAGATTCTATTCGGAGTTCTCATGCCCAGAAATTTGTTTCCATTTTTATGTCACCATTTAAGATGTCCGTTTGTTTATATTTGAGTCACTACTTAAAACTCACTGTATGTATGTCTGTGAGGAGATGGGCTGGTTGCAGGAAAGACTATGGGTAGCTCAAGTCTTCAGATCAATTTCTTTTCCCTCTTTTAAAAGCCTCAAAAGCCAGCCAGGCTATATCCAGATATAAAGGTCAGGCTGACATCCCAGTCATGGGACTCAGTCTTCTTTCATCTTGTATCCTGGCCTTAGCCTTCCTTTTTTTTCTTCAGGAGTAGCCATGCCTGATGTGCAGAATCCCACAGCCAGGGAGGCAGCAGCTCTTCACCTAAAATTGCAGAATGTGCTGCTAAAAGTATTATGGGATTTTAGTAATTTGGCATCTATAAGAAAGGTTAAAATATAAGAGCAGATTTAACTAGGTCAGGGCAAAATTCAGCCTAGCACAGTATCTGTGCTCAAACATTGACCAAAAGTAGAAGCCTGGGGAAGAACAAATACAGGAATAAAAATATATGTGATTCCTCCCCCTCTACTCTACTACTCAAATTTTAAGGTCAATGACTTCCTGACCTAAGATAAATTACATTTCTGCATATTTATTAAGCCTCAGTAGGTTTCTTTTCCAAACACCTTCCAATTTCCCCTTGAAAGCACATGACCATCCTTCGACAAGGAGTGCCAGGACTCCATTGTGTGGTATATGAAACCTTTTGCTCATTTTGAGTGTGACTGCCATTAGTACCATTGGATGCCTCTCACTTTTGCTGTGGTGGAGGCAGCAAGTCCCTTTTCCTTTCTAACTCTTCCCATAGACGGTTACATATTTCCCTTTCAATGTCTCTTTTCCAGAGCAAAAAGCCCCAGGATAGTCAAGTATTTCTCATGAGGAAGCTGTTTAATTCCTTTGATGATATTGCTCCAGTGCTCCTATGAGACAAAAGAACTTGAATTGAAAAACAATCTCAACACATGGCTAAACCTTGGATTCATATTTTGGCAAGAAAAATTTTCTCTATTTCTCTCTGTTTTCCTAGTATTATGTGTGCTTTTTGACTGCTACAATACCCTGAGCTGGGATTTTCGTAGAGTGTCTGTTGTGACAGTCAAGGCCTGAGATACAACAATTAGCATCATTCCCATCGTTTTCCATGTGAAGTTTGAGAGTGTTGTTCCCAGGATGAGGATGATGACTTTTGTTCACAAAAAGTTTCTTCTGCTCAGACATTCACCTGTGTAAGGTTGCTCAGTAAGGCTGAGCAATATAATGGTAGATGAAATTGCCAACAAAACAGGAGTGAAAGATAATCCACATGAAGACATTTCCCACATGAAAGACTCCTTTGGATTCTTGCTCTGCCAACCCTGTGGGTTAATGTGGACGGAGTTTGTGCCTCTGGAGTTTAAATATTAAATAAGAGCTCCTAACACTAAAGAATAAACTACAGTCCTCTTTCCAAGAATTCAATAAAGGGAATGGAAGCAAGGTGAGTGTTTTCTTTTCATCATTTTCTGGTCTCATTTTCTTCCCATCAGCCACTCCCATGCAGTGCCATTGTGTTTCCACCAATCCAGGCAAATCCCCCTCTACTATTTCTATTTCTTATAGTCTTCTCTCTTGCTCCTGACAAGTTCCAGTGTAGGTGCAAAGCCCCACGAACTCACCAGCTCACTTTTTTTGAGGGGGTGCTGAGCTCCCAATGGAGACTGTGCAAGGAGCACTGGCTGTAAACCAAGCACAGCTCTCCCCACCTGTGAAGACAGAGCCACTGGGAACCTGCATTCCCCCTGACCCCCAGGAGAAGCGTGACATCCTGGTTCAGAAGCAGGGACCAGCAGCCTGAGCACTGTGCCTGATGTGGGCTTTTGCTGCCCAAAAAGAAAAGGATTCCCTGTAACCTTAACCTTGAGCTTCATCTTTGCACCTTCCCTGGCATGCAATGTGGTAGTTAATGATGAAGGAACAGCAATGTTTTGTCCTCACACGAAATCACATTTATTCACTGCTAGTGGAGACTTGTTTCTCTACCTGAGATTTTCTTGGGTGTTAATGAATGGTTTTGCAGCTCCGGGCATCACACTGAGGACACATAGGTGATAATTCAGCATGCAGCCAGTTTACTCCAGCAAGCAGAACAGAAACTACCTGGTTGCTGTCTCATAGGAAAAAGATTTCCACGTTCCTCTCCCCCTGCTTAATTACTTTCAAAGCAGATAATTAAAAATATCAAAGGGAAGTATCACTGTCTCATTACATTCCTCATTTAAATGAACATAATATAGCAGGAAATTATTTTGGGCATGAAGGAAATAGGAAAAGCAGCCTAAGAGTGGACCAGTCTAATTCTTCAATTTTGTAGGAGAGAAAGAAGACCTAACTATTAATAAATTTTAAAAAAAGATATTTTAACATAAGTAAAGGTTTGAAATAAGAGATGCATTGATTATATTTCTATGATTAACTGGCTATGTAACTTTGGGTTTTTTTTCATTTAAGTATAACTAAGGCCTCCAGTAGTATAACCATTTTTGTTTATAGTTTGCTGTACCTCAAATGAGAGTCTTGTCCTAGTAATTGTTCATGTTTCAGTGTTGAAGTCATTAAATAACACTTTTGTCAAATTAAAAGTTAAATATAAAAGGAGGCTTATTATCATCATGCCAGCACTTGCCTCCTATAAATTAGTGCTCATGTACTTTACTGAGGCAATACACTAGAAGAGATAATGGGGAAGAGATGGAAAAAAAATTATGAAATTGGACAGAAATTGGAGTGAAAAACAGATCTCCTGCTGGTTTTTTTTTTGGTAGCTCTGTTGCCATATTTTCCCATTTCTAGAATAGTAATATCATTGCTAAAACATTAGTAATAAAAACAATTATTTGTAGGACTGACATGTGCTTAGTGTTCATTGAGCAGTTCCACTGATATCACCATGACACCACAAGTGGTGAGCTAAATGTAAGATCATTTCAAGGACTTAAATATATAGATTTTTGTCATCAGCCTTTTAAATATATTCAATGCTTTAAATCTGTGGTGTTTATCGACAAGAGTCAGCTTTCCAATTAAAATGTAACAATGAAGTATTCATACACCTTCACTGCAAAGTGACACAGTGCAGAAAGCCAAAGCTAGATATCTAACTAATACACAATGGCCCAAATGAAGCAACAAAAGCCACTGCTCAGCTCAGGAGTCTTATGCTGAGAAGCAGCATTAAAAAGAAATGTAGAAAAAACTGCCAATTTTTATAGTGCTCTTCATTCACCTCTGTCAAAAATGGAGTGAAATCAAGGAATTTGAAGAAAACTTTAAATTTGGCCACAAGATGTATTTTGTTTGTCTTATTATAGCATCACCTAAAACCCCCAATGAAATAGTTTTTACCTAAATGCTTGCAGTCTAAGCAATGTTTTGCATATAACAATTGCAAAAGCTTCTATGCCCTATTTTGAAGATGTCTTGTTGGGATTTAAATGTCACAATCCTGACAAGGCAAAATCATGCTGGAGCAGGAAAAGTAGAGTCAAGTCTCTTGGCCTCTTTTCACTGCTTGAGAAGACAGCCAGAGGAATAGACACGCCAGGAGAAATGGCAAAAACTAAATTAGACTCCTAAAATCCTATTTCAGGTTTAATGATCAAGGGTGTTAACTCAAGGATTTATACCTGTAATTTTGAAACTGATGTCTGTAATTAACTAATGATTTTGCAGAGCTTATATATTCTCTGAGGAAAGTGCAAAAACTCTGCAAGTTTTGTGGTTGCAAGCAGCTGCACAACAACAGCTTCCAGGAGTAAATGGCAAGGGCAAAGTCAAGACTTGGACTGTCCTTCTCCTAACAAGGCGCTGATTGGCACTCATTGAGCTCAAACAGAATCATTTATAGCCACTGGCTAATGGGGTCCAGGTAACTTTCCTCTGATGGGAGGATTTTCAGGTTTTGGATTAATGATACCACAGACACAAAGATACATGTGATGACTATATGCAGACTAGTTCAATTTCAATAGTATTCAGGTTCAGGGTTCAGGTTCCTAAAGTAACAGGGTTGTATTATCAACTCAAGATGTACCAGGGGAGATGTAGATTGGACATGAGAAGGAATTTCTTCAAGAAAAGGGTTGTTGAGCATTGAACAGACTGCCCAGAGAGGTGGCACCATCACCATCCCTGGAGGTGTTAACAAAATCTCTGGACATGGTACTCAGTGCCATGGCCTAGTTGACAATATGGTGATCAGTCAGAGGTCGAACAATCAACGACATTTATTATTTCCCATTACAGATATTTCATGGATGGCTATGCCCTCTACTCTTCACAGGTCCTTGCCAGCATTTAGGTGCAGTGCTGGGTCATCATTGTGCGTTTAGGTAAGGCACTGTGCTTTGCGCGAATTCGGATGCGGCTCAAAGTCCGGCTAGCTAGAGGGGAAACGGCCGACACCTCCGCTGCATCTGAGATCAGCCCCCCTCGGCGTCGTGGCCTCGGGTTGGGCCGAATCGCGGACTGGATTATATGCGCTGGACGAGACGAGGAAAGGGAGAGGCCACTGGCTGGGGGTTAACGTCGGTTTATTGAAGGATGGCAGGTACCAACGGAGAGAGGGCACCGACCAGCAAAATGGCCTCGAGCAAGGGGAGAGGTGAGGTTTTAAAGGCAAGGGGCGGAGAAAGGAGGGAAACCCCGCTAGCAAATAGGAAAACATATAGGGAGATGCACAACATAACTGACATGCAAACATATCCAATAAACACAAGGTTAGAGAGGAGCCCTGGGACCCCAGCCAATTACATCCCCCAAAGAGAAGAAGGTTCTCGAAAGCTGGGAGGAGTGGGGGGTGATTGACTGAGCCCAGGGAGGAGGGAAAGCGTACTTATATGGTAAAATAAGGGAGGGGAAGTTACATAACTTGAGCAATTGACAACTGAAGGGGGCAGGGGTAACCATAGTAACATAACTGTCAGGAGAGCTGTGGCGGGAAAACTGGGGAGGGAAGAACCATTTTACAAGGACAAAAGGGGAATGGTACATAAAATGGGGGAACACAAGAGAAACGTAAAAACCCACTACAACAGTGCTTGACACAAACCCTTCCAGAATGGGGAGCTTTGGGAGTTAAGATGGAGACATGGCTCAGCTCCTGGAGAGCTGCTTCAATCTGGAAGGGAAAACATGAAAACAGAATTGAAAGTCCTAGACAGAGCAGGTAACTGTCAACAGCTACTGTTACATTACGCTATTACACTGCAGTAATGGAGGCCATAGTATTTACTGGTTTGGCATGAAAAAAGCAGGAGTAGCTGGACATTGTTTGGTGAAACCAAGTATGGATGACTTAAGGTCTGGGGGACTTGTCTCCTGTCTTGTTTGCTGCTGTTACCCTTGGCAGATTCATCCAACAGCAAGGCTGAGTGTCAACTCCAAAAATGTGAAAAGCCACCACACAATACAGTCACTGCCAAGCACACACCAGTGTGGACAGAGTCTGACAGAGATGCCTTTATCAGAACCCGCACAAGCACACTCTGCACCTGAACCAACCACCGCCTGATCCTGCTCCTCCTTGCCAGCTCACTGAGATTGTGCTTTCCAAATGGCCTTGAAGACACCCCAGCTTGATTGATCTAAAGGCACATGAACCAGATTTAAAGTCCATCCACAATCCCACCTGTTTGTCCCAAATCCAGTCCTGGGTTTTTCATTTTTTTATCTCCAAATCATTGGCTGATCTGACTTGGAGTTTGGTAGCAAATCACATACATATTGCCCTATTCACATCCAGAAAATGGAACAAAGTCAACAAAATGAAAATAGAGTTTGAGGAGACAATATGACAGACTGTTGTGATTAGGTAAGTGCACTGACTGGTATCTCACTTACTCATGCCCAGTCATATTTATCCTTCTTTGTCTGCTTTTTCCCACATGTGCATTCTGATCATAGAGGAGAAAAGGTTGCCATTTTGGAGTTTACTGAGGCAAAATTCATTAGAAGCTGCTCAATAGTTTTCATGAGTCATATTTTAAGTCATCAAGTATTAATGAAGAAAAATGGACAGGATATTATGCACAGTTCATTAGAAATTATTGCTGTCTGAAGTAATCTAGGATGGACAGTCCTAGACAACACTGATTGTTTTCTGCCATGGTAAGGTTAAGCAAGACCATTAATTAAACTAGTTCAGGGTGTGTGTGGAACTACGTGTATATTCTTTTGAAAAGTAAAATAACTCTTCACTGAATTTCCATCATGTCATAAAACCAGAAATTGTCAATATTAATAGCCCTGTCAGGACACAACAGAAAGAATTGCAGAGATAAAAGTGATGGAGGCAGCACCATTATTACTTTCTGCAAAGCTTTTACTGCTGAACAGAAAAAAACAGGTGGTTTGGCCATAACAGGAGCTCATGTGACAGCCCATGTGACAATAGTATCAGTTTAAAACAGAAGAGTGGCAATTTGTCTCGTTGAGCTATACATGTTACTGCTTTTTTTTGGACACAGAAGACAGTACTGACAAGATGTCCTCAGGAGTTCACAAGAGTTGAAAGACTTTTTGACCTTCCATCAGTTTCATTTTATAAAATCAGGGAAATTTTTACCATAGGTGTTTCCTCCTCTTCTACACTTAGTCATAAAATACTTCTTGGAGCCACACCAGAACATGAATGATCATATTGCATAAGGCAAAATACTGCCAATATTTTTATCACTTTACTTGCGTTCAAAGCATATCAAGCATACTAATTAAGTCATTCTACAGAGAAGCTGTAAAACAACCCAATGCACTTACAATCTGTCTTATTATAGCATACAGTGGGTCAACCAGATAATAAACAAGGCAAGATCAATTGTAGCTGTTGGGAGTATTGGATAAGGCTTATGTTCAGGCTTGGATAAAGTTCTAGGGCATTGACATTTTTCCAGGAATTCATTAGGCCGAGTTCCATGCAGGAGTCAGTCGAGCAGCTTCACTGAAATCAGCTCTCAGCAGCAGCCAATGGAGCCAGGCAATAAAATGAACCTTTATCTCAGGTGTGCCTCTAACTGCTGAGTCTGGGAGTGCAGTAATCAGACAGTGCTGCAGGAAAGCACACTGTCAGTAAGCAGTGATTTTAGTAACAAGTTTTCTGGGCAGTTGTCTGGTCACAAGGGGTGCAGCGGTGTTTCTGTGTTTATGCCTTGTGTTTTACGTGTGGCAGGGACTCATGAAGTAGTTGGTACTGTCTGCCTATGGCTAGTGTTCAGCTAGAGGAGTGATACAAGCTCCCAGCAACAGGGGAACATTATTACATTTTCTAGGAATTTCTAAAAAATTGTTAGATTAATTAGGTTGCTAACAGGAGGTGAAGAGCATTATCCTTTACAGCTGAACATGTGACAATGACTTGTAAATTGCAAGTTTTTGCCTTTTTAAGGAAACAAGACTTAATGTACTTAATGTGAGCTCAGTTCCCCTGTTTGACTTAAACTCACTAGGGAATGGTGAGTAAGTGTGGTGGGGAGTAGGCTCAAGGAACTGAAGTGAATTCTTAAATAATATAAAAATTTGTGGGAGATTTCTCAGCTCCTAATTCCAGGTGGTGGAAGAGAAATCCTTTATGCTGCTAATTCCTATAATGTGTCACATAGACAAATATGTAGAATGTTCCTAACAGAGCTGGCACCAGGGACACAAGAATCCCATATTGTGTTTCAGTCTGGAAGAGCGCAAACTTTTTTTGCCCCTGGGCTCCTGGGATGATTTATGTGCCTGTTCAGTGAACTGTTGTTGGAAACTGAACTGGAATAACTTTGGATTTTCTGAGGAAACAAGGTAGGGAGGCATTTTTTTCAGGTCAGTTGATACCAAAACTTTCTATTTTGGCATCTTCTTGGATTTATTAGGTTGGCCTAATAAAGATTCATGCAGGGAGGAGGACAGTGGTTAGTTGACTCTACTCTCTTTTGCTAGCCAAATGAGCAATTTTCCCTTGTCCTCTTCCAAAAGTAGGCTAGCCACATGCCAAATTATTCTTACAATAGCTATATCTTTAGAGATTTCCCTTAGTTGTAAGTGAAGGTGAGAGAGTTATTTCTTTTGAGGAAGAAGTAGAGGAGTAGAAAAACATGCTCTCGTCTAGAAGGCGATCTGAGTAACCAGTTACTCAACTGTTCTGTCCCTCACTTTTCTACTTTCTTTATGCCTTTCCCACCAGCTTGCTGAAGGCTTGCAGCAAATCTTCAATGGATAGTTTGCAGT
Source organism: Ammospiza caudacuta (assembly GCF_027887145.1). Classification (NCBI taxonomy): domain Eukaryota; kingdom Metazoa; phylum Chordata; class Aves; order Passeriformes; family Passerellidae; genus Ammospiza; species Ammospiza caudacuta. The sequence goes on from NC_080595.1 coordinate 32,482,921, forward strand.
TCTGATGACTTCCTATATTGTTTAAAAATAAAATGTCTTTCAAAATGTTGGCTTACAATATTAGAATTCTTCAGTCTTCTCCTTCTTGTCTGCTCAAACACCTTGCAGTGTGTAACTGTGAGCATTTTCACCCACATCCTCTTCCAGCTACCAGGGAATAATCTGTTCATTTTCTCCATTTGCCCAGTGGAAACACTGCTAGTGTTTCTGAACAACAGTTCTGCAGTTGTGTCTGGAGTTACTTGCTCTGAGAGCAGCTGTGTGAAATATCCCAGCCAAGCAACCAATGCCAAAGGCTAAGGAAAGTCTGAAAGCTGAGGAGATAAAATATGACTCTGAAACATGGTTGTGAGAAGAACACCTTCTCACCCAACATTTTGCCACTTGTTGGGATTGAACAAAGAAGCTGAGGTTTATTCTGGAGGTCATCTGCTCAAATAGGGGCCACCTTCAGTGAGCTGCCTAGAACCATTCCAGATGACTTTAGAACATCTCCAGGGATGGAGTCTCTATGGCATTTCTGGGCAACCTGCACTACTACCTGGACATCTTCACTGTAAAAGTGTTTCCTGATGCTCAGATGGAGCTTCTAGAGTTTCAGTTTGTGCCCATTGGTTTTTATCCTGTCCCTGGGCACCACTGAAAAAGAGTTTGTTTTTTTTATTTAGCCTGCTCTGACTTCACTTGTAAAATTTGAGAAAGATGTCCAGAAAGTAAATTATCTGAGATATCAAGATGCTCAGTAGGATTTATCTTAAAATCCCTTGTCTGAGACAAGACACTTTCTCCACACGGCAAGCAGTTCAGAGGGAAGGCTTCACCATCTTCAGTACCCTTCACTGCACTAGTACCAAGAGATAAGGGTTATAGTGTCCTCAATATATCACTGCTAAGAAATACACTGTTATTGTGTGGGTTCTTGGAGACATCATCTCTTATGAGCTTTACATTCTCTTTCATACTCAAAGTGAAAAGCTCAGTAAACAGTCTGAACTTACCCAGTGCTGCTTGCCCACAGCAACCACTGCATGTCAAAGCTTTGTTTTGAAAAGGTTTCTGCCTGCTCTCACAGTGATTTTTTTACCTTGCTCTGCATTTTAAATCTACACTTTGAGGTTTGAAGCACTCGTTGGTTTGTGAAGGGACTGGGTCCTGTTTGGCTTTTGATTATGCTGTTATATCCAGCCTTGTTTCTGCCTGCTCCTTATCCAGAGTGGCTGGGACCTGGCATCTCTCATGACTGGCTTATGCTTGGTGGTTTTTTTTCAGGCAAGATCTGTTTTCTGTCAAATTCACTGTGTGCCATTAGCCATGGTGAAATGCCAAGGTCAAATCTCTCCCCATATATTTTGTCTATCATATAATCCTCTTTTCAGAAAGCACTATTACACTGATTAAGGGGTTATACAATGCTCATAAATCTTCCATTTCTCTGTTTGCACTTGATAAATTGTGCTTGGCCATCACTGGAGGGGCAGATGGACTGCCAAGTGCAAAACACCCATCCTGAAGGCAGCATCTAAGGCAGCGTCGAGTTGAAAGTGGCCAAAATCATCATTCATGCAAAATAACCTTCTTGGATGCTTCAGCTCTTGTAGCTACTCCTACAAGGCTGCCAGTTTGCTTAACTGTAACTACCAATGCATATCTTGCTAAATCAAGCTCCAGACAAGGCAGCCTACTGGGGCTGGAGGAAACCTCTCATATATCTTTCTCTGGCAGCTCCGTGAGCAGGCCAGCCAGGCTGACAATAGACCAGCAGACTTGCTCACTCTTGTGTGCATGCACAACAAATAAAATATGTTCTGGTAGTCCTGCAAGAGGACAATTCAGTCTTTTGCATCCTTCTCCCTTTTTACCCTCGTAAATATGACTCCAGGCATAGCAAACAACTTTAATATTATTCTCAAAGCCAGAAAATTGAATATCACAGAATATTGGGAGTGATATGAAAAGGTTTTTCTATAACCCTTTTTTCAATTACAAGGTTTCTGATTATTTAGCAGGTAAAAGAAACATAGCCTTATTCCCAGCCTCATTCTGGAAGTAATTTTTTATTAAAGTGAAAATTAAATTTTTTAGGAAACATTATAAGATCCTTTCTCTTCCTCTCCTTTTGCAATACTATAGGTAAGAGGTTAGACCATTGACAAAATATCTCAGGCCAATGAAATAAATCTCTTCTATTTAATGACTCCCCTTCTCCAAGTCTTTTTACGCTGTTCGTAATCTAGGATTCAGGCCTTTTATAAGGGATTCTTCAGTTTCTTTCCCTTGTCTTTTGCTAAGCTTCAGTATTGTTCCTTTTGTCACTTTCTGGACTACAAGTTTAACAGTACTCCATGTTTCCTTCATCATAGAAACAAAAATTTGGGGGGTTTTTTCCACTGCACTGATCAGAGTAGTATCAATGAATATTGCAAAAGATAACTTTCTAGCTTTGCTTGTAGTTTTCTGTATAAAGCACCTCTGTTGACCCTTGCAAGCACTCAAATTATCACTTTAATATTAAAAAAAACATAGCAATAGGACAAGTAAAAGACATCTTTCTGGCCACTATCAATATCTGATTTAGGTTCCAGTGGTTGGGCTGTTTGTTCATGTGCATCTCCCCTGGTGAAAAAAAAACCAAATATGAATCATGGCAGTGATATAAAGAATGCATGATATAAAGGACAAAGGCAGTGATATAAAGAATGCATGTCCAGTATGATGCTTAGTATGGTTGCAGCAAGGCTTCTCTTTTCAGTAGTGTGCTCAGGAGATTTTTGACTTCACAGTTCAAACATGAGAATATGGCTTTCTGAAACAGAATCTCAGAGTTTGATGAACAGCAAACAGTTGCATGCAATTCCAGAGATGGTTCCAATTTCACCTGAACCAATCCACCAATATGTCACAGATGTTATTTGGTTTCTTGCTGAACTCTGCTGGTTTTTCACATGAAGGTGCTTTGCAGCATAATCTCATGTCTTAATATGTTGCTTATTAGAAGCTGCACTTGTAGAGAATCTCCTTGGAATGTAGGTGAAATCAGGTTTATGAGAACAGCTTTTAAGTGAAGTTGAGATTCCAGTAGATTGAGTTTGGGTGCACATTTTAGAAACAAAAGAAAGAGTAAATCATTGTTATGGTTTAATACACCAAAATATTTATTATCAGCTTGCTAGATTATACCATTACACATGAAGACCCAAGAAAAATCTCTATCTGGTGATGCATGGAGATGCTGTGTAGGTTCAGGATGCATATATGAACAAGTAATGTCATAACAGTTCAGTATTCCAGTCTATGCTAAACCACATTGTTTCCCTGTATAGGGAAATCCACTGATACTCCTACTTAGGCAGTTGCTTCAATATTTATATTTACTTCTGTCACAGCCTCTCCTCAATTTGCTCAGTACTCTAACAGTGGATATAAATAATGTGAGCTTTGCAAATGTCCCTTCAATTTTTATTAGTTTAAGTGGAAAAAATGAGGCAGACTTAAGTGATGATAAAGAGTGTTCCCTCTGGTGATCCACTTTTATTTCTCTAACCCTGTAAGACCATTAATGTGTCTGGCAATCCACGAAGGGGTAATTTCAAAAAGACTTGCAGAATTTCTGGATCTGCTTGTCCAAATTCTTCCTTTGTTCAGCTATCTGACAATATAAGATCTGCATCTCAGGAGAGATCCTCCTATTTAATGGAGCTCCACAGTCCAGTCTATTCTCACTTCTAGAGTCACTCTGAGCCCTGCATACTGCCATTAACAAAGTCAGAAAAGTGTTATAATAGCTCAATGTTTTTAAGAGACGAAAGAATCATGTACACTTACGTTCATGCCTTTGAGAAACCAAAATGCTCTGCACAAAACTCTGCTTTGAGAGTTATTCTTCCAAAAGAGAACCTGAGAACAAAGCACCATTCTATCCCAAGGGATGTGCTGTGCTTCTGGTCTTTGTTTAGGCTTGCTTGGTGTTTGCACTGAAAGGAAAAGCAGAAGCAGTGCGTGCAATTCTGTGTTGGCTTTCCATGTTAATATCTGCAGCAGTGACTAATGTCTGTTGTCACATATTCCCACAAGGAATAACATCCCAGACAGTGAACTCTCAGAAAGTGCCAGGAAGCTTTTTGCATTCCTGTTCAAAGGCTTTGGTATTTTCTGTACTAACAGTGAATGCAACATCCCTATATTTCAATTCTTTTCAGTCTGGAAAAAGTTAAATGAGCCTAGAACAGCTGAGTGTTTGCAGACTTGTACTTTGTACCCAAGTTCTATCGGTCCACTGAGATTTGAGATTGTTTTGAACACATCTGTCAGCATGTTCATCTGGAGATGAGTGTTAACTGGGTATATTCAAGGCAATATTACTGATCCATTTCTTGAGAGTTGAATCAAGCCTCAGAGGTGAAAGAGAATAACCAGTGTTTTCCCATCAGTTCACAAAGGCTGATAAGTAAATTGTCAGGTAGAAAACTTCTGCATTTTCCTCCCTAGAAATTTACACTCCATTTTATCATACAATTTTCAGATTTTCTTCACATTAACATTCTATATTAACATTCACTAACAGTCTATCTGTGTGATGATGACTTCTAATTCAAGCACATGGCCTTCCCCTGTTCCATGCTTAATTTCTAGAAATTATCTGGCAACCCTCAATTCTTCCTCTGTTGATAGCATCTTCCACTGTTGTTTCAGGCTTGAGAAAATGGTCAGATGCTGGGGATGCTGAACAGGTGATTGGAATTGTTCTCCCTTATTTTAGCTATGTGGCTCCTAAAAAAGCTGGCTGATCCACAGAACAGCACATATACACATGGGTGTGCAAGGTATGTTCATTTATGGAGAGGAATATGAGGCTGAAATACAAGGCTTTCTCTTTCATTAGTGACACTTAAAGAGACTTTCTAAGCCTTTGAAATCTAGTTATCATATTAAATTTGACTTATTATTATTTTATGTGATTATTATTCCAGAACATTACACTGCTTTGTAATATTTCAAAGTTGTGCACGTGAATCAGGACAATGCCAAGCATGAATACAGGCATGGTGAAGAATGGATTGAGAGTAGCCCTAGGATGAATACTTGGAGGTGTTGGTTGATGAGAAGCTCAGCTTGGCCCATCAGGGTGCACTTTTAGCACAGAAAACCAACCACATCCTGGGCTGCACCAAGAGCAGGGTGACGAGCACACCAAGGCAGGGGATTTATTTTGCCCCTCTACTCTGCCTTTGTGAGACCCCATGGCATCCCAGATAAGGAGCATGTAAAATCTGGCATCCCAGATAAGGAGCATGTAAACCTCTTTTAGTGGGTATGGAGAGGGGCCACAAAGATGATCAAAGAGCTGGAGAACCTTTGATAGGGAAACAGGGTGAGAGAGCTGGGACTCTTCCTACTGGAGGACAGGAGGATCCAGTGAGAACTTATAGCACCTTTCAGCCCCCCTAAATGGGGCTGCAAGAGAGCTGGAGGGGACTTTTACCCAGACCATGTAGTGTTAGGTAAGGGGTAATGGCTTAGAACTGAAAAAGTGTCATTTTAGATTACATATTACTGGAACAGGTTGCCCAAAGAAATTCTGGAAGCACCAGCCCTGGCAGAGTTCAAGGCCAGGTTAGATGGGGCTCTGAGCAGCCTCCTCTAGTGGAAGGTGTTCCTGCCTGTGGCAGAGGGGTTGAAACTACATGATCTTAAGTTCCTCTTCCAAACCAAACCATTCAATAATTCTAAAATACTTTTCTTAATTCAAAGATACTAATTTGTAAACTCAGTTTGAGGAAGGATAGTCCCTCGACTTTTTTTTTTTTTTTGGAAACAAAATTACATTGGAAGACTCCTTTCTGATCTTCTCTTATCATGACAAAGCTTAAGTGAGCTTAAGGTTGGGCTCAGGTCTGCTGGGATGGATACATAAGAGAGATAGATGCTTTTCTGTTAAAAAAGAGGTGGACTCATGCTGATCTGCTGTTATTGCACTCTTTTAAAAGGCTGACAGTGCTGGGAGTAAATTTAGAACATAATATTAGGATAAAAATTCAAACAAATTTATCGCATCTTGTTTGAAAAATCTTTTTATTAAATTCAGCAAGAGAAAAATATTCCTCTTTTCCCCCAAAGGACTTTTTCCAAAACATTTATATAGCCCTGGAACATTTACACAGTGCTCTACACTGCTGACATGCTTCTTACCTGGGTCAGTGGAGACAAGAGAAATACATGGATGATAACCTATTAGGGATAAAAAGGAAAGAGAGAAATGAAGCAGAAGGATTAGGGAGGAGCACTGGACTGTGAGCAAACCAGGGCTGAACCTGGAAGGAAGTTATTGCAGAACACAAGAGAGGAAAGTTAAATGACTTGTGTGTGCCAATACTTGGGGAAAGAATGAGAATGCAGAACAACAAAGCAGCATAAACAGGGGGAAGAGCAGATGTCTAATTAACCTAATTTTTTAGAGTGAAATAATTCCTAAATGTTCCTGTAGAAGTGTGAGCCATTTGTCAGGAGCCCTGCTGGTTAAATTAATGTAGCAGTGAGTCTATGTTTAGAGACAATAGAGGCTCAGTTATCATTTCACATACACCCACCTAAATCAGAATTTCATGCTATGGTAAAAACCATGCAGGGAAAGACAGCAATCCCCAGGTTTGTGCTGCATAGAAAATACTTCCACCCTGCAAGGATTAAGAGTGTGGCCTCTGCTGTTTACAGACTCAGAATGCAAGAGGAAAATCTCACCTATCTTGTAACCTATCTGCTGCTACACCCAAAATTGTAAAAGTATTTTAAGCCTAGACTAGATCAGAAGCCCTGTGAGTGAGGTAACGGCTCAGTTTAAGGAATTTCTAGAGAGCACCTTATATATGTGGACTTCATACATTTACGATATATAGTGTAATATATAAATTATAATGGAAGTTCTCTGGCCTTTTTCATATGCAGAATTCAACCTAAATTCTGAATATTCTCCTCCATTGAAAGCTGCCCAAGTATCAGCTAATGCTGCCAACTTACAAAGGCTGATGATATAGTCAAAACTTTTGTGTTAAAGGTGGATTGCAAAGGATGTATTTGTATCATCGGTCCATGGGAACAGCATTCAAAAAGTTGGTTGCACTCATGCAGTTGGCTGCCTGCCATTTGTAACCTTGATTTTATTGTGTTGCATTCCTTGCATGAAAACTTTTCTCTGTGGACGTCTTTACACCCAAAGTCAGTGAGGTTATTAAACTCCAGGGCATTAGAATTTCCCAAGTCCTCATGGTACTCCAGATGGAGATTTAACTTCCCTCTTTCCCAGAGCAAGGCAATCTGTTTAGGTTGTTACATCAGGATCTGTGGAAAGTTAGACAAAGCATTTGGTTTTTCTCCTTCGAGGTGTTTGTCTCCATGGGGTATTTTCTCATATTTTGAGAGCTTCCAAAAGTGTTAGGAGTCTTTGCTGGATTTTGTTACTTTGGCTCAGAGATCCTATTTAAAATAAAATGGAAAATATTGTTAAATTATTGAAGTGGATGTGTCTATTTGTTTGAGACTTAGGGAAAAAATAATTTCTATACATGACTTCAGGTCCATCTTCCCTCCCCTCTGTCCCCCAAGAATAGCTATAATATAAAACTAGAAAAGCTATTTTCTGAAGACCTGGGAGAGATTTACTATTGAAGCCAGTGGTGTTGTTCCCAGGTGGACCCAAGATTTATTATTCTTCTGCAGAAAAATCTTGCATTGGAGAACTTTAATAAAGCTCCACTTATCTAAAACCCTACAGAGCCAGATTCAGGAGTTTCAAAGCAGCACATTACCTACATGAAAGGTGATCTCTAGTAACATGAAGATGGGACTAAATAAACTGCCCAGTGGAAAAGGACTGGGGGGTGCTGGTCAGCAGTGGCTGAACATGAGCCAGCTTGTGCCAAGGTGATCAAGAAGGCTGATGGCATCCTGGCCTGTGCCAAAACCAGCATGACCAGCAGGACCAGGACAGTGATTATACTGAGCACTGGTGAGGCCCCACCTTGAGTGCTGCGTCCAGCTCTGGGCCTGTCACCACAATAAAGACATTGAAGTGGTGCAGTGTCCAGAGAAGGACAGCAGAGCTGCTGAAAGGTTTGGAATCCAAGTATTATGAGGAGTAGATGAGGGATCTGGGGTTGTTTAACCTTAATGCTCTCTGCAAGTGCCTGAAAGGAGATTGTGACAGATGGGGGTCAGCTTCTCCCTTCCCAGCTATTGGTAGGACAAGAGGAAATGTCCTCAAGTGGTGCCAGTGAATTTCAGGTTGGATATTATGAAAAATTTCTTCATTGAAATAGTGGTTAAACATTGGAACAGGCTTCCCAGGAAAGTGAAGGATTTGCTATCCTTGGGAAATGTTAAGAAAATGAGTAGAGGTGACATTTTGTGTGTGTGGCTTAGTTGACCATATTTGGTCGAAGGTTGGACTTAATGATCTTGGAGGTCTTTCAATGGTTCTATGACAGTTTTTTTTTTAAGAACACTCAAAATTTCAAATTAATTGCTATTTTTTTAAAATTGTTCATTCCTTCTTATAAAGGACCTTGAAAACTCCAGCATCACAAAGAGACCAAGGCTAAAACTGTCTGTGTGAGATTGTGTTTGAATAGGATTATTTGAGATCACAGACATTTGCAGGTGCACAATAGTCAAGGACAAAAAGCTCCTTATAATTTTGGTTGAGATCACAGCATGATGTGTGGCCATTCACATATGTGTGCACAGGATTTGAACTACCTGCGTTTCTCCTGCCCTGCCTAAGCAGGCACAAGTTTTTGAGAGCTGCCATGGAGCATACCAGCTCAAGAGCTTCCAGCCCTCTTTATACATGGTCAGGAGGTTAAGTACAGGGTACCAAATAATAACTGAGGAAGGTTGATGCCTACATTTGTGAAAGCTAACCCTTGTGTGAAAGTGTATGACTACAAACAGTGAAAGGATAGGAAGTAGCCTTTTTTTTTCCCTCTAAAGGAAGATGTGCAGCAATGCTACAGCTCAGTTCATTGCACATATCTTAAAGCAAGAAGAGATGTGATTTGGTATTGTAATTCCTGAAAGCATAAAGTAATCTTTTAGTCCCCCTGGGCACTGCCACATCTTTCTATTTCTCTCGCTGAGTCACATTAAACAAAGCATCAAATAAAATTCATGATCTGACTGAAGAGCCTCTCTCTGTCTAAGGGGTTGCAAAGAGAGACCTCCATACCGGGACACAAAAAGTGCTAAGGAGGGAGGGAATTTATGGAAAGAATATCTGCCTCATTAGGGATGATTAATGTGAAGGAAGAGCTCATTTATCTGGAAGGCACAGTGTTGGAGCAGACTCTGTGGGCAGGATGGGAAAATATTTGGCTGGAACAAAGAAAAATTGTCACTGCAGAAGGAAAAGGGAACAGAAAAAACCTTTAATGCTTATCAAAGATGCAGAAGGACCAGGTGCCTTTCTGTCTTCTGCAGGAGAAATGTCTTTGAAAAAAGAAAGAAAACACTTCACTAAATGTCTTAGAGTCTTGTCGTGCTTTTGACCTTCAAATCCAGCTTTTGACCTTCATCTCCAGCAACCATTCCCCTCTCTGTGACAGATGTTAGGTGAAAGAGATATTTTGAACACACTGCCTCTTTGTGTTACCTTGCCCTTGCTTACATATGCCCAGTTTGACGGTGAGGCTGCAGTAAGCACTGGTAGCAGACAGGGTTTGCCAGTCTCCTTGCTATTGGAAATAAGGTACAGAAGAGGGAATGACAATCTACTCTGTAAATCTGGGTTCATCTGATGTCATTTGTGTTTAGGAACCAATACATTGTCAGGTGTGGTCGGAAAATAATGCTATGTCCTGCTAATTCCTTGGCTGTTATTTGCACTAAAATATTCTTGGGTCTGTCTATGCTAATGCCCTCCATGTGTGCTGGAGTATGGCAGCACAGTGGTTATTCTAACCTTTATTTTTGGGACATCTCCTAAAGTTCCTAAGGTTCAGCAGCACATTAATTATGAAGAAGAATCCAAGAGCTATGTCCAGGATGCTTTATCTCCTCTATCTGTCTTTGTGCTGCTGAGTTGCTGGTGACTGTTAAAATGAATGCTGCTTGTGAAAGTAACCTAAAGCTAGTGGCCTCTCGATCAAAAACAGTAAAATCTTTTTTCCAGGGTGGCCCATGATTGAAAGAGGTAATTTATGAAAGTTGAAGATTGAATGGTTTAGGCAAAGGAATTTAAATAATCTAGGGAATTTTCAAAGGAAAACTAAATTGTATTAGTGTATTCATTGTAATATATTTATTACTAAAAGGTCTTATGTTGAGGGGTATATAACTAAAATTATTCCAATGTTGTGTTGGGCACCTGTAAGCTTCATCTATATCCATTACTTGGCAAGTTTATCCACAAGCAGTTTTGATGGAATACCCAGGGACCCAACATCCAGATGCAATTCAGTCAGATTCAGCACAAAGGTCACAGTGAATTTGGTGAGGCCACTTCAGAAATGAGCCTGATCTCATCTGTTATTTTTAGGAAAAAGATAATCAAAGTCATTATGTGGGAGAAATTTGTGATGTTACTGCTATACAAACCCTTTGCTAATATCTGTCATGTGTTACCATCTCTTACCTGGAAGAGATCAAAACCAGTGACTTGGAAAAAAACTTGAGAAGTATTTTACAATGAAAAAATGGTTACTGAGGATTATTTTTAGAATTAGATATTTTTTGTACCAGTATTCAGAATGAAAAATAACAAGAATAATTAATTATTAAAAAGAACTGTAAAGCAAATGTGCAAAAGCACCATTCAAAAATGGTTTACTGGGACAAAAGCATTATAAATTAGTTTTGACAGGCTAATGTGGGCCTTAAATGACTGTCCTGTTCAGTTTGTATCTCACTACCACTGAAGTGAAGGTAGAGCAATGTTATATGTGACAGAGGTCTGGTAGAACACAGAGGTGAGCTGAAGAGACTCGAGGTCAGCAGAGTAAATGCAAATTTGCCTGAGCAGTTCAGAGGTAGCTGTATGGGGCCACAGGCTTCCAAGTAGTTGTAAATTCGTGTCTGAATATGTCAGGTAAATACTAAGAAGATGCTATAGGATGCTTTCAAAGTGTCCCAAGGAGCTGTACATAAAAAGTTGTAACTCTTGGCTGGGTTTTGGCCCGCTGTTCCTCAGGAGGTGTCTCCAATTGTGCAGGGCTTCCCTTTCCAGGGAGATTTGACAGTGTCTCTGCCTCTGGCTGGGGGTCACCGTCTGTAAAGGCTTTCCTTCCACTTCATTTACTTTCTAATTGCTACCTGAGATGTGACTGATCAGTTATAGACAGCTGTGTGCGGGAGTTTCTGGACACATGAAGATGCCAAGCTTTTCCTCTGGCTGGGTAAACTGTTCCATACAGGCAGCATTTGGTGTAAAAGGAAACGACACTGCATGATGCAAGCAAATAAGGACAAAGCCTGTAAGTTTAATGCAACCATGCTTATACTGTCACATACTGCCAGCTTCTAAACTCATGTTGGAAGATATTTCTTGTTTTCCTTGGTCTCTCTGATCAGTTGCAGATTTTCAGTCAGTGGAGTGTAGCATCCAGGTGTTCCAATCTATCTGCTCTGGGCAGCAGCAAGATTTTGGGAAAGTTCCCAGAAACTATGGAGATGTGATATAATCTTGTGATTTCCTGAATGCTCAGATACCAACTTTAGCCTGAAAGCAACAAATTTCATTTTTTGCAATGTTTTTTTCCCTTCTTTCTTCTAGATTTCCTTTAAAAATCAGCTGTTATAATCCTGGGTAATTTTTTCTATGCTAAATTTCCCCTTTGAATCCAGTGTGAATTGGACAGTGGCCGTGACTGCCCCAGCCTGATTTCACAATGCATGACTGATGTTCCTTTCTCTTTTTCCACGTTTCAGCTTCCTTTGTCCAAACCCTGTGAGACAGGGAGACTGGATGCTCCCAGGCCTTTTCCTTCAGTGAGTGCACTGTTCTATAAATTCTTTTCTTATTGTTGCAAGCTTCACAATCTAAGTATTTTCTGTTTTTACTGAATTATATATAGATTTTGGGGTTTTTTTGGTTTTTTTTTCCTAAGCAGTTGCTCATTTTGATCACCATTCTGAGCTCCTTCTAGTTTAGAGATGTCTTGTTTGGGTGACATGGCCATTACACACAGCACTCCAGGGAAGGTTGTGCTGTTACTTGCTGTTCTAAATTCCTTGTCTAACAGAGCCTTAATAGCCTATAGAAGATATACAAAGGAGTTGAACTTTGGAAGTGACCCAGAAAGCTGGATCTAAGCACCTTTAAGCTTCAGGGAAATTTGGATTCAGATGAGAGGTTTTTTGGCTTGTACTTGGAGCGTAGTCAGCAATTGCTTCCATGACTGCTGAACCCAAGCTAAAATTTAGCAGTTTTACATATAGCCTCTTTATCTGATTTGGAAAACTGCCCATCCCTGTGCTAGTCAAAGACTGAGGAATCAAAAACGTGACCTAAAGCCACCTCTGTCTCCTCAGCTCTTGCAGAGAAGATGACTGCTGCACTAAAAGAACCATCCATTTGCTTTTCTTTTGCTTGTTCAGCCCTTGCACTGCCTGTAATTCCTGTGTCATGCCAGTCCCCTTGGATTCTTAGTGGTGATGCAGGGTTAGAGGCCTCATGACTACCTGTGCCCAGCCTCCTGTGAAGAAACATCCTCTTTTTGAACCTTTGTCACCATTCATATGTAGGTGAAATGGTCAAGATAAGCCAACATTCATAATTGGACATTATGAATTTCCAGTTATGAATGTTGGCTTATCTTGACCATTTTTTCTTAATGAGTAAAATTGTTTTCTTAATGAATAAAATTGTCTAGAAGGAACTTTAAGAACCCTCCAGCTGGTACTGCTAAACCTCCAGGAATAGGACATTGTAAATGAAATGGTAGGGTTGGACTGGTGTGAAATACAAGCTGTCAGAGATGGAAGCTCAAACAAGACTGAAAAATACCTGTATTTTTTGGTAACTTTTTCAATTAAAATCCTACAACTCAGGGATGAGGGGAGGTGGTGAACTGACTCTGCTGGAATCTAGTAATAAGAGAAAACCTACTTTTCAACTCAGACTGAAGTATTGGCAGGAGTTTGCTGTTGCCTTCCTCCTGCTTTTTCTTGTCCTCTTTGAAGAACACATCCCCTGCTGAGGAGTTGCAATTCTTTGCAAGATGTCCATATTCTTGCTGCTGTCACTTTTCATATAAGTATCATTCCTAAGGATTGAAAGCTGGGATATCAGAATAATTTAAGGAAGACATAAGAGGACAGTAGAAGGAAAAATGTGGTAAATGCAATATAAGTAGAGTGTTTGCACAGAGGCTTCATACTGTAACAGTGCTCCCCTAGCTACAGGGGGGCTGCATTTCTGTCAGCTGGTTTAGTAGGACAGTTTTTCCCTTTTTAGATTACATGAGCCTTGGAGAGGGAAAGAATGTCTCATGCCATGTTTTTTACTTCAGTCTTAGTGACTGCTGTTACCAAAACAGCTTACAAGGCTTCTGGAGGTAGTATTTTTTCTAAATCTCTCTGAAAACTGAAATTGTCTCTTTAGGTGAAGCTAATATATTAATTGATTGTTCATAGAGTATTTAGGCAGATGGAATGTGGATGGATCAAAGTGCAGAAGAGCTTAAAAGGGAAAGAAATTGATGATCTTTTTTTATGCATTAAAAGTCAGACTTAATCAAGGAAAAAGTAAAATAAAAGAATTTATTACTCCCTAACGTTTCCTACTCTATGTGCCAAATTCTCTAGTTTATTGCTTGGTACAGACCCATTTTCTATTTTACAGAAAGATTCTCTCTAGCCATTCTTTTGTGTCAGGATGTCCCCTGGACCCCTGTCCTTCACCCCAATCATCTGGGCACTTTCTACAAGTTTACATTATCAAAAGGTTTTAGGCTCAGAAGAGGAAATCCCCTCCCAGCTCCCCCTCCCCAGTAAACAGTTTAACTGGGTTCATTTTCTTCTGTTTCCCTTGTTTCCAAGACGTTGAACACCCAATCTCTTTGTTGCAAGGGAAATATTTCCATGGTTTTGTCCTTAGAGGAAGCTGAGATTGCCCATGGAATTAGAGAAGTTGTCATGTTGATTCAGGGGAAGAGAAATATTTGAAATACTTGGAGAAGTGGTAGCACCTGGCAAGTTGATGTCCTTGTCACTATGATCTGAGCTGGCTCTGGTAGTTCTGGCCTGAATTTGGACTACAGAATAGGAAGATGAGGTGAACTTTTGATGTCACCGCACACCGTGCTACATACATTGCATTATCTTAGATCTTCTGCCTAAGATATTTTTTTCCTATTTTCTACTGGATAATTGTGTGACTTGGAACCTTTTGGGTTAGTTGCACTGCATTTTTTTTTTGTTGCAGAAATTTACATTATAACCTTTTCCACTGGAGAACTTCAAAGTGGATTGCAAGCATCATTAAATTTTTAGTTTCTTCCTTTTTTTATTTTTTTTCCCTCATTATACTAATTTCAGGAGGAGATGTGAGTTTTGCAAGGGTTAGGAAAAATGCACAAGGTTATGGAATAAAATATCAATAGTCAGGGACAAAACTTTTTAATCCTTCTTCCTAGTCTCTCACAGCCTTCAGAATAAGACCCTCAAATGTAATATTGAGAGTAAGTAGCAGCCAAGAGGAGTTTTGTGTGATTTCCACTTATATAACTAGAAACATAATTAAAACTTTATCCTTCAAGAATAGCATTTCATACATGGCAAATATAAACTTTTTCAAGTAGGCTGCAGATATATATAAACTTCTCAGTTTTCTATATGAGAAAGCATATTCACTGTCATCCTTTTAATGGATGAGAATTTCAATAGGAAATTGGGGAAACAGGCTTAGGAGGAAAAGGAGACAGAATTAGTCATTTAGTATATCTGCCATTGCCCCATGGAGCACAATTCACCAAAGTATTAGTTGTAGACATATTTGCTGCACGTGAATTCTTGGTTTTATTTAGGTCAAATTTCCAAATCTGTCACTGATTCAGTACATTGACAGATAATGTACGTGTAGATATTTATCTAAAGAAGTCTTTAGATTAATATTTTTTGTTTCTTTTTGCTGTTACTTTTTTCACTTGCTGGATATTTGGTAATTCTCTTTCCTGAGTGGTTAACAAGAGATTGAACTCAAAAGTAAACACTCTGTTGCAGGTAGGATTTTGCAGATGAACCAAAAGATGAATCGAGAGTTCAACAAGGTAAGAGAATGAGCAAACTTTTCCATAGGTATTGGAATACTTATAAATTGATACCTTTTTTCTAAGAGCTCATGCAATACAAAATTTTGTATCCATTGTATGCTCAACCTTTTTGTGCCTAGCTATTTGTTTTTAAAAAATCAGCTGTCATGTTTATAGCATTGCATTGGTTGCTGTTTAAACTGAAGACTGTTTCTCATCTCCCCTTCTGCTCTTTACTGGAGCTTCTTCAATCCCCATTGCACTGGTTTGTTACTTACAAATAAATTTATCACTGCTTTCCAGGTTTGTCCATCCATGTGTGGCCAACATATTCATCTGCTAGCCATGGTAATGCAAATTAGAAAGCTTGTCTGAATTACACTTGGCATCAGCCTGCAACCATGTAACTTCGGAACTGCTGTTTGCAGATGAGCTGTTGCCACTTCACTGCCCCACAGCTTTGACCTGAAGCAGAGCAGTGATTGGTGCCTCCAAAATAGATGCATGGTTTTTTACAGTAATTCACATGTGGGGATATTTATGCATGTTTTGGCAAATTTCCTGAGCCCTACTGAACATCTTCTTTGCCATTCCCTGTGTAAAATGGAAGGCTGGAGTCCACATCTTGGACTCTGCAAATATGTTGGTATTTCCAATACTACCAGCATTTCTTACCCACAACCTGTAGAGTATGATTTGCTGCCTGGAAGAAGAGAGAGGAATGGGATGGTAATGCAACTTGGTGATTCTCTTCCATGATCAAAGACAGCCCCATTGCAGTAATTGATGTGTCAAAGCAACAAAATACATTAGAACTAATTTAGTTCTCAAGCTTAAATCATCCCAAAAAAAAGTAGTGGTGTTTGGAGAAAAATGTATGTATAACAGAAGAAAACTTGTTAATACTTTTAAAGGAAGAAATTTAGCAGTGCTGGGTGGTTTGTTGGTACCAGATGGTCTTAATCTGAAATACATCTTGAAAAAATACTCTTTTTTTGTGGGAACAGGTCCAACAGCAGTGATCATCTACAGTCTTGTCAGGGTCATGAATGTGTCCCAAAGTGTGATATGCAGAAATGAGCCTTTCTGTTTCAGGTGCCTCATAGTGGAAATAACTGAGCACATTCTCAGACTTGAGATATTTCTCTCTGGTATGTATTATGCTATTTTTATTAAGAATGAGGGAACTAAGATACCAGCTATCATGACAAGATTTGGTAACTGAATTTTTTAAACAGCATTCTCAGGGTAAAAGCAATGAGCTTCTCTCTGCTCTGAAAATATTTTCTCTGGTTCATTGTATGGGCATGTCAAATAAATGCCACTTTGAAGAAACTGCCTCTCCCGATGTAATTCTTTTCAGTGCATAAATAGGTTTTTATTCTGCAAAGCTAAGCCAAAACTATATCATTCATATGAATTCATATTTAAATATTCCTTTTATTCTTCACTTGGCACAGGAGAGATTGCCTTCCTTGATTGTCATATTTATGTGAATGAATTTGTTCTGAGTTAAGTTCCTGAAGCCGTCCATGAATGCCACCAAGCTGTGTCCATTAATGACAAATTACACATTGCTGGTGTCTGGTTGCCACCAACACACCGGCCTCTGCTAGGAATTATGAATATTATGTAATTTACCAGGTTAGGGTTTGATGAACTGCATTGGCATGAGGGCTGCATTGGCAGCTGGAGGGCAGAAGTAGTTGTGTGTACACAGCCCTACAGAAGGTACTGGTGCTTCCAGGGACTCATCTTTTGTGCGTGTTTTGCATATTGAGAGTCCATTGTCATGCAAAACACAGCCCCTAATTATTCCATTACAAGATTTTCCTTTTGAAAAGAACAGAGTACCTAATTTAAGAACAGTTTTGAAAGCATTCTACTTATATTATCCTGAGGAGGAAGAAGGGGGAAAGGAAATTAAAACTTCCACTACTGACAAACATTGTAGTGTGGTTTTGGTGGTACAGGAAGCCAGCGAAAGGACAAAAGTCCATAATTTTAATACTGTGTACAGGCAAAACCAAATGGGTCTGCCATGGGTATGGGTACAGGCAAAACCAGATGACACTGCTTCAGTGTGCCCTCACAGGAGATGGTGTGCCAAGGAAAAGCAATCTTTTCTCTAGTGCAATATTTAACAGTAAGTTTTTAACTTTTCTTCTGTGGAAATGTACCAGTTACTCCCAGGTGGACTACTTGATATTTGGCATTTGGTTCTGAGTAAACAGCTCAGCTTGTTTAAATATTTGTTCCTAAGGCTTGGATATTACTCTGTGTACATTTTTAGTACCTATTCAATGCGGTTTTAAACATTAAATGAGACCAGGGATGGTTGAAATGAACTCAGTTAAAAATACCTGAGGTTAGTTTCAATATCTCTTATCTCACTTAGGAAACATGTAGTCTGCCACTCCATACTCTATTGATTTTTCTTCCTCTTTCTAATGGAAATTTAAAACAAAAATTTGTTTCTACTAAGTATGATAAAATGGATAAAATGGATCAGTGTCATGGTTTAGGAATGGTATTCCTTAATTCATTTCCCCCATTGAGACTCACCAAAACCACACTGCCTCTGTCTCTTTTGGTCCCCCCCACCCTGTTTTTCCCTTCTCCCTTTCCATGGCAGTGGGATGCAGTTGAAGACTGGAGGCAAAGGTCACCCACTAGTGGAGATAAAACAATTTACTGGAAACAGCAATGAGATAAGAAAATGAACTAACAGCACCAATATTAATAACAAAAGATATCAGACAAAGAAATTATTTACACAGCCCGCAGTAATGAGCCCAACCCCTAATGGGTTCCTTCCCCCCACCCTGACAATGACATGAGGTGGTATCAAATAACATCAGGGTCTTGGCCACAGCCTTCTGGCAATAATAAAAAAAGTTAACCCCATCCTGGCTGAAATTAAAACACTCAGAAATATTATAAAAGCTATGTATTATTATTATTATTAGTAGTAGTAGTAGTATTGTTATTATTATTGTTATTACTGCTATTATTATTATTATTTAGGGGCTTTCTTCAGGAATTATTCAAAACTATTCTCATTTATTTGAAGCAGCCTCCCTTAACTGAACTTCTGGGTCTTTTGTACCACCACTGTCCATGCAGTTCTACCAACAGGATGATAAATGGTGTGGTCAATAAAGATGCAGGTTGTTCTTCACTGTTGCAGCATACTTGTTTTATAATATATATTTTTTTTAAATGTTACATTTTCTTTCTTTCTATATAATGGTGTAATTTCATATTTCTATATCAGGAAGTTTAAATATCGAGGACTGATAGCTCTGATCAAATGCATCTTTTTTCAAAATGGGGAGCAGTTTTATACCAAAGTGAACTTTTAACTTCCTTAAAAGAGAGTTTCAGGTTTTTCCACTCCCCTGTCCTCATATATCTAGATGACTTCTAGTTCTGAGCCCTTTCAGTTATTGAATGAAATCCTAACAAGTATTGAAAATAGTCCTTGATACATTTTATTGTGAAAAAAAATTAAATAAAAAATAGCTGAGACAGAAAATATCCTTTCCCTTAAATGAATGATTAGCTGATTTACTGATGGATAAAGCCTTACATACTTTCAAAATTCATGTTAAAAAATCTATCTCTCTGTCTATCTATCTATCTATCTATCTATCTATCTATCTATCATCTATCTATCTATCTATCTATCTATCTATCTATCTATCTATCTATCAGAAAGACATATGGATGTATCCAGGATCTATACAGATTAGCATCTATACAGCCTAAATCAAACCTCTATATAAATATGTGGAATATGATACTTGAATGAAACTCTTGGGTTTTCTTTTTGTGTGGGACTCTAATCCTTCCCAGAAACTTGTCTAATGTATTTATGATTTCTCAAGGAAGAGAATTTCACCTTCTAAATGCATAAATGACAAAAAGTATTACTTTTCTTTTGAGTATTCCACTTTGTTGTGATCCAGTGTCCTTTTCCTTCTGTACTCTAACTAGGTAACAGTTCCTGCTGTACTGATTCTAAGCAAGTTATTCCCCTATTTTATATTTCTCTTCAGATTAGTACAGACTTTGTAGTATAGTTCTGGTTGTAAACTTCAGCTTCTGTGCTTCTGCACCCTTCCACTCTCAAACACTCCCCCGTGGAGAAAAGAAAAAACTGTTCAAGTCTATTTTGTTTCCTAGTGATCTGGATAAAGCCTTACCATAACCTTCCTCTTTTTATCTCCCCTGCTGCAGCTTATCCAAGTCTCTCGTTTTCTCAGCCAGAACAAAAATCATCCCCCTTGCTGGATTTTCTTCCACCAACTCCCATGCCTTTTGAACTGATGTGCCATTGACTTTAATGCATGCTGTTGGGGATAAAGTGCATCAGTCTATTTGGTCCTGAGGGCACAATAACACCCTTGTCTCCACATGGCAGAATTATCTGTCTGCTAGAAGAAATCAAAGACCATGACACATGTTTTCATTCCCTCCAGCCTGACCTTCCAGTTTTTTTTCATTGGACATCGTTATTCCACATATCAGATGCCCATCAGGCCCTTCACAGAGCAGTTACATTCAATGGTGTGGGTATTCACCCAAGAGGGGTTTTGCCACAGGGCAGAGTTCAGGGCCACATCTCTTGCAGGTTGGAAAAAAAGCTCTTTAGGTTATGCTGGCCAATACATGCCATGTCAACATCATCTTTTCTGCCAGGCTTAGGTGCTGAATTAAAAACCAGTGAGAGGAAAGCACTAAGAGTTTACTGCATGAAGGCACATAGTCTTTTTTGGTATGAATGATGCATTTGGTCTGAAGAGAGCTCCACTGTTCTCCTAGGATATTTGCTTTGGGAAAAAAATGGCTTGTGTTAAGTTTAATGTTACAGAACACGGTATGCGTCCACTAAAAAATAACTGTGACTATATTATGTGCTAAGTGGAGTTTAAATAGCTTTCCTGCAGAGCAGTCAAGGAAGATAGCAAGATGAAGCTGAGCAACAGGAGAGGGTTTATTCTTTTCAATCCAATAACTTCTTATTTGATGACCCTTTTAAAATACTTCTACTCCCAGCTCCCAAAAGCCCTTAGCAGACAATGTTTGGTAAGCAGATTACATGAAGCTTTTGCAAGCTCTGTAAGGAGCAGGAAGGACTGGGAGCCTTGAGGGGTTTCACATTAAAGAGTGGTGCCTGGTCACAGAGTTCCCAGCATCCAGAACTCAACCCTGTGCAGACAGAGGGACAGTGAGGCTGTCTGGGGCCCCGAGCCACTTCCCTGCCTGGGATCAGAGAGAGAATGTGACAGCACACTGTCACAGGCAGCAGGGCAGGGAGGCATGGGTACAGCTGGCTGCAACTAGCCAGCACTCTCAGAGCCCTTGGCACCCAGAGAGACGTGGCACAACGTGAATCTGCCTCCTCCCCTTATCCTCAAGGGAATGTGGTTATGCTTAGGAAAGCCGGGTGGCAGGGGAAGCTAAAGGGCAAATAGACATGTCAAGTAAGTCTTTAAAAGAAAGGAAAGGAGGCTGAGGAATACTGGAGACAGACTGAGGCCTGTCACATCCTGTCAAGACAGCTAGAATTAGAAAATTATAGTTATGTTAGGAAGGAATTTTTTTTAAAAAATGGGGCTAAGGTTTTTAAGAAACTGATTTTTACAGTAGAAATTATGGGGTTGTGTGGGTGGATGAGTATACTTTGGGAGCAAAAAAAGACAAAATAAACCATGAAACTTCAAAAGAACTTTTTTTTTTTTTTGTTAGACCATCAGTGTGGGAAGGAGAAACTAGCCAGGAAACAGCTCAGTAGCAAGGGAGGGATCTGAATTCTGCTGTATATCATGAGCCATATGCAACTGAGTTTTATTATGATGTTGTGGTAAAGCGAGTACAAGGGATAAACAGTGTGTTGCCTAGAAGATATGAGGAATAAAGCAATCAGTGCTAGCACTGCTTCACCAATCAGTATGTTGGTATATTTTGCTGAGGTAGAAGCAGGGAGTATACTGTGTGATAAATATCCATGCCAGAAGGTAGAAGCTTGTGACTCCATCTTTGTTTCTTTATGAAGTGTCTTCTGATTGGTTTGAAAGAAACTGCAATTTCTATTTTCAGTATCTTTTCAGATTGCATGTATACATATATATATATATATATATATATATATATATATATATATATATATATGTAGTATATATATGTAGACATTTTGCATTTTTTTTTACCTGGCATATAGAAAAATCAAGCTTAGAAAAGTGTATGTGCACAGGTAAGAAAAGGCACTGGTCTGAAAAGGGTGAAAATAGTGGAACAGTGTGGCCTTGTTTTAGATTATAAAGTAATTTACTTAAACTACCTTTCAAGACTCCTTTGACACTAAGAAAGACAAAATGACAAATAGTTTAAATTGCTATGAAAGTAATCCTTTTTACTTTCTTCATGGATATTTGGAGCTTTCTGTTAGAAGCCCTAAGAATAAGAGTTACTGCACAGAAATGTTTATTAAAAAAGTTCCCCATACTAGTTCCTATAAAAACGTTAAGTATTCAGTAATTTTATGCTAAAGTGTTCTTTCAAAAATGTTTAATGGAAAAAGTTGCTACTTGCCAAAAATAACAATTAAAAATATAGACAAAGGGTTTAAGATGAGGAGTAATTTTACTAGAAATAAATCTAAGTGTTAAAGGGGTGGAAATGCCAGGGGAATTTTGGCTGTGTCCATTAGCCAAGTGATGGCTGCTCCTGTGCATTGCTGCTGGGTAGTGGAGCGTGGAGAATTGCTGACAGTGGAGATGAGTGACCTTCGCTTTGAACGATGGAACTTCTCACAGCTGGTCCAGGGCTTCTAATGGCCCTGAACTGACAAGCTCTGGAGGGAAGCAGGGGCTGAATGAGCCCTGCCAGGTTCATTCAGGAAGGACCGCAGCCCTCTGACACTGCCCCAGATACACAGCACTTGTCAGACAGGTAATGAGAGAAATGGCTTTGTTTTCCAGCAGTGTACATTACTTGCTGCTTGGCTGAATTCAGCTAAAATTATTGCAAAAAGGAAAACAAACCCAAAAGTCTGGGAGGGTATGGGGAGGTTGGAGTATCTGGAACGACCAGAGCAATTAGAATTTGGCCAGGGCCACCAATCACACTAATGCTGACAAGAAATTCTCCCACAGAAATTGTGTAGCAGTGACAAAACTAAGGTGTTGTAGTCTGGCAAAGAAGACCAGTGCCTGTCTCAAGACACAAAGAGCAGGATTAAAGGTAAGAAATGGAACACAAAGAATGGAGTAAGAGCTGAAGTGTGATGGTGAACATCTCATCCTCTTTGAAAAATCTGGGTGCATGTGGGCATTGAAGGATGGGCTGGTTAAAGGATGTTCTACCTAAAGAAAGGTTTTTGTCTCTAAAAGGTTGTTTTCTTTTGTTAAATCAGAAGTTGTAACTGTAGCTAGAAAGGAAAATCCAAACAAACCAACAACAAAACTCCAACTAATGATAAACCTCATCTTTTGTAACACCAGAGCTACAAAAATAGCACTTAGCACTGTTGGGTTTTTTTCTGTCAGAGAAGAACTCTGGAAAACACTGCTACACGAGCAGTGCAGTGACCATCAGTGGGTACATCTGTTGTATATTTACACTTTTTTCAGCAATAACCACTTGAATATTCCTAGTTTATGCTGTCAGATGAAGGTCACAGTCTCTTCAGAAACTGTCTCATCAAGAGGAAATAAATGTACTTTCCAGTAGCTCCAAAACCAGTCTTATTCCAGCTACATTGCCATTAATAATGTGAATTATTTCAGCAAAGAAATGCAGAAAATGTGAGCTCAGTCTAATGTGAATGAGCACGATCTGTTCCCCTCCTCACAAATGTATGAAATACCTAAACCCAGGTTCTGTGTCTGCTGGGATGTTGCAGTGACAAGCTCAGTATAGTTTTGGCGAGTAGGCAAGAGCTAGGCACTCTATGTGTAATTAAGAGGCATCTCAAGGAACCACACAACACTCTGCTGGACCCCGAGTATGGTCTTGGACCCTGAGCAAACAAGTTCTCAGGCTCTAGAGATAAGGAGCAGCTGTGGTTTTTGATGTAAGGTTTTGCTGGTTCACTTTAGTGGCAGCTGAGGAAAGCACATGTCATGGATAGGATTAAAGACATGAAAATTTTAAAAGGTTAACAGACATGTTTTTAAGGAATATCTGTCTAAAGTGGTGCTTTCTGTAAAAGATGCAAATTCCTACATAGAGGGTTCCAGCTAAGTTCTTACCCAACATCCCAGGGGCATTCAGTTCTTGCTGATCACTTGTTAAAGCATTTGTCCAAACTTTAATTCAGGTTATGCCATCAGACTAATCTGATGCTTTATCCAACAATATATCTCCTGCTCAAGTATGACTCAGGGTGCACCAGTAGCTATATTACCTGATTTTTCTGAAGACCACTTTTCCAGGGGTTTCACATTAAAATGCTTCACTTGTGTTAGGTCATAAAGTGGAAAACTGGCAGGTTCTTTTGCAGTATTATGCATTTTTAAGTTTTTGTTTTAAATTAGGAAGTCCTAGGCATTGGATTGAATGCTTCTGGAAACTCCTGGGCTCACCAAAGCTACTAGGTATCCCGACTGACAATGACTCCTGAGACTACAGGTGAAAATGAGACCTTCTTGCCAATGCTTTGTGAAAAATTAGTGCAGTTTTAGCTCCTTAGGGACTGGATGCTTAGAACAGAATGTATTTGACTGTCAACTGTATATTAAACAAAAAGCAACATCTCATAGAGCTCTGTTTTTTAAAGTTACTGTTATCTCCCCCAGCTTTCAGGAACATTGCAGGAAGTCTTTATGTGCTGAGTTAGATGCTGCATAATGAGCCATGACAGTGGGCATCCTGTAATCCTTCAGGTGGTGCCATGGTAATACATTGTACAGGGTGCCTGTGGATCAGCTCAGGAGCTGGCAGACTAAGGTTTTGACAAGATGGAATTAATAGTCAAATGGCCTTTTCTTGCAGTCATGTGATGATTCCTATTCTGAAGAAGACCAGAGCATATGAAGGAACAAAGTCAAACAACAGAAACATGATCAGGAAAAACTGTTCTTCAGCTCCCACAGTTGGGGATTTGACTATGACTGCATGTGCTGATCCCCTTGTGGTGCTCCCTGTGTGGCAATTGGGGAAACATGGAGATGTATGCTTCCTCTTGCTTCTCCAGAGTCAATAACTTGCCTTCCTAAACACGTGTGGAATGAGCTTAGTAGGTACTCTCAATACAGAAAAAACCTCGTGTTAAGACCTGGTGGATCATCTGGCTTGTCCACTCACCACAAGCTATCCCATTGCTTTCTCTGGCAAAGGCAACTTGGACACAGACCCCACAAGATATCTTCAAACTGCTCTTGAAATCTAGAGGTATCTTCAAACTTCTGTTGAAATCCACAGTTGTTATGAGTCTTGAATTTGGAGCTAGTCAAGAGATTGTATTAACAAGCTAGATGTGCATTCTAGGTCTGGATGTTCAAGCAAATTTCTTTACTGTTTTCTGGCTTCAACACTTTCAAACCATGTTTTAAATTAGTAATGCCTGTGTTGGAGATGATTTACAGTACCATTACAGTTTAAGTTTCATCTTGGTTACATACACCTCATTGACTGCTTATTTTTGTCCGTGCTTTGCCTTAGAACATGTCTACATTTACAAATTATGTCTGATTGATGGAATAACAAGTGATGGGGATTGAGAAGATCACCTGCAGCTATGACTTGCTCATTCCTAGTTTGATTAATTTTCCTCTCTCTCCTATCTGAATGATTTCAGCAGGATCCTACACATGATATGCAGTTAGTACCTCTATGGAACCACTACAACTTCTGCATTGTATCTTCAGAGGAAAAGCTGTATTTTCTTTCAGATGAGTAAGTAAAAACAACTTCTCGAGATGACACTACAAGGGAAACTTGAGATGGTGTAAGTGAACCTAAGGTGACCTTCAGTATGACATGTACAAAACATCATGGTGCTTACTGATGATCACCAGCAGAGGAGGCTTGAAGTATCTCTTCTAAAACATCACAGATGTGCATTTGGATCACTTTGAATACTTCTCATTATCAACACACTCTTCTTTCTTTCATTCTCTATCCTTATATTTTAGTGTCTGCTTCACTACAGAAAATGTCTAGCCACCCACATTTGCCTGAATTCCACAGAATTTAGAGATTTAACTAAGAGGGTATCTTGCATTGAGGCCAGAGAAAGTTGATTCTGCTGCAGTAATATTTCTCCCAAAATGCTAAAGCTTTACTTGAAAACAGCTGCAACCTCACAACTATTGCTAAAATCAGAATACAGGATTTTCTAATGGATTTCTGCCTTGTCTGTTCAGGAAATGTACTGCTTCTGCCTCTGAGTAGTTAATAGCAGCATTAGAGCCAGGTATCATGTGTACAGGTGTCATGGAAGCTTTGTTAAGTAATCTCAGCCCTAAGATGTTGTCTTGGCTGTATCTAAGAGGAGCCCATCAGCATCTGCTGTTCTGCCTCAGCTCGGAGCAGCAGCCTCCTTTAGACCCGCTTGAACTGTCAGCACAGTGCTGTGAGCCCACAGCAACCTTTGCAGTGGCAATCCTTGCAGCTCACAGAAACCTTTGCTGTGGTGGTCCTTGGTTCCCAACCAGTCTGCTGATCCAATCTGCAAAGCCCATTCAGCCTGTGCTCTGTCCCCCAGCTGTCACCCAGCTGTAGATCAGTCCTGATTTGATGCTTTTCCTGTGATCATTAAAATATCACTAATTTCATTACCACCAGGGAGCTGCACAGTTGGGTTTTGGAACAAATCCTGAAAGGATTTTCAACCTTAGCTGCTAAAAGCACAATTCCTCATGTACCTCTGCAATAGCTAATTGCTTTTATCACACCTAAACTTTTTTTCTTAAAACATCCCCTGTTCAGATTCTGGGGCATGCAATTTTTGTCGACCCTGGAGCTTGGATATCTGAATGTTTTAACAAGCCAATAAAGTACTCACACAAAAAAAAAAAAAATAGATTTGTCTGCCCTGTCACCAATAGCTCTTTATTCTGTTTCCACAGAGTCAAATTTACACTTAAGCTGTTTGCTCAAGATTTCAGAGGATAAAGTAACCTAAAGCAACTAAAAAAACCTTAACACCAAAAGTGGTCAGCCAATTTCCAAATTTCAGAAATAAGAGAAAGACCCCAGTTATTCTTGAAAATATTTTGATCTTGGAGCTGCAACACACACATTTGGAAATTACCTTCCTTTCTCAGGAACATTTTGTCCATCAAAAAAAGGAAAGGATCCTGACTTCATTGCACAGGACTATGCCATACCTAGATACTGAAAACAACATGTCTGGGGGTAGCATCAAAATACTGGTTTTAAAAGTCTCTATTCAAGGAATTGGAGATCAGTCAAAATATAATGATTTTGTTATGGGAGCATACAGTACTTCTATTCAAAGTCTTAATGCTGTCAATGGGAAAGGGAAATTATATATTTTTAAAATAATGTTCAGGAGGTGGTTCTGAAAATAAAGACTTTGATTAAACACCACTTTCTACTGTAAACTTAAAGTGTAGTTTTTACTGGCAGGAGTTGCATGCAGCAAATTGACAAAAGAATGGAAGACAAATGCAGGGATTCTGCTTTCAGCAAAATCTTAATTTCCTGGTTGATTTTTGCCAAATGTAGCTTCATGCATGTACCACTCTGTTGTCTGTTGTGCAAGATAGGATTGTGTAAATGATAAAATTATCTTGTTGCATGGTCGATGGTGAGCTGCTAGAGGAATGTGTGTACTGAAGAGTCTCTATGCTTTCTTGCATCCACAGTGTTGTACTGGGTAAATGCCTGTGGAGTGAGACTGTAGAAGGGCATCATTATTGGGCTGACAGCTATTGATTGCTTCCACTAGTTTCTCATACTTTATTATCATCTATTCTTCACTCCACAGATGCCTCTACACCTTTCCTGTACTGAACACGGTTCATAAGTTGCAGCTAAACACACACAGGCAGAACTTGCCAAAGAGATCAGCAGGACAGAAACAGCAGCAGCTCAACAGTAATGCTTGGTGCAGAAGGAGAACTTAGTTTAAAAAGTGATTGACTGGCATCAAAGCCACTTTTCTCCTTGTGCAAACCCCCTCTTCAGTGAGTGAATTTCTAGATTACAATGCATGGGAATTTTGATCAGTTCTGATAGGATAAAATATTACTCTAATGAAGAATGAAATGGTTCAAGAAACACCGCTGGAAGAATTCTGAATGTCCTCTAAAACCCCAGCAGAGTAAGAAAATAAGATGTTAACAGAACTGGATGAACAGAATCATAACAGACCTTAAAGAGCTGCTTGTCCAGGTGGCATCCTTCTTTGGGGTGCCACATCCACATGGTGACACTTGGGATTAGGAAGCACAGTTCAGCCAGCTGCAGGGGTGGCCTTTCTCTGCAGAGTTCACCTGGTGAGCAGCAAATTCCCCTCCATGGCTGGATGGGGCTGTCACAGGCCCTTGCTTGGGATCAGCTGCAGGAGCCTGGCTGTGCTTGGGTGGTGCTGCTGCAGCAAAGAGGGTCAGCAGCACACTGCCCCCCAGCACCAGCAGCCTGGGATCCTCCCCTTCCTGGGATCTCTGCCCCATGTGGCAGGTTTGCTCACTGTGCACTCCGAGGAATCCCTCAGTGACTTATATCATATGGCCTGCACTTCTATTGATGGCAGACTATTGACTGATACATTAATTTCACCTATAATATGTACTTAAAATTTTAATTATTCACCTCATAAACCATCAAAGAAAATGTCCTTGTCAAGCAGATAGTTAAAATCTCCTGTTTCTAAATATTGTAAGGATATTGAAATGCCCAGCGCTATTCGTTACTAAAAAATCCTGCTGGCTAAAATATTTTTGTGAGGTTGTAAATGGTGAACTTCTCTGTTATTGCTGCTGTGTAGTTTCTGGTATAAATGTCTTGACTCTGGGAAGGCAAGCCTATTGGAGGTAACAAAAATAGTGAAAAGGGAGATGGACAAAGAAAAGGGGGATGGTCAAGGAAAAGGAGTGATTTTTTAGCATGTAAAGATAATATTGATTAAGACATGCTAATGAAGTCTTAAAATTAATTCTTGTCATACAAGAGACCACAAAATAGCACAACTTTCCTTGTCAGTGTTGGGTGTGGGGGTGTTTTTCCCACATGCTCCATGCTTGCTCGGAATATATAGGGAGAAGAGTATGGTTTATTTTTAAAGGAAAATTTTCTATACCAGCTAATGCTGCAGTAAAGAACTAATCATCATTTCAGGCTCTGCTGCCTCTTTGCAAACAAGAGCTGGGAAGCAATGCCTGCTTTTCTCTGCAGGCTGTTTGTTCTTCAGTGTAAAATGGCAAATGTGCCCTATGTTAGCTGGCATTTTGTGTCTTCTAAGAAGGAAAGGTACTTTCTTATTGTCATTTATGAGGCTGAAGTGTGGCTGAATCATAAAATACAAGCATGTATACAATGCAATAGACAGAATATATGCTGGCAAAGCACTGGTTTTCACAAAGCTGGAAAGATTTCTGAGTTTTATGTGCCCTTTGCACTGAGATGTATTCTCTCATTGAATTTCAGCACTAGGAATGAGGTAAATCAAGGTCTTAGGTGATGTATCTCTTTTCTTGGACACATATTCAATGTGAACTTTTAAAAGTAAACAGGGAAAGAGAGTACCAAACTTCATTCCATTTCTATGGGAAACCGTTGCCTAATCATAATTTATGCCTTTCAAGTATATATTTGAGTGTGGAAAACATTTGGTGATGCTTAGTGTCTGTTATGTGGCTTCCCTGAAGTAGAGCAAGTGCCATGAGAATTTGTAGAGGGAGGAATAATAGATCTTAATAAGTTCTTCTCTTAATTGCTGGGCACTATAAATTTGCCTCTGTGGTACTGTTCTGTATCTCAGCTTTTCAGTGATAAAGAGTGCAATCACATGGCTTTCTTTCCATATGTAAATTTACTGGATTCCACATGTACTACAGTGAAAGACACTTTGAATCTCTCTTCTTGCCAGTATGAGCAAGGGCTGTTGAGTTTGAGCACCAGACAGATACCCCAAGTTTGTTACCTTTTCCAAAAGAGAAAGTCCAGGTAATAAATTGGGTCAAAGAAAAGTTCAGAAAATCACAGAGAAGTGCTTAATGTTCCTGCTACTAAAAAACCAAGAGCATAAAGATGCCTGGTATTAAAGCTGAGGCTGTGATTATCTCATTCAGGATAAAGTATGCTTTATTCTATGAGTAATTTAATGAGGGTATATGGCAGGTATGGCCAATGTAAAACTGTCCTAAAAAATAAGAAAGCAAAAGCTGCTGTAGATATGTCTGTGTAAGATTATTTTCCTTTCTGGACTTGTTTTTTAGTAATACCCTGGTCAAGAATGTCAACTATTAGTGGCCTTATATAGGTTATAATTTAAATTTGTTCTGTTATCTGAGGACTGGATATGTAGCAAATAAAATCCTTTTTTAAAAAGGGCTGTGGGTCTGATCTGAATTGATGATTTTTTGCCTTATGTACAGGTCGTAACTGCTAACCTAGCAGCACATATGTGAATGAACATGATATACCAGGAAAGAACTGCTGTATATAATGCATATGGAGCCATGTCTTCCAGAATTACATTTTAGTTCTCAGGAGGAGTCAGAAATGTGGCTGATATGGTCAGCCATGACTCATGTGGGCTGAAAAATGGTCAGGTTTTACAGCTGAGAGGAGTTTTTAACATCATCCACTAGGATCTTTGGGAGTGCTTGGATCAGCACTACTCAACAAATTCATAGGCTGTTTCTGCAAAGAAATCAACAGTGACACAAGAATAATTAGACATTTTTTGTTTTGTTTCAAATAATAAAAATAATTAAAAATGTGTTAGAAGTAAAAGTGAGTGAGAAGACAGGTTGGAGGTAATTCCATGTCCTCAGTTACACAAAACTAGGAAAGAAATACAGGACATCTGCAAAAGTATGCTACAAAATGTCTTAATACTCAACATGAATTGAAAAGGCAACTAGAAAGATGGGAATGATTGGGAAGTAATAGAGAATAAAACAGGATACATCATTATTCTGTGATGCATTCTATTATTTCATTGTGCTGTAACTCTCTTCCCATGTTTTGAATACTGCATAACATAAATTAGATTGTAAAAGGTTGTTTAGGTCACAAAAGAAGTAACTGGGATATAGGCCTACATAATCACAAATGAGAGGGAAAAGATGAGAAATAATGAGTAAAAGTTCCAAACTCACAGTTGAAGAAGCAGAGGAAACTTGACAAAATGATTAGGTAGAAGATTTAAAACAGAAGTTTGCCATGTTTTTTTTGCAAGCACTGACCTGGAAGGTCATTAAATTCTAAGAAATGGAAACATACATCTCTTGATACAGCAGTTGTAGTCAAGACTATTTTGTACTTCTTTTGTATAGAATTGGGGCACTAAACAGGACAGACTCTTCCTTTGAACTAGACATTCTATAAGAACCATAGATTTTCATTTGAGCCTTTTTGGAGGATACCAGAGGACAAAGAAATGGTAGCAAATTGCTACACAACTGATGGTGATATGCACCGGGAAAAGATCTGCAGACACTGAGCATGTCCCAGAACTGTGTCTCATGGCATTTATTTCACTGTCCACTGCCTTTTCATTTCCTTTCTTTTCCTTCTAGTTATAACATGCTTACAGAACAGTACCTTTAGGAAGGTGTCTCTTTGAAATGCTCTGCTCTGTGTGTTATTTGTCTCTTCTCTTATTTTTCTTTCCAGCGTGGTAAGTACTTCTACACTGTCAGGGAGCTGAGTTTGTCTGGAGATTCTTCAGGTTTCAGACAAAAAGACCGGACTCCTTATCTGAGGTGCAATAATCCTATATTCCCTTTCAGGACTGAATTAATCCAAATCTTCTGCCTAACAGAGAAAAGCTGCAGCTCATTTCCTTATTTATGTAGTTTCCTGTTTCAACACGTCCTTAGGAGCTGTTAGATGGAAAGGCAATTTGGACTTTTCCTTGCTTCATAGAACTTGCGGGCCAAAGGAAAAATCTATTCAGACAGAACAGCCATCAACAGAACAATGGCTGAGTTTTTAAGAGCACATTCCAAACCCTGAAGAATTCAATATAATTTTCTATTTCATTAGTACTTTTAATCAAAATGAGCACAGTACTTTGTTTAGTTTCAAAGGAGCAGTACAGATTTACACCTACTGAGATTCTGCTCATGTGTGTCTCATCTCTCCCAAGTATTCCCCATCCTGTGTGCGTAACTTGTCACCAATTTGGAATAGGCAATATGAAAGCGGTGCACACTTCAGCTATTCTTATGGTAGTTTCTTCAGATAATTAAAAGTCTCTGCTTCTTTAGTTTGGGGCCTTTCAGCTACACTGGATTTATCTGAAGGAAGGTCTAAACCAACAGGCCAAATTGATGGATGCGCTCACACATAGCCTTGTTTGTCACCTGTGTCGTAAGTACATTGTAGACCCCTAGCTGTGAAGATTGGTGGTTTTATTTTTCTCTGTTCCCTGTACTATTGCTCATTTCCTGCTAGTACACAGAAGGCCCAAAGCAAAAAACCACCCTGGCCATTCTGAGCACGAAATTCACTTTAAGGCCATGGTGAAAAATCTTTTAGATCGTAAAGCACTGCTAGAATATCACAGGTCAAAAGATGATTCAGCTCAATGCTTTTTCCAAGGAAATTCTAATGCTAACAAAACCGTTCAAATTTTGTGTGGCTACTACTATACCTCTGTAACATCCAGTCTGCAGCAATTCTGGAGTGACAACTGTCCATGCTTTCTCAGGTGAGCATGAACAGGTTTTATTTGAGGATCCTTGTACCATGATAGCAATCAAAATATCACTGTCAACAAGGACTTGCAGTCTGAGAAGTGAGTTTTGCCAGGAGCCTGTAAGTAGTGAAACCAGTGACAGGCTTAATGCCTAAAAACTGAACTTGGCAAAGAGTGATGGTGTCTGTCTGGTGGGAGGCTCAGTTGCTGTGGGAGGAAATGGGTAGAGCTAGATCTGGAAAGGCCATGGCATTGAAGAATGTCCTGGTTGGTGCTTTGTCAGCTCCTGCTTTCCCTTTCTGGTATGGAGATAAGGCACTACTGTCCATCTGAATGTCCCCAAAGGGAAAAGCCTGACAAAGTTATTTCAGACCATTAAGTTTTCCCTGTCCTTATATAAAATACAAATGCTGGACAAGGTGCCAGTGTCTGCCTTCCTTATGCATTATTAGTCACTGGTGAGGCTTTTTGTCTAGGAAGCAGGAGTCTGCTCAAATTTTTGTTTGATTTGAGATAGCTCTGACACAAGCTTCCTACTTCCCCTGTATCTGCTAATGACTGCCCTTATTTTTCAGAGACCTGCTCCACTCCTCCTTGCTCGTTGTGCTTCATTGGCTCTGACAGTGCATGAAGTCGAGTAACTGTAGACTGGTGGGGAGTAGGGGAAGTTTGTCTTCTGGTCCAGTCCCTGCCCCCAAAACTATTTAGATAGTTCAAGCCTTCTGTGAGATAAAATCTAAAATTCTTCTGCAGACAGGGCTCAGAAGAGAGACAGTAATTGCAGCTGAATCATTTCCACAGATACCACTTTAAGAAAAGGAAAATGATCATCTACCACTGTTGCTGTCATTAACCTTTTCTGCTTTTGGGGATCAAAAAGGGAAGAAAGAACAGAAGAGTTCAGTGAAAAATAGTTCATGAAGTGGTATTTCTACAGTCAAGTAAAATTGCTTTTAGATATTATTGCGAGTTGGATTAAATCTCTCTGAAACATATTATGTGTTCCAATAAATTGGTAGCACCCTTCATAAAACTGAAAATTAGAATCAGTAGTGCTGTACATAACAAGCGAAAGTAGATTTACCTTTTGCTACCTAGTCATGAGCAGCTATATTCAAAATACTAAACAACTACATTACTGAGTTTCACATTTGCAAGTGGTGACATGATGGAAAAATGCAATCAATTACTATTCATCATCTACTGTGTGGTATTTGTCTGGAAACTGCATGCTCCTCTCCTGTGGTTGATGTTTTATTTAGAAGTGGTTCTTGGCCCCTTGAAGGTGTGCTAGTGGCCACAAGGGATTTTTTCAGCATTTAACATTTGCAGAAAGAGTGCCAATCATTGATTGAGGTGAAGGGAGTTATCTGCTCAAAGGTTGCTAAACGATGTATATCTTTCCAGAACCTGATTATCTCTCCACAAACGTATTTCTTCAGAAGTCTTATCCAAAGTCTGAGAAGAAACAGGGAATTTTTGTTACACACGATAAATTATAAGCATCCAAAAATAGACACATCAGTATTAAAATTATTTCTCCCTGGGCAGAGGAAAAGAAGTAAAGCATTGAACCTGAATTTCTTGTGATCACTAATCTGTTGCATGATGATGGGATTGGTATAGGCATGGCCCTATGCCTATACGCCTATATGGTATTATCTGTGTTTCTATCTGATACATAGAGTATAATTCTATTCCCCTCAACCCTTGCAGCTAAGAGTTCAAATGCAACAGTTTTAATTCTGGTATATATTGTGGGCCTTGGGTATTACTGAAATCTCTCTCTACATTCATTTTTAATTTCGTGTTTGTGCAAACTAATATTTTTTCTTTTAAAATTGCACCCTCATGAAACAATGATTTTGCCATATGATGTTCAATGTGTGGAATTGTTCAGTCAGAATAACTAGATCCTTAAATTATTCATATAATTAAATATGTTTGCACTTTATTAAAATATTTGTAAAACATTTCCATATATTTTATTACATGGGAATTATAAGATGCATAGGACAGGAGCCACATTTTGGAAATTCTGCATCCAACCAAACCACACCTAATGGCTTAGGGTTGGATTTCCCTTCTGAATGTGTTTGCTCAGAAATAAGGCAGCAAGAGTAAAGCTGTACATGCATTTGACCTTAATTGTAAGAGGTAAGCCTAGTCTGTGTTGACACACAGAATAACCTGAAACTGTCATTATTTTAAAACAATTTTTTTTATTCTTTGAACTGTTCACAAAAGCTCTAGTCCATTGTCTTCATTAATATGTATTACACAGGAAAAAGTCAGGTTATAGCCCTGCTGACAGTAGTTGCTTTCTAAGTCTTGTGGCATGCTTTTTCTGGTACAACCTCTTAACTATTTTGCTGTCAATGATCTGAATTAGAGATGTGCTCATCCATACTGTTCATTGCTGTGCTTAATGTGTCATTACACAAAAAAACATTAAAAACAAATCTCTTGGGTTTTGCATTACTCAGCCCTTCAGTTTTGTTTAGCTTGGTATTGACTTGTGTAGCAATTTGCTACCTTAGGAAAATATTTTCACTGTTCCTTAAGTTCAATGCTGTCAGCTGGGGACTAAATGCAAAGAGAGCCCTTCTGTCATTGCCTGTGCTGTGCCCACCCTCCCTCGCCCCTGGGCGAGTACCTGGCAGTTGAGGGGCTCTGAGTGAGCAGAGCAGCAGTGACTGGATGGGAGCCGCTCTGGGACAGCTCAGGTTTTGCTCCAGGCTCTGTCCTTAAGCTCATCCCCAGGAGGAAACAAGTCCTGCTCTTCCCATCTTCTCTTGACACGGGACTTGAAGGAGCTTTTTAAAGCACAGAGAAAGCCCTATGGCAACCTCTATATCAGATTCATTTGCTGCAGTCAGTTTTTCACTTTGCATTGCATTTTGGCTCTGTGTCTGAAACTTTCTGACAACCTTGTTATGGCAGACCACAGTATTTTTGTGTGGCTGGTTTTACAGAGGAGATTTTTGTAGACATGATCATTACAAAAATGAGTTTGGTACGCTGGACTTATTTTCATATTGAATTGAAATGGTGTCTACAGTTTCCATATTCAAGTCTCACCATAAATATCCGTGATAGCCTATACTTTGAAGTCATGTGAAGAAAATGCAGATTTCTGATATACAGGGTTGAATGCAGAGTACTGGGATGTGCACTGGTATAGAAATTGGCATTTTGAGATTATAGGGTGCAATTATCTCCTTTGCTGTTTAAGTGTCTCTTCAGACTGGGAGCAGTTAAATATTTTCTGTGTATTTCACTGTCAGTAGCCCAGTGTAACAAATGGTTCTTAAGGGACTGAGCTGTGCTATTATTCTCAGTTATGTGTTTGATCAGATTTATGGTACGAGGCTAATTACAGTTGGTTTACAGTTTTAGGATACTTTTGTTTAAACAAATAAACAAATGCTAATTGACTAGTAAATGCTTTTTAATAAAATCTTAAATTATCAGTGCATGGTAAGCAAGGGAAGGTTTCCTCAGTGAATACAGTTCTTTCAGATGGATGCTCATACTCACTTCCAAGTCTGTACCTTTTTTCCCACCTAGAGCAAACATCACCACTATTAGATTCAGTATCATTATTTCGACTTACAGTAGAGATTTTAAACAAGAGGTTTAATTACTTAAGATGCAAAAGTCATCTTATCTTTCTAGAATATCCAGGAACTACAGGTATATTGTTACAGCCTGAAAAAGGTTTTCATAGAAAGAATTTACCACATGAGCATAAGTATTCAGTTCTTAAAGGAAATTGTTCTTATCCTGCAGCTCAACATTACACATCATGGTAATGTGAGCAGTTTGAGATCTGTAGTTATAGGAAAAGTTGTTGCTGGAGAGACAGAGAAGACAATAAACATAGTAATATAACATTACTGCAGAGATATTGTCTTTTTCTAAAGTTAAATATTTCAGAGCCCAAGGTCCTAAATGGCTGTGGTTCCTTCATTTTCTGTTATAACATTGATGTTTTAATCCATTTTTAATTGACGAGTGCTCTGAACATCAGGGTGTTTCTGCATCTTTTGTATAACCATAATGGACACATGCAAGGATCTAGTGCAGAAGAGACTTATTGTGGAAGGAAGTGGTGAATTTGAGTTTAATTAGCATTTGGCTGGGTCTTTGAAACTACGGGTTCCTCTAGGCAAAGCCTTGTTAGTGGTCTATTATGTACTATGTAAATACATGATAAAATGTTATTTGAAGCCTGTATTTGAAGTAAGGACCTTAACTCAGTCGTTTCTGGGTGTGGTGGAGCACCCTGGCAAACTGGGGAAGGAGAGCTGCAGCAAAACTCTGGGAAAACCTGTTTCTGGGAAAATACTAAATCAACCTCTGCCAAACTTGTGACACTAACATTCAGTGAAGTGTTCCTGTAAATAAATATTCAAATCTGAGCATTTGCAGAGGGAACAAAATTTCAGAGATTTTGACGTGGTTACTCTCCTACTGAAATCTTTTATAGAATCTTACTTTTGGTGAAAGCTCAAACCACTACTAAGAATTTTTGAAAATGTCACCTCACAATTCCTGTGTAATTTCCATACACGTTATTGTCTGTTTTCTGCTTCAGAAGGTAAAATCATGTAACTGGTCTCCCTTCCTAAGGAGCAGATGAGCTGATCCTTGTGTGTGAATGCAGGACAAAACAGAGCTCTGTTCTCAAGCTAAACTGGCACTGTGATGGTAGTAAGGATTTTGGCCTGAGGGCTATGGATTTGCTCCTTTGATAGGGTTGTAAGCTTTGTTTCCACTTTTTTTTTGGTCCAGCTTGTAACAGAAATTTTCTCAGTTTTAAAATCAAGATGAGGAAGTTAAAGCTGTCTTTTTTGGGTTTTAGGAAAATAATATGTTAAATTGGTTAATGCATGTTTCTTAAATGATGTATCGTAGAACTGTAAAATCTTTTAGGCCAGAAAAGGGCTTTAAGATCATCTACTCCAACCTAGATAATCTAGTTCTAAAGACAGATTCTGCTGTGAATTAAATCTTTTAATCTGGAAACAGTAAAGTAGATGAAAGTTTTACAGGATGATGGAAATTTTCTTCAGTTGCTAATCTTCTCCATGCTGAGTGTCACTACTGTCATTTCACTGAATCCAGGAAATCTTCCAAGCTTTTATCAATGTTGTGATATGAGGACAGGGAGATTCCTATCATATTGGATACTATCCATGAATAATTTTTCTTGGCTGGAGTTTACCTGACTGCAATCTTTGATGCTTGGGCTGCGGAGTGTGACAGATGGATTCAGGATACAGATCTGCATCAGAGGCTGAAATAGAAGGACCGTTGTGCAGACCAGATCTCCCATAGATATGGGTAAATGTTGAATTGGTTTGGGAGATCTGAGACATCTTTTTTTTACATCTGCAGCAAAAATTAAAAGCAGGAAATAATACAGGGGCAACATGATGGCAACAGATTTGATCCTGACCCCACAGGTACCAAGGGAAGTGCTGCTGCTGGCTTTCTTTTTGAAGAAGCAAGTAGGTACTGAGGATTGTAACCATGCTAATTGAGGATGTCTGTCCTCCACTGGGACCTTGTGGTACATTGTTATTCACCAGCAAATCACGCAGCAGCAGGTCTTAGGAAAGTCTCGCTTAATCTCTGCTTTTTTTTTGTCTTTAAGTGAACATTGTCATGTATCCCAACTTTGTTCTTGCAACCTGTGTGTCACATTATTATTACATTATTGTAGCATACTTGAAAAGAGGACATGTCCTCCAGATGCATTGCAAAGACTGTGTGTTTGCCTGGGTGTCTGAAAGGCTGGGGAATGGGAAGGAGGGTACAATAACAGTCTCACTTGCAGTACATTTCTCAAAATAATTTTTTTTTTTAAGTAAATGTCATGATTTCAGAACATCCATCCTAATGTATTGCCTAAACACCTCTGAAAAAGTATTGATTCAGATTAAGGAAAAGGCTTGGACATGTAAGGTCAGCGGAGTGACCCAGAAAGCTCCTGTTTAGTGTTTGCTGGTTGGTAGGACTAAGATGCCAAACCCTCTGTTCTTGCACAGATTCATATCTGCATCCACTTTGCCAGAGCTGAATCTTTCAGCATGGCTCCCACTGAAGCCGGTTTTAGATCTTGAAATTTCAATGTTCCTCTGACCATGTCCCTGAAGAGCCTGGTCTGCCACACCTGAAGCACCTTCCCCACCGTGAACACAGAAATCACCATCGTCTTTCTGTCATGGAGCAAGGACCTTAAGGCTTGAGCTGATGGATTTATAGTGAAATGGGAATGTGGGTGGCTATTGCGGAGATAAATGATCTCCTGAAGAGCCCTGAATTGTGGTTTGAATTCCCCTATTTTTCTGAACATTAGTTAAAAATGCAAAAATAATTCAGGGAACAGGGCTGTTACCCAGACAACTGTCTCCCAAACACATTTTGGCCTCAGTAAATGCTCGTGCTCTCTGTTTATTTCTTCTAATTGCACATCTATGACAGGAAGGACAGAGAAAGTGGTGTCACAGGTTTCAGCAGTAAACAAATGTAGTTAATGAACAGATCCTGGCTGCCTGATCAATACTGGGCTGTGTGTTTATCACTTTCTGGCTCTTTTAGCATAAGAATCTCTGAGATGCTCTGTGATCTGTTGCTCCTGGATGCTGCTTCACCACAAAGGTTTATGAATATTCAGGCAGAGAATTATTTTCTCTGTCTCCATCATCACCAGGGTTTAGATCTCTGCCCAACAAGCACCCTCAGGACGTTATCACTGTGAATTCACTGCTGGAGGAATGATCTGCATACTTACTCTGCTGTAGGTATGAATGTGGCATCCTAGGTGGACAGGAAGATCCTTACCTTGATAGATCCCAGTTTGCAGAACCACAAGTTGAATGTGCAACATGAAAGAGATGGAAAGAATGAAGAGACAGAAAAGGTGGCCTGTCCTGCCAGACACAGGACAATGCAAATGGCAGTAGATTCAAGTTTGTGTTAAACTGATATGGATGCTCCATTGCTTCTGGAAGTTATTAAGGATTTTGGGAGGAGGGTGATAAGCTGGCAGGAACTTTGATAGCTGAATAAGAAAATATGTAAAAATAAAAACTGAGTAAAGGTTCGTCACAGAGCAAAGAAATGGAGTTTACCTCATATTCAATTGATCAGTTCAGTGTCATGCTGGATAGTGATGGCTTTGTATTCACTTTTTCAAGAGGTCTTTGTCACAGCTTTTAGTTCCTAACTTTTACTTCTCCCCAAGAATATTGGCATCTCTGTCCTCCTTCATTGAGCAATCTGCTGAATCCTAATCTTGTGGTTAAAACAAGTGCTTAAGGTGCTCTGGGATCTTGTCTCTCCCTGAACAGCGCTGTCAATCAGACATCTTTCACAATCAATTGAATCAGAAAACTTCAAGAAGGCAGATATGAGCTAAAAGTTAAAGGAAATTTTGCTTTAGGCCCGAAGGACCAACTTTGAAAATCTTTTGGACGTATCTCCTTGTATATTTTGAGATAAGGTTAATTCCCTGCAGATAAAGTCAAACTCTTCAGACAGAGACAGCAAAGAGTTCATTGTCACTTTAAAGGGGGTTGAATCCATCCTCTTCTTTGACAGCAGAGGTAATGTAGCAGACTCATTTTCATCTCTCATTCAGAAAGCAGATGAGATGGGAATCAACTTGTTTGACAGATGAACACCCTGGAGATAATTTCACTTTGTCACAGTATGTGTGATTTCTTTACAATTAATGCCAAGCTACAAGAATGTGGAAGACTGGCCCATAAATGCCAGCCATTCTGCTTCCTTTAAGTCCCAGAATATAAAACACTTTTCTAATTTTAAATATTAAAATATTGTTAGAAATTATAGCCTTCATTGGAAAAACAGATGCTTTTTACAGTCAGATAGGAAAAACAGAAGAAATCACAAAATTGGAGGGAGATGAGAACTGTGGGGTTTATTTAATTTTTTTCTTTTTCATTCCTCAATTTTGAATGAAATTAGTTTGAAGGAGAGATGCCATGTGCCTACTACCTCTCTTGCTTCAAAAGGGGATGGTTCAGTGTGCTGAGACACTCTGTACCACTGCTCTCCTAGACAATAGGTATATGGGTCACTTTGGGTGTCAGAAGCACCAAATGTTTGCAAGAGTGAAATGCAGCAGAGATGTGGCTCCTTGTGGAGCATGTAGGTCCTGCTGCAGCTCCCAAAGAGCCTGACACCTCTCTTCATTTAACATTGGCTGCCAGTTTGGCTATAAAAATATTGGAGGGGAAACCACCTGCTTTCCTGGGCAAACAAAATGATTGTGCTGAAGTCATCAAAATGTTTCCACTCCTTCAGAAACACACTGTGTTCCAACTGAAAGCAGGATAGATTCTCATGCTGATTTTTTTTTACTGGAACACTGTTCCAGATCATCACATCTCCATTGGTTAACCTGTTGCTATCTTCCTGTTGCTCAGGAGAAATTTCTAACACATGCAACATAGCCTAAAAAGGATGTTCAGTAAAGTGGAATACTGATTCTTTCTCTTGAGAAGATACTTGAAAATAACACAGTGGTTTTAAAAAGTCTTGGGACCCATATACTGTTTCTGAAAGAGATGACTTGAGAACCAAACCTACTAGTTAGGCTTAGTTGGAAGAAGTTCACATACAGTGGTCACAAGGTTACAGGTCTGTTAGCCAGTTCTGGTTTTAGAGGCTTAGTAGGGACAGAGAATTAGATTTTTTTCATCATATGTACAATTTTTTCCTGTTTTATCATCTTTAGCAATATGTGCAGTATATTTCAACTGTTATCGTGGGTGTTGGTTGAAACTCAGAACAGTAGACAAAGGTAACAGAGATGAGAAGAGAGAAAGACAGAGAAATATTTGCACTTCCTCCTGCTAATTATTGTGTGCATGAAGTCTCACCAGCTGACCTTGTGACTTCTCTAAAATTACATTGCTAATTAATTTCCTTACCTTTCATCCTTTGTGAATCTTTCATTGTCCTTTCCCAGTCTTGTGATCACCTGCTTTGTGCTGCTCAATCCATGGTGAAAGAGGTGAGTGCCCTGCTGGAGAGGAGCAGCCCTGCTCTTTCCCTGTGTGCTCTCTCCAGTGACTCCACTGATTGTTCTTCCTGCTTTCCTGAATGTCACCTACAGGCAGTCCTGGCACCGTTCTGCTACAGACCACTTCTGCTGCAGGAGATATTACCAAAACTGTATTTGGTGGGAACAAATAGCACCTAGAGAGGTCTGTGGAAAAGAACAGCTGATTTCTCCCTTGAGAAATTCTAGCATCAGCAGTCATTTTCTCCCTGACTGGGGAGAAAGAAGTCAAAATTTCAAATTTATTTTTTTAATTCTTTGATGAACATGAAAAGTGTAAACAGCTTAAATGAATTTGTCTATAAACATAATCAAGACATTCAGTTTCCATCCTGTTCCTACATGATGCACATAGGCCAATGGCCAAGAGCAGATATTCTCTGTAAGCTGCCAAAAGACTTATGGTCAGAAGCTATTTGCACATTATGGTCAGGTGCTATTTGCAACTTTCTCCATTTGGTCTGAAAAACCACATCGTGTGTGGTAGTTTGACCCTGCCTGAATGACAGGTGAAGACACTCTATTACTCCTCTCCTCAACTGGACAGGGGAAAGAAAATATAACAAAAGTTTATAATTTGCAGTATGGATGGGGGGAGGTCACTCACTATCATGAGCATTACAGACTTGACTTAAAGAAGTAAGTTGAATTTATCATTCTCAGGTTGTGATTTGCAATAATGAGAAATAAAACAAATCTTTCCCTACCCCTCATTTCTTACCAAGCTTAATTTTATTTCCAGTTCTCTCTCTCCTTCCTCCAGTGGTGCAGGAGACAGGGAATGGGCACTATTGTCAGCTCATCCCATGTTGTTTCTGCTGCTGCTTTTCTCCTCAGGGACAGGAGTCCTTCCCCTTGTCTAGCATGAGGTCCCTCCTATGGGAGACCATTGTCCACAGACTTCTCCAGTTGCGAGTCCTTCTCTCCTGCAGTTCTTCCCAAACTGCTCCCATGTGGGTCCCTCACAGGGTCACAGGTTCTACCAGTGGTTCTAATGTGGGCTCCTATCTCCATGGGTCTGCAGGTCCTTCCCAGGAGACTGCTCCATCATGGGCTTCCCATCTGCTCACAACCTGCTTTTGGGCATCCACCTGCTCCATGGCCTGCATGGGCTTCCACAGGCTGCAGAGAGACACTCTTCCACTGGGGGCTGCAGGGAATCCCTGCTCCAGTGCCTGGAGCACCTCCTTCCTCTCCTGCTTCGCTGACCTTGGTGCCTGCAGAGTGATTTCTCTCACATATTCACTGCAGTGTCACAGACCATCAGCACAAGTCTGGAGACTGTCTGGAACTGTCTGAACCTACTGCCAAGTGAGACTTGTAGCAAGATGCTATAACCTCTCCATCCCTCCAGTTCTCTGCAAATGTTACTCATTATTTGAATGAAATAATCATGGAAAAAACGTTAGAATCTCCATTTTATTGAGGAAATTATTTCAATATTTTTCAATATTCTTGTATGAAATTTTGATTGTTTGGAAAATCCTGCAAGTTCTATGAAATGCTGATGTCATACTGCTTAACCATCACCATTCGGTGTCTTGCTTAAGAACAGAGAGAAGGTTTTTCTTCTTTCCCACAGCATTTTCAGTGTTCTACAGTATCTGAGCACCTTTTCCTGCTCCCAGTTGTCCCCCATAATTCTCAGCACATCTGCAGGATCGCTGTCCAGATCTCCATCTCATCTCATCTCATCTCATCTCATCTCATCTCATCTCATCTCATCTCATCTCATCTCATCTCGCTCTTTGGAGAACTCTTTTCTCCTTCCTGCCTGTGCTCCTGCAACTGTCTCTCTCCTTCTTCTGAGTGATTTCCTGAGTCCTTGGAAGTTCACATTCATTCTTCTCTGCCCTCAGCCTCCAGCATGATCCTGGATGGCACAGGAAAGGATGGCAATCAAGAAACCAAGAGGTTTCAAGCCAGGAAATAAAGAAGCAAGTTGATACTGGAAATTTTGGCAGAATATTAAACATTCTGACATTCATATTTATATTTCCAGGCTCAGCTTATCTTACAGCTCACCCAGCTATATTCAGACCTTGGTGTAGTCACTTTCAAATAAAAATGGGATTAAACTATGAAAAAATAATTGAATAAAATTCAAACAGTCTAAGTGTTGAAGAGGTTTGCATTAAAACCAGTACTTACTTAAACATGTAATTTCTGTCTTTTTAGTGCATTTTTTGGTGTAGTCTTTCTCATATCAGACATTTCAGAGAAAAATAGATTTTATTGTTCCTCCAGATATTACTTTAGAAAGCTTTTTTTATAAAGAGAGGATGCTTAAGTGGAATAAATACAGGTACAAAAAGGAACCAGAAGAATAAACATTATCTTTTCAGAGCTTGAGCTGACTGAGGATATCTTGTGCCATCTCAACTAACTCCATGTTTGTCCTTCTACATTTTGCTTATTGAAGCAAACCTGTGCAATGT
Source organism: Ammospiza caudacuta (assembly GCF_027887145.1). Taxonomy (NCBI): domain Eukaryota; kingdom Metazoa; phylum Chordata; class Aves; order Passeriformes; family Passerellidae; genus Ammospiza; species Ammospiza caudacuta. The sequence continues at coordinate 32,526,541 of NC_080595.1, forward strand.
TGAACCCTTTTGCTCCTGAATGCAGAAGTGTCTGTCTGACAGTAGCAGTGAAATGTAAAAATTATTCTATTGAAAGAGCAGAAACTTTATAAAGATTACTCTGAATGAAAGTACCAGGTTTTTTATTTAAGCTTCTAAATTGTGAATCATATTCTAGAAAGAACTTCAGGAGAACTGAATCTCTCCAGTAGTAAAGTAATTGGAAGCACTTATTCATTTTACTTAGAAATGTTTCGCTTAGAAACAAAACAAAACAAAAATTGTTAGGGGAATTTTATAGCTATTCTCTGTTCAATTAAAGTTTTAAAGTTGTTGTCAAATGTGCTTGTTAGAAGTAAGAATGCAGACAACACCAGCCTATTACTTGTGACAATTCCATATTTGTGTAAAGGGAGCCTTAGCCAAGCAACGAGTTACGTCACAGAATGTAAAAGATGTGTGGTTTTGGAACAAAGATTAATATGCAAAAGTTACAGACAGGGTAATTAAGATTTGAACATTAGCTATGCAATGGTGTCCTGAATAAAAATCTCTAGTTTCTTTCTTTATAAATCCCACAATGGTCAGTTCATTTGAAATCCAAAGTTCTGTCAGTGGATTAATTTTATTTCTCATTTAAATGCTTGATATATTGTTTTCCTTCTTAGTAGACTTCCAAGCTTCTTAAGTCCCTTTCATAAACTTGTCAGGTGTTGGAAGTTTTTTGTCACCTCACATAATTTTAAGCTTTCAGTTTTCTCTCAGTTCACATCACCTTCATCTGAGCTTCCCCCACAATAGCCTTGTAGTAAATATCTCACACACTGCTTTGTCACCCCAAAACTTCTCCTTTCCCAGCACCATTTACTTTGTGAGGAAGATTATTTCAAAACTTAATAAAAGCTCACCTTCCTCACCCCAAAGGTTTTGAATATCCATTATGAGATTTTATGTATGGAAAAATTATTTAAAATGGCTTTAAATAGAAAGGTTTGGTGGACTTTTTTTTCAATCAAATTGCATATTAATTATCTTGAAATTTTTCTGTAAGCAAATGATTTCAGAGATTTCTCACTATTTAGTGAACCTGCTGGACTAAGCACCAATCTGAAGAGTGGGGAATCTTTCTTCCAGTATTTGGTGGTTTCTGCATCATCAGTATGAGAGAAATACTTCTCTCCTCCTAACAAAATGTCTCAGAAAAACTGAAACAGGTACACATTTCCTTGAATGGAGGGTGCCCCTATGTGAAGATTCACATTGTAAAGAACCTGATCCACAACCTTCCATCTGGGCAGGTGCACGACTCTTGCAGAGACATTGTTTTCAGGTTCTCACTCTTTTTTCCCTCTTCTTAAAGTTTATGAAAGAATTCTATCTCAGTTTTATTTTCATGTTTCTCTTTTTAAATTCTTGTTATTTTATGTTTTAATATTTTGCTTGATTTAATGTTCCTTTAAATTGCTGCACAAGCAGCATAAAAGCCATGAATAGAATAAGGGAATGGCAGGCACAAACATAAAGAGGAAAGAATGACATCAGGTATTGACTGTAACTGCAAGAAATTAATGACTGCTTGTTGACAGAAAGACATAAATTGTGAGTAAAGCCATGGTGTAAAAGCTGAACAGAAAATAGGTTTTTATGCAGAAATCTACTCAATTGCAGGCTAAACCATCAAATTGGTTTAACACAGTGCAGGTTACTTGCCAAAAATATGAATGAGATTTATGCATCCAGCTCTGCAGCACAGAGTGAAGTGTACACAACGAAATTCTTTTGCATATGGTGGCAAGAAGGGGTTGGAAATTGGGTCCCTTCATTTTGTACCCCCTCTGTAAATTCCTCCCCTGCCCAAAAATAGACACTCTGATACAAATATCAAATAATCATAGAACAGTTTGGATTGGAAGGGACCTTTAAAGGTCATCTAATCCAACCCCACTCCAATGAGCAGGGACGTCTTCAATGAAATCAGGTATGTGTGAAGACAAGTAATCAAAACCAGGTCTTGCTCTTTTCCTGTCTCCATCAATTATTTTTCTTAGTTATCTTGTTGTTCAAACCTCATTATTTTTGTAATTTACTGTTTATGACAGTTTGCTGCTGAACTGAGCAGTACTGTGCTGCTGAAGTGCCCTGTGGACATGATTGTACCAGACATTCCGTGGTCTTGGTCTGTGTCTGTGTGACTCGATTCCCTGCTATTCCCTGATTCCATGAAGTATCATCAGACCTCCTCATATAAATCCTGGGCTTGTGGAGAGAACAGCAAAGCCACATGCAAAACCAGCAAATATCTGACAATACTGTGCCAATTTGCACTGAAGGTTTATGTTGACATATTAATTTATTGATCCATAGCTACCATTTTCTCTGATGAAGGAAATGGATTTATTTATTTGTCACTGGTAGCCTTTGGAGTGTAGGGTCCATTGCTGATGGGTTGGAGCCTTCTGTAGTCTGTAGGCTGCTTTAGGGTGCAATCACTCATCTAAGTGTGGGCTGAGGGATAGTAAAGCTCAGCTTCCATTGTGATCTTCTGAGCCCTAAAGCCCATTAACATCCTGTTCAACTTCCAAGGTTATAATTCTTCTCAAAAGACCTGCACATGAAGTCTGTCCTTGATGCTGAAATCTAAACAGACCAACAGTTTTCATGTGTGCTTATTAAATATAAAAATAATAGGAAAGAAAGAAGAGGGACACCCAGTGATTAGTATCACGTTTGTGTCTGCAGTGACTTCTGTGAAGTGGCACCCACTCTCCTCCTCCAAGGAAAAACCCACCACCCCTGCAGATGGGGCAGACACCGTGCTGCATCTGTCTCTCTGAGGGCTTCTGAGGTGAGAGCTGCTGCTCAGATGACAAAAGCAAAGGATGGTATTTAGACAAATGTCACAATTTTTGAGAAGAAACAGAGAAATATTTATTTTCAGGATATCAGTCCTCATGGCATACTGTTTTCCTTAGAGTTTTTACCTGGAACTTGCTCTAATTAAATGTTGAAAGCAAACACGTATCTCTTGGTTAAAAATGCATTATAAATTCATGATTTTTTGATTTCTGCAGAAGTTCCTTACTAGGGTTATTAAATCATATTTTATGCCCTTTTCACTTTAATCTCTGAGCAAACCCAATTCATGCACACCTGATTTGCTGTCACAGAAACTGAAACAGAAACTGGTGATTCAGATCAAATATCTAATTGTGCCTGGGGTCCTGCATCTTGAACAGATGGTTTTCTTCTTATCCATTCATCTTTACAATGCATAGATTTATATTTCCTACTGAGAAACATTTCGTAATATACAGGCATATTTCCAGAAAGGAGAAAAAATGTTTATTAGTGTGCACACCAGATCCTTGCATATGTCAGTGCAGTGTGTGGGAATTGTTTAACTGGAATGCCTGGAGAGAAGCAAATTCCAGTTAATGTCTTTCCTGTAATGGGGCATTTAAAAGTTTGCATTTATTGAGGTATTACTTCCTGGCTAACTAACTCTCATCTAAGGACAAATATAATGGCTCTTGTCACCCTGACATTTTCTGAAAAATCCCTTCACCAGGATTTTTTCTCCTGAGAAGATAAGAAGCCTCAGCTTCTCCATGTTTTGCTACTCTGGAATGTGGTCTGGAGATTTTTTATCCAAACATGTGAATTGTTTTAAATTAATGACCAATCACCATCAGCTGTGTTGGATTCTGAGGAGTCAGTGCTTTCATTACCATTCTTGTTAAGCTGTCTGATGTATCCTTTGTCTTTCTTTAGTATAGTTTTAGTATACCATTCTATAATTAATATATAATATAATATAATATAATATAATATAATATAATATAATATAATATAATATAATATAATATAATATAATATAATATATTCATAAATCAGCCGTCTGAGAACATGGAGTGAAATTCTCATCTCTCACCTCGTCCTGGGGATCCTCACAAACACCACAGGCTCTTCTTCTCAGATATTTTTGTGGCATTTGTACTTTCTTTGTACTTCCAAGGCCTCTATCTGCCTGTTGGATTTAATTGACCAGTTAGATAAGTTATCTGGGACAGAATAAGGAGAGGGGCAAAGTAGGATGGAATTTCCCTAGGACATTTCTTTCCCCCTATGCTTAAGATATTTTTTTCCTTATCCTTAGGGGTTTTTTTTGGGATTTTTTGTGTTTTCACTTGTTTGTTGGTTTGTTTTGTTTTTTGTTTTTTTTTTAATAATTCAGATTGCATGTTTCTTTCCTCTTTTAATTTTCTGGTCTACCAATATATGACCTCTAAAATTTGAGGAAATGTCAACAGAGGCTCAAGAGATCAGCATGTTATATCACCAGCTTTCTGTAAGGGATTGGTTTATTGCTTTTTGTTTTCCTCTCTTTTTGGAAAGGTGTATACTGCAAGCCCCAATTTTTTTAAGCTAGAAGGGCAGAGTACCTCTAGCACTGCTTGTCACTTTAAAATGGAAAGTCAATTTTTGGGGGCAGGAGTCTGGCTGTTCTCAGAAGAGGGGCTGGACTTGATCTTAATTCAGTTCAGGACTTTGTCTGCAGTGGTCACAATCCTCAGCATCTATTTAAAGCTACCCAGCTGCCTTAAGCCAAACACTCACACAACCTAATTTTACAGAGCTTTTTATCTGTCACTCTGGGCAGCCTTGTCATTGTTATAACGAGTTAAAACTGAAATGGTCAGGGAGTTGGTCTGATACTTTAAAGGCACTATCATGCTTACCTTGCTTACATGGCACCAGTACATTTGAGGGAAGGATGATGCTCCCCTTCTCCCCTGTCACAGAAATCTGTTTTGAATTGTCTCTCTCACAAACTTGGGGGTTAATCAATTATGAATCTTCCCAGACCTGTGGCAGTGGCCATCAAAGGGAGCCCGCTTTTCCAAGCATCAAGGCAAAGCAAACAAAGTGAGAGGATCCTCTGCCAACAGCCCAGAATCCCTGGTGTGGGTTACAAAGTGTGTTTGCACCCTTTATGTGGGAGGCAGGCAACATTCAGTTAATTAGGGCTTAATTTGTCATTTATTACAGCACATATGTTCTTCAAGGGAGGAAAAAAGTGAATTAGGGTCTTGCTGTGAATATTTTTCCTTGCTCTGACCTGAAGTATGGCTGACTGTAACAGCAACCACACTTTTTAATGCTATCAATTACTTCCACATATAGAACAGACACTTCATCTACCACACAACACTTGGCAATAGAGAACATATTTTTCTATCAATGTAATAGAGGTACATTGGGAAAGACAACAAAACTTGAATATAAAGTGTAACAAAATATATTTCTTAGACCCTACTAAACTCTTACAGTCTCAGAAAAATGTAATGGAAACATGATTTAACTGTGACATTCTTTGCTTCTTAAACAATAAAGAATAGTAACTTTGTTTTTAAAACGAAAATCCTTTTCAAATAAATTCTAGATCCTCCATATAGAGAATTTGCTAATATAACTGCAATTCTCTTTGCAAAATTGACCAGAGCAGTTCAAGAGACAATTGCACATTGGTAAATTCCCTGTTGTATGTACCTCTCAATTTTGATGTGCATCCTTTTGAAAACAGCTACCACAGGGTCACTGGTTTTCTAAGACATCAAGAATAGGCACAGGTAAGACAGAGTCAGTGCCCTGAATCTCTGCAGAGAGATGAATTCAAACTTTAGGGAGTTGATGGTTATTCTTCTTGTAACCCTGGTCTAAGATGCAGATCTCTGTGATACAGAGAGGTAGGCAGACCTGTGAAGAAAACTCAGATTTATTAATCTCCTTATAAACATCTTTACAGGCAGAAGATCTACATTTGGCCTGAACTCCCTTATTCTTCCCTATCCAAATAAGTGCACAGTTTATTTCACAAAATAAACAGGAGAAACAAGTCACTCATCATAGAGTGAATACCCACGAAGTTATTTCACAGAACCTTCACTACCACAGTGGCTTTAATGGGGTCTCTCATTCACTTCATTAAAAAGACAAGAAACCACATTGTGGGCACCACGAGACCTTTGCTACCACTTTTTTACATCTTTTTAGGGCTGGTTGGGACAGCTATGTGGGTGCTCTCTGGTTGGTTCATGCTTCCTAGACTTGTCTCTGCACAGGTCTTGAGTAGTAGAATTGTATCAGTTCTGCTGTGTGTGGTGTTTTCCCATGGTTTAAGGGCCTAAAAATTAATAATTTTAGTAATATTATTTTTATTTGACTGGACCTAGAAGCTGGAGGTGGAGAGAGCCTGCCCACTCGTATCCAATGCAGAGCTTCTCTCTGGGATATTCATCAGGGCACCACCCAGAGAAGCTGCAAATGACTGCAGTGACAGGGCTGAAGGTGTTTCCTTCCAGGAGGCTGCATCAGGAGCTCAGCACAGGGGCTGTGAGCACACCCTGCCCACATTTACCCTGTCAGCTTTCATACAGCTGCTGCACTGAGGCTCAGTCACTTCACAGCTCAAGGGATAAGCAGCAGCAGCTTCCACAGGGGGAATGTGAGCTGAGCAATGTCACCTTTCCTGCCTTTGGTAAAGACTTTGTGTCAGGTTCCTGAGGAAACTTTGACTCGCAGCAGCATCCTGGATCTGACAACTGGGCTCTGAAACCTGGACATCCAACATTCATCTGAATGGATCTTCCCTTTGGGACCATCTCCTCTAACATAAACAGTACATTCAGACTCAGCCTTATATGGCTCCAAATTGCCTGCTTTTCTTTAAGACACCTTTGACAACAGTTTTAGGAAATGGTGCTATTACTGCAGAAGTTGTGTGATGTGCACAGAGCTGGTGAAGAGTAATATGGGGGAGGACTAGCTAAAGTTTTTAAAGGTTGCGTGTGTATTACATTTTCTTTTTTCAAAAAAAATGAAGCCTTTTCAAATCTAATCCTGTCATACATGTTCTCTGAAACCTCAGCCAGACTCTAGAGCATAAAAATTGGCCTGGTCTACATACATACTCAGCCTTGCACTGGTGATGTTTCTCCTGAACAGGAACTCAGGCTGTTAGCTGTAGATAATAGTAGAGAGGGGAGCCCTGAATCTTAATCATTAGATGTTTATTGGTCTTTTTGAAGAATATTCACCCCACTTAATTGACAAGAACTTACAAAATACTGTTTCTACAGGTGGTATTTAATCCCAATTTCGGTTTAATTGCTTCCCACAAAAGGAGCTTCCATCATTCACAGTCTGAACCTAGTTAATATATTTGTATTTCTGGTTTTCTTAAAAAAATTCACAATTAGGTGGGTTTTTTCCTGCCATCAGAAATAGCAGCTTTCAGCTGGAATTATGGCACAGTTGCAATGTATTTCAGTTGAACTTCAGCTGTACTTCAGTTGAACTTGAGATCTTGAATTAGTTTCCGGTGCTACTTTGAGATTGATTTAGGTGTTTAGATATAGCATTGAACTAGAATTGTCAAGTGCACAGTTAAATGAAATTTAATTTGGTCAATTTAACTTTCGCAGGTTTTTTTGGACACCTTGTGACTTAACACATACTGAAACTGATTGCTTTCTTATGAAAATCAGTAGAAATAATATTTTTAAATAGGTCTATTTTCAATATAATACTCCTTCTAGTAGAAAAATAAGGCTATTTTTAATTTACATAAAAATTTCAGGTTCAGACAGCCTAAGTATGTATGAGAAGAGTTCAAGCCTCTGGAGCACTTTTACCCCCGATTGGTTTCTCCTTTCTATGTGAAAGTAAAGAAAACTACTTCCTGAGGGTCTCTGCATATTGATATCATTCTTTCTTGCCTCATAGCTTGGTCTTGCTAGTACAGCTTTCAAAATCTGATTTGATGGAGGTACTGATTTCACATCAGGATAAAAAACATGTGGCCAAGTGTGGTTTAGGTTTAAATTTTAGATTAGGACTATATCTCAGAAGAAAAAAGACACCAATTAATGTTTAAAAATAAATTGGGAAAAGGTAGAGAGTGAAGCTGTTTCTTTTTCTGAAAGCACCTTGTGTCTCTAGCTGGGTTATATTTGTAGCTAACTGTCTCAGCCCTTGTACTGCACCTGAGGAGAGCAGTACTCTGTGTGAGAGTAGACAAATGAGGTTCACAGAAAATAGGTTCCTTTCTTGCCGTATGAAAAGAATGTGCTTGGCAGTACATGTGCCTATTTGGCTAAATTATTAAAATACACACCTCAAAGAGAAGGAAATTTATCAAACATCAAAGTAAATGGCCAGCTTTATGTGTTCAGTAAGGTCTGATCCAAAATCCACTGAGGGAGGTGAAGTACATTTCTGTGTGATTTGAAGGGCTTTGGTCCGTGAAATGTCAGTGGTTTGACAACTCAGATCAAAGTTGCCTGGACATTTGCATGCCTGACAGTGCAGTTGAGTTCTTAGTGGGCTTTTCTGCCTGGCTTGAGCAGCTTTGGTGTCTGCTTGTTATGGGCAGCCGTAACATCAGTTCCCTAATTCATCAGCTTTGCATGGGTGTCCCCTTTATCCAGGAATTAGGGTGTTTTCTATCACAGCATTTCACACTTGGCCTGTCTCAGCAAGACTGCAAATGTTGTGTGGATGCATTAGGGTAAACACCTGCACTAACAAAGGCATTTCCAGTTTAAGTAACTGGACAGTCCAAGAATTGAGTAGAAGTCTTCACTTATTATTTAACCTGAGAGTGAGTTTCATGTCCCATGACCAGATTTTGTGCCAAGTCATGGTGCAGCTCTTGCTGCTTATTCCCTGGCTTATGTCTTTTTGGATGCTCTCTGTGGCTGAGCCATGGTCCTTGTGTAAATGAACAGCTCTTGTTCCCAGACAGAAATATTAATTGAGAGTGACACAGCTGCTTTTTGGTGTCTGCCTGTGTGTCATGCTGTTGTGCAGCCAGTGATGGATGGGAACTGGACCTGGAGCCACCACTGAGCCCCCACACAAATGCAGGTGTGGGAAGGGAAGGGCTGTGCCCTGGATCTTAGTGCTGAACTCTGCCTTCTCTTTAATATCTGCCTCTATTTTTGCTCCTCTCTCCTCTCTTTAAGCAATGGTGTGTTTGATCAAAAGGAATGTGCTGCCAAAATTAGAACATATACATATATATATATATGTATATAAATGTCCCTTTCTTCTGCCTGCATACATTAGAGAAAAGCACTTAGACAAATCACGTGAGAGCAGAAATAATTAGGTGTGTGATTGCACATCAGGCTTCCCTAAATACATTCTCATCAGACATTCAGGAAACATTGCGATTTTATTACCAAGGGAAGGGTTTGCTTTTATTATTTTTGTAGGGGTAATTGTTTTGGGTTCTATAAAATACAATCTTCTAACTAAAGAGTGTGTTTGTTTTGAAACCTTTGGCATGAAAGAAATTAACATTTCAGTTTCACTGTTTTTACAATTGTAGTGGGTATCTCTATTAGCTGGTGTGAATCAGGGAGTTTCTGTTACGTTTATTTGTTTACTAGCACCCACCTCAGGTTCACAGCCCTCTTGGTTAATGTACTAGTATGAGATCCTGGGAAAGCATTCCAAAAAATTTGCACACTTCAGTGATGTCCCACAAAATGGTTTGTCCCGCCTGGTGATGCTGAAGTCATCAGCCCATATTTTACTTGCTACCCAGAATAGTAAGGGAAAGGATGACCAAAAACTCCTTCTGCCCCTTTTGGCTTCCTCACCAATTCCCTTTTTGAGTTCCCTCTTTTTGTTTTCTTATTCTTTTCTCTGCTCTCTTGTTTTCACTCAAGTTCTTATAGACATGTAAGTTTCAAACCCTTTTGTGATGCTCGCTTTAATTCTCTGTTTTCGTGTTTCACGCATTTGTTCTTTCTCCACTTTTGGTTTTTTCTGTGTCTAGCATTTTTGTTGTGTTTTGTCTTGTTTTGTATTTTTAATGTTAATTCTGCCAGGCTCCCTGTCTCTTCCCAGCAGCCCTGGGAGGCATGACAGAACTATCTCTATTTCCTTCTCTTTCTCCTTTGCAAAATAGGAATTGAACTCTTAGGATGGGTTGCAAAGAAGTTGGGCAGCATGAAGGGAGTAAACACACAGGGGAATTTGTACCCTTGCTTTCCTGCAGCACCATCTACTCCTATATTGCTGTAGCATGGGAGCATATATGAGATCGAGAGACAGGGATGCTTTGGGGTGCCTTCAGCCCTCATATTTGTCCCTTGGTAAGGCAGGATGGTGTCAGCTTGAGGACATCTATTTGCAGCAGGTGCAAATTCTTCTGTAGCCAGGTCCTAGGAATAGAAACTTCCAGTAAAGTTACATCAGTACAAAGTGTAACGGTAGAGATATCCATTTAATGGGCACTCCAGGGGTGGCTGGAGTAGGTCCCTCATGGGATCTTGGGTCATGAGACACCGCAAAGCTCTGCTGCTGGGGAGACTGTTCAGACCAAAATTATTATCAAAGGGTCCAAATCTCCATGTCAGCACACATTAATTCATCTGCCTGAAAACCCATCTAGTTTACAAGTTCTGTATACATGTAAGGTTCTATTTGTAATGTGCTTGGTCATGTGTGGAGTATAGCAACCTTTGAAGGACCCCAAAGTCTCTGAGGCAGCTTTCCAGAACAGCTGCCACAGAGCTTGTATGCATCCCTGTGTATGCATGTACGCCCACATTTGTGTATATTCTCACACTTATCGAGGCCTTACACATGACTAAATTTCATCCTTTAATGCCCAGCTATATCTTCTCTCTCAGCATCCTCTACTTTTAATATTTTCAATCAATGCCTCCTAGATATCCCATTTTATGCCCAGCTACAGAGACAATGATTTCCAAGTACAAGAGAAACATAGAAATGTTTCAGGCTTCTGCTCTGGTGGCCTCATGTTCAATCCTATGTAGAGAAATCAGGGCAGCTGTCAAAAAGAAAGCAAGAATCACTCATTCTGGTTTGTACATTTATGTGCCTGGTTTCTTAGAGATTTCTGCAGCTATTTCAGAATAATTTCCTTTTAAGTTCTAGGGAGTATTTACTTGCTCTGTAGTGAACCAAATTCCAAGCCTTATTGTAAGTCTTTCTTATGCCTATAACCACAAAGGCGTTTTCTGTCGCTCCTCTAATACAACTGTGATAAAGACTCAGCAGTGGATCAGTATCCAAGTTCTTCTGAAATTCATATTTTTTCCTTTACTCTGCTCTGAAACTGAGCTTGCATTGAATAATGTTCGATAAACTCTCTTGAGGTAGATCATGTAATGGTGGGACAGGTATCGTCTGAGCAGGACTCAATGAGCTGAAAAATACAGCAGCACAAGAAACTCATTTAATTTGACATAGCTATGAATATTTGACATTTTATAAGGAAATACAGAAATTAAGTCCATCTTACTATGATTCTCTAGGAAGTACAGATTTTCTTACATGTGTGATCTCTGTGAACACAGAGGTTGAAGAGGCTGGTGAGGAGAAGTAGCAGCTCATGCAAAGATTGTCCAACTCTTATAGAGCAAACTTATTGCAAAAATTGAATTCCCAAAGTTTTTGCATTGGGTGTTAAAATACTGAGTTGTATTACACATGCCTTGCAATAGATGCTCAAGCTTTTAATACATGAGAAAACTTTTCTTCTGTGTATGTTTATTGGTTGCATAGTTTGTTTTCTCCAGTGTCCCTGAGCAGAATAACAGCAGAGGGAAGACACTCTGAGATGGCCTGTACATGCAAGGTCTGACTGAAGGCCAGGTCCCACTTTCTTTTTGGAGATGAGAGCACAGAGGGCAGTGAAAACCATGTTAAAGGATTGTCTACTTAGGTTGTTCTTAAAATGGTGTCTTTTTTCATACCATGCTTGAGATAACCTGAAACCTCTGAAATTGCTCTGTGTACCCTATTCTCCTCACAGCCAAGTAGTTCTTGCTGTGCCTCCTTCTGAACACAGTTTAAATTTATGTACTTTGACTTAGCTCTTGCATTCACTGATGCTTTTTAAGACAGCTGTCATTTTTCTCTTTGATTCCTCTTAACTTTTTGAAGTAAATAAGAAAGAAGATATGAAGTAAGAATTAAGAAGATATGGACTAATTTTCTCCTTCCTTCTTTTTCTCTGGTAGACTCAAATAGGAGCAGAGGCTGAGAGAGGAATCCAAATGACTTGTCATGCTGATACTGCTACTCTGCAGTACCACAGAATTCCCTCTTCCTCCTTTATTTGGATATGCCCACCTGGGTTATGAATGGAAGCAGGGACCTCACCCATGCATCACCCAGCAGCTTCCAAGGCCTCAGGCAAAAGCCAAGAAGAATTTGTTGAATCTCCTCTTTACATAACCACACTTCATTGGCATCAGTCTCGGGAAGGAGGGATAGGAGAGGGCAGACCTGAGAATAATTTGGGAGCTGTAAGGAGCCCATCTTCCCCCAAGCTGGAGACCAGCAGAGCAGGCAGAAATCAAACCCTGCATTGCCTCTGAGGCATTCACACCCCCTTCTGTTTCATTTTCCTTCTGCATCAAACTTTAATAATATTTAGGTTCCAAGTCAGGTCCCAAATCATGCCTAACTTGTGGTTTTCTTCTTTTCTAACCTAAATATTTTGTAATATTAGGAATAAAACCCACATTTTTTGCATCATGCTTACGCTTCATTAAGAAAAATATCACCTTGTATTTGTTTTACTCTGTGTACTGCAAGCCCTGTGTTACAATCTTAACTCACTTCAGAGGTCTGGGATTGTTCCTTTAAAGTACCTGATCCCATCTTTGGCAAACTTAGTAGCTTTCAGACAATTGTGACCACAGAAACTAAAGTGCTTTGTGGCTGGGAAGAATTCTTCCCACAATTTGCGAGGTAGATTATTGAGGTTATTGATGGATTCATTCCTTTGACACCTCCATGCTATAATGTGACAGTGTTAGCCCACACTGACTTTAAGGTCATGGCTGTAACTTTGATACAAAACCCTTGTTTTGTTTGCCCAAAAGCTTCTCACCTCCACCATGTATTTTAATTCAGTGCATAATTTTAACCATTCAGTTCCATGGCTGAGACAAGCAATTTTGAAAGGACTAGAATGATTCCTGAACAGCTTAAGGAGCTGACCTTGTCCTAGATATGGACTCTAGTCCATTGTATGCCAGTCTTCTTGCATGATTAGCATAAGACTGGTTTCACAACATTACCCCACTTGACAAATCCTCTCTGAGGATTACCTGTCCCCAGCCTCTCACAATCCCTCTCTCCTTAAAGGTTAAAAAATGCCAAATAACCTTCTTGTCTTCCAAACTTGTTTTTAAGCGGCAATTAGAAAGCAAACTAAGATCCGTACCATGTAACAGGGCACGAAGACAAATGACTGAGCTGGTGCAGAAGTGAGATTGGCAGGGGAGTCACTGCAGCAAGTCCCAGCCAGGGCAGCCTGACCTCCCTAAAATTGCTCCTATTGCCATTGTAACAGAGGATCACAGCCTCCTCTCCATATGTGCATGGCAAGTGCACATATCCTCTTTCAATAATGAAAAACTCTCATTCTGTGTGGAAAGGGTCAGACTCTAGAATGAAGACTCATATTCACACTCCTCTCGTGCCATGCCTTTATTGCACTGGGCATCTGCTGCCCCTCTGGATTTCAGTGGTGACTGGGAGTGCTCTGTGCAGAGTGTATCAATGCCAGAGGACGCAAACCCACCAGGGTGAGGTCCTTGTGGCCAGGTGGCAGAGTGCTGCTGCCTCCAGGTGTACTGTGGAAGCTAATGCTGTACTTTTCATCAAATTAAGAGAATTGGGAAAGCACTGACAAGGCAGTCTCCTTATTCTGATGAACACTGTGCTGAAACAGATGCCCACTAAATAAGAAGTTTATTTATTTGCTTGTTTGTCTGTTTGTTGAGTGAATAGATTACCCTGGTCTCAAAGAGCAATCATTTGTCCCCAGTAGAACCAGTCCACTTGTCTGGGAGAAACTTCTGCTATTCCTAATTCTGAGTTTTCTGAACAGGAGATGCCCAGCTGTAATTCATAATTATCACTTTGAAGTTTTGATAACATACCAAAGTCTTTTGAGTAACAAAATGAGGTTTTTTTTTTTTTTTTTTTTTTTTTTTTTTTTTTTTTTTTTAATACCAGCAGTTAAATATCTAAAGAGAGTAGAGTAAATACATCATCATTAAATCAAGAGTTAATCATTGACTGCCTTTATCAAATATATATTTTTGCAACACCCAATATTATAATGATAGATGCAGGAGCCACAGAGAGGATTTCTGTAACTGAGGTTATGCAGAAGGTCAAATGAGATGGCCATAATGATCCCTTCTGGTCTTAAACTATCAATCAAAGGGCATTAAATTTTACTCACTGAGCTGGACATGTGATTATGCAAAACAGAAGTACAAGGATTTTCCTGCTTGTAAAGGGAGAACCTGGGAAGAATAATAACCCTGGGATAAAAATATTATGCTGACCTTCTTTCAGAGCACCTACAAAGTTACAGTGGGTCCTTTTAAGGTTAGCACAAGTATCCACAAGTATCCAGAGGAGATGAATGCTTAGAATGGAGTAGATTATGAATATATAGTTTATTCTATGACCTGAAATAACTTTGTATTTGGTATTTGGAAACCCTTCTGCATTTAGCTGCATGATGGACAATGAAAGATTGTTGTAAAGTTGTTGAAGTATTTTAATGAAGTTCACCCTCATATTTTGTTGTGATATTAGTCTATGCTTTTTATAACACTGTATTGCAAAAGGGACCTTTTGTGATGCTTTTGTCTCATGATTACCCTCAAAACCCCTTTTCCTTTCCCTGCACTGTAAAACAGCACCTAGTCTCTGTTGGATGTCTGGGTCTAGAAATTTGGATAAAGTGTTCCCCATGCTAAGATGCAAGAAACTGAAAGAAAGCACATTCATTTTGTCTGTTGGCTGGAGCTGCTTTTAAAAGCAGAGGGATGTGTGGGTGGAGGATGTGAGAAGGAGATTTTGTACTGGCATATACATGTGTAAACAGATATTCAATGATTTGTAAAGAGCTGAGCTGTACAACACCCAAGAAATATACAATTTTTCCCCAAACCTCCAATGTTTGAAAGCTGGTGTGTTCAGCTCCTGACGTTTGTTTTTGTCAGTAGGGCCACAGAATAAAGGTTTTTTAGATTGTCTTTCAATCAGTGTAATTGATTGGCAGCCATTGATTAAATGGTCATGTGGACCGGTGCTGACAGCTTTGGTTTGGAAGTGAGTGGGCAGGAAATGGGAATCACCAATGTCTACAAGCACATGCTAAATTGTATTGTCAATCAGATGGCCAAAGGCTTCAGAGTTTTTTCTGCTAGACTTGGAAGGGAGAGTGGTGTTTGCAGCAGGTGGAATTGTCCTGGAAGTCTCCAAAACATCTCAATTTTATTTTTGTCTTGCTCTGCTAGCCTAGTTCAGTTTTCTTAGGTTTTGATGTTATATCTGGCACTGTACGTCAAAGGAGAGAGTTTCCATTACACAATTTCTGTGTCAAGTTAGATCTTTTCTGTGATTGACACTGTTCAAGGAAACTTGTATGAATGTGATTTTAAGGATTTAATGAGTTTTATGAGTCTCTTTTCATAGAGAAATTATGCATTCTGTTGGGGCACAGGATTTCCTGCATCACTGAAAGCTTCAGCTGCTCAGCAAGATTCACAGAGCAAAAGTTAGACATCTGTAATCCTGGTCTCTCATGTATTTTCTAGATCTAAGCCAAGAATGAAAACCTGAACCTTGAGAGTTCTTTCCAGGAGTGGGTATTGTGAGCTTGTGAGATTATCACAACCCAGGCAAAATGAGATTTCTCTTGTGGCTCTTTGGGTCTGATGGGATTTCTGTGGCGGTGGAAGTAACAGCAGATGTAGCTCAAACATCCTTGTTGGCTGACTAGGAGCGAGGGCAGGATTGGAGAGAGGGGAGGCCTGAGCAAAAGAGATGAGTGGAAGTGATAGCCTGCTAGGAGGACCAAGAAAGAAAGCTGTTGATTCACTGAGAAGCTCCTTACTTGGGAGCCAAGCAATGTATAAATACCAGGGATGGTTAGGGAAGAGGAGAAGCTGAGGAGCAAATGCCAGGGAATTCTGATTGAATTCTACAGGGCATTAGAGAAAGCACCCTGGCCTCACACACTGGAGACCCATAACACCACAGCCTCATGTAAACCTTTACTTTTGAGTGATTTTATTTTTTTTCCAGGGTTGTATCATCTTTTATTTTTCATTGTGAGTTTTCGCTGACAAAACTGTAGCTGGTGAAAGATTTTTGGAAGATTTTTGGAGTTCATTTGTAGAGTACACTGATTTCTGTCACTGCAAGCAATATTTTGCTTTCAAATCAGACTCTGAAACACTAGTCTCAGAGTCTATTATTAATTCTTGATGTCATTAAGAGATGTCTTCTTGTCTGTGATGCACTGACATTTATTTTATAAGGCACTGACATGATTAGAGCTTTCATTCGATTTTCTAGCCAATGTGCTGGCACAGGGTTCCCAAGAGTTATGTTTAAAGTTAGCTTTCTAAGTTTGTGCTTCAGTCATCTATAAATGAAATAATTTCTTAATATTTTAACACCCAGTTTGGCAGCTTTCAGCTTCTCAAGTCTTGCTTTGGCCTGACCACTTGCTTCAGTGCCCAGTAAGATTACTCTTGGCCTTCTTCCCAAGAAGGGCCCTTCAGCACTGTTCCAAATAGAGCCAAGGAGAGCTGAATAGACTGAAAAATAGGCAACTGCTGTCTGTGCAGTCCTTCCTCATCTGTTTAACCACAGTCTGGATCCCCTGTGTGCTAAGCCTGCAGCTTGCACCTTAGGGATAGAGAGAGAGTCACTGGGAATGCAGCAGGCACAGGAAAAAGGGGTGAGACTGGTAACAGCAAGGGATCTAAAGTTTGCAGCAGTACCTGCCTCTCCAAGAGAACCTCATGTATTCCTCTATGCAGTCATTCATAAAAATATCTAAAAATATCTTCAAACTTTTCAGTTCAGTCTGGTCTGACTTTCTAGGGGCCAAATTTGATACCTGCATATTATTTGTGTGACCTGGTTCTTTTACCTGCACTGGATAGCCTCTTGAAGAACATTTGATGTTTCCACCGAGAGTAAGGAGTAAATGAGGAGAGTAGCTAGGCTATATGAGGCTATAAAAATATATTTCTTACCCTTCAGAATGAAATACTACAGCTCTTTCTGAACTCTTGGCCTTTTTTCACACTGGGATGTTTACAAAGTGTCAGAAGATTTTACTCTTTAGATCCTGAGTGTCTTAAAAGAGGTGTACTTTACACCAAATGCAAAGGACCTCAAAAGCAGACCTTACATGTTTAGTCTGGATATGCAGAAGCAGACTGTTTCACTGCTCATGCCTCAGTGCATTAACTAATCTTTAAAGAACAGGGATTAAGGAGAAGCTTTACTCATGAACAGGTTAGCCCTGGCTGTCTAGCACAGTCTGCAAAAACTCATTCAGATTCCTCAGAGGTATCTAGTGCTGATCACTGTCCAGAGACAGGACACTGGACTAAATGGACCATAGATGTGACAAGGGCCACAGTTCTCAGGTAAATTTCCACTGCAAAATGATACCACTTTCTTGGTTTGTGAGGTTTTCTGGTGTTTGTTCGTTTGTTTTCTATTCCTTTCATGTGCATTATGAGTTGTTCTTTCTGTTGATGTATGGATACTGGTGTGTAGTAAGTTGAACAAGATTCCTCCTCTTTTATAGTCAGTGCTCATCTTTTCCCTGGCTCTGTCTAGGAGCCTCTTCAACCAAGAGAGGCAGAAGAAAATGAGTGTCTCTGTGCCAGGAGGGCTGGAGAGAGGAACCCACTGGTTAATGGGATAAGCTAATCAATCTGCATGAGTTCTTTTATCTGAGTTCAAGTTTTATTTAGGCATTACAATACTGTTCAGTACAAAGGGAGAACTACTACTACTTTCTTGCCAACAGCATTAGAAATAATACCATTTAACATGGGCAACCCCTGTACATGTTCTTCTCTTTGTCATTTAATTTTCTAAAACATAGCAAGGAAAAATGTTTCCAGTATTAAATAGAACGAATGAAGCTGACAGTGCTATTAAAATCATAGAATGGTTCAGGTCAGAAAAGACTTTTGAGATCGTCGAACCCAACTGTTAACACAGCACTGCCAAATCCACCCCTAAACTGTGTCCCTAAGCACCACATATGGTTTTTATCTATCTTTTCCTACATCGATACAGATATATATGACTTCCACTATAACATTTCAAGCATCGGCACCACCTGAGAGCTCAACTGCGGCTTATGCATTTTGCAGTAAAATTTCTCTCCTCTTCTGTCTTCCCTCCTCTTCCTCCGCCCCCAGAGGACTGACAGGCTTTCTACTGACAAATGTTGAGTGTAGCTACTGAGGATTTAGCATGTCAAGCTGTGTCTACACAGCTTAGGTTTCTATTATTATGCAATGGCTTAGAGGGCAGTGCTTTGCCACATAATTACAGCGCCAATCTCTGTTAGGACCCGGAGTTTGGATGCCTCTTTCTATATCAGCTATTTGCCTCCTGCCCGCTTAGGACTCCTCCCTGACACTCATACTTGTTTATTAGCTTCTTTTTGTACCCTTGTTTCATCTGGTTTCTGGTTTTCTTCCCTTTCCTACGGTGCATAATTGTTTATTTCAGAGGTGAGGGGTCTGACTGAGTCGTGCCTGCGCGGATTCCTATGCAGTACAAAGCACTTGCTGCATGTTGCATCGTCAGAAGAGGTAAGAAGAAATTCCTGAAGCTGCCTGCTAGTTCTCTCGGGTTTTTCACTCTCTATCTTTTTTTTTCCTTCTTTTTTTCCTTTTTTTTTTTTTTTTTCCTGTGTGTGCACATTGCTTGTCTTACAAGCCGTGCAGGCTCTGCCATCTAGAGCACTTTGTGAGATCACTCCACTTTGCTGTTTTTCCTTCTCCCATCCCTGCGTGTGACTGTGTGTGTCTGTCTCTCTCTGCCTCTCTTCCCCCCCGCGGTAGGGCTCGGTCCCCCACCCCACACACACACACACACACACACACACACACACACACACAGGAGCTGGGCTTGCTTGTATGAACTTGAAGACTTGCAGTACTGAAATGCATGTGTTACCTTGGGATGCACTAGGATCAGAATGCTCAAAAAGCCTGCAGGCTGCTTAGTCCTCCAAGACTGGGTTTTTTAAGTCACACAGGAAAAGAATAAGTTATTCACTCTTTTTTATTCTCTTTCTTTTTGTGTTTTTTCTCTTTCCTTTTTTTGTGCTTTGGATATTACTGAACAAGGAGTCTCAGGGATTGACATGCTCGGACTTCACTGAATCAGGCTGCGTCTGACAAACAATCTTGTCTACATTTTGGTTTGCTAGAGATCAACTGGGATTTTTCTGATTCTATCTTCTTTTGAAAAAAGGATGCATGGAATAGAAAGAAGGTCTAAGTGCCTGTCTGAGACTATTTTACCAAACCTGGGATAAATGTTACTTCTCAAAGGTAAGTGCAAGGTTTTTTTCCTATGTATGTATAAACTGTGTAGTTATAAACTGTAAATAGATATATACCCAAAACATTTTATAGACAGCTACCTTTGATGGCAAAAAATGTCTCAGTCGTGTATCTTAAAGGATTGGTGAAATATATAACTTTATCTCTCTTTTCATGTTAGCTTAAATAAGATTGTTCATATACAGTAATGGATCTCAGTTTGGTTTCTGCCTCTCATGGTATGAAAAGGCATTTCAAAACCAATATTGTTTTAGAGTCAATAGGATTTTTTAATGATAGTTTTTAAACAGTGATGGAAAATGATGAAAAGGGTAATAATTTTGTTTCTAATAAAGGAGGACTTGAGGAATAGAGTAAAGCTGTGAAAGCAATTTCAGCTTTCTGAGGAATTAGTAAATCTTCCAAAGATAAGGAACAACTTTGCTGGACAGATCAACTCCGCTGTGTATAAAACAGGAGAGTAAAAGTGAGGACCTTGGCAAATGTCATTTGAAGAAACAAATGAAGGCATAGGAGCAGCTAGAGAAGGGAAGGCAGTGAGGGGTGTGGAGGGGCAGTGGGCACCACTTTGGTATCTGCTATCACAGAGGCTGTTGTTCTTGGTGAGGTGTGCCACTTGTGATGGATGTCCAGAACTGGCAAGGTGGGCATGTGGGGGACGGGGTACACAAACAGGTATATGCTCTGTCATGTCTGTCTGACGTCAGCAGA
Organism: Ammospiza caudacuta; assembly: GCF_027887145.1. Taxonomy (NCBI): domain Eukaryota; kingdom Metazoa; phylum Chordata; class Aves; order Passeriformes; family Passerellidae; genus Ammospiza; species Ammospiza caudacuta. The sequence goes on from NC_080595.1 coordinate 32,546,703, forward strand.
CATATATGCTCTCAGCAAGACTAAATGTACTGAGAATTGGGGTGGGGGAAGCATCTGAGTGGCAGCACAGTACAAGACATAGCAAAATGGGAACTGAATCTCTCTCTGATTTGCAAGGATGTATGTACATGTTTGGGACACAAGGCAAGTGCATGACTGAATAAAAGAAAGGAACTAATGGGGTAAAAGAAATTGGCAGTGAAGTCAACAAGTCCCAGTGTGGCAGATTAGCCACTGGAAATGTAAAATGGTCAGTTGTGGTAGTGTATGTAAGAAAGGGTTCTTAATCTGGGTAACTACTACTTACACAAAAGAGACAAAAAATATTGATTTAAAGCAAGAATAATTTTCTCTTTTCAGACTGCCTGATCTAGTATTTTAGGGGCAGTGCCATGAAGACATTAAGAAAAATAAGGTTTATTTTATCTATTCCACCTTTGGGATTACTATGACAGAAAAACTCTTTTGATGAGAAGAGGGAGGGAAAGAGTAAGCATCATATCCTTCTATAAACTCACAGTTAATTAAATCTCTTGATATCTCTTAACTTTATAATACAATGTTCAGCTTGTGTAAGTCCAGCAGATGCAACACAATTGTCATGGGGATTTTCTGTTCCTCCAGAAAGAGGAAACATTGCCATGCAGGGGATCAATTTCTTATTGGACCTTGATGTGTACAGAGACCGTACTGGGGCAAATTTAGGCTTGTGATGAGAAAGAAGAGAGACAAAGAATTACTTCCACTCCTGCTGTGTTTCAGGCTGGTTGCAGTCCCCTTGTTTACAGCTTGCTCTGTGTCAGTGGTGAGTTTGCATTGCCCAGGGATCACCACTTGAGCACAACAGAGCGCTTCTTGCATGCGCTCTGCTCGGAGCTGCCGCGCCACAGCAGCACCAAGAGGAGCTCAGACCTTCCCTGAAACTGCTTCTGATTCTAGGGGAGAGAGGGGATGCAAAAAATAAACAATGCCAGGAGACATGTAGCAAAAATTTCATGCTGAATTTTCTTAACCCATGAAACCCAGCAAAGATCTGCATCACCTCTTGGATCAGAGACAGTGTCTGATCTGCTCTGCCCAGCACAGCTCTGGTTTCTTTAGGGTAACTCTGGACCAGGTGTGCCCAAGTATCTGGCTGTGTAGGGCACTGGCATGCAGGCAAGCTGGCCCCCCTGGTGCGCCATAAAGGGTGAGAAATGCGACCCAGCCTCAGAGCCCCTGTTTGCTGCTGTCCTCTCTGCCCCATGCTGCACTTCACAGCTTCGGTGCTTCTTGTTGAAATTTACAATTGGGCCATTAGTGACCATTTTTCCTAATGGGAAGTACAAATGGCACGTGTAGCCGTGCCCCTTAGCCTGCACTCTGCCTGCTGCTCAGGTGGACCCGAGCTGACAGCCCCCAGCAATCCTGGTCGGAGTGCTTCTGCTCCCCCTCTTTGCTGAGGAATCTGACCACTGACTCAAGTTTGCAATGTAATGGTTAGAGACACATCTGATCCGCCCCCTCCTCCCAGTTCTTTTTTTTTTTTTTTTTTTTTTTGTGCTAGTGGGCAAAAAGCAAAATGGGAGGCTGATTCAAAATTATCAAGGTTTAACTCGTCGTAGGCGGGAATATTCTTCAAGTGACTTAACTCCCTGCTGAAAAACCTGTGGACTGAAAACCCTTAAGGCTGCATTTGCTACCCACCCTCACCGAGGTGAGGGAGGGGATGATGACAGTGCCTGTTCACTCCCAAATCCCGTTTTGCATTGCTAATGCATTTCTGCCTTGACCTGCAAAGATCACCTGAGGGACAAGAGGGATAATTTGTTCCAGCTGTGTACTCAGTCTTTTTTTTTGTTTGTTTTCTGGCCTGAGCACTTAGCCTTACTTTCTTCATGTTTGTCCAATGTGCTGTCATGGGTTTGTTTTTGTGGAGAGGCTAATTATCTTCTAGGTGCTGAACTGAAAAGCAGTAACACTCTTTTTGAAGGAAGACATCTGTGGCTCCTTCAGACCAGTCCAGATGTCTCTGAAATTTGTTGTCCAACACCAAATAGGCCATTGCTTGTATTCTCTTTTCCCTCTTTTGTTTTACCATGTAGAATTTGAATAGTTCTAGCAACCAATTCTAGCAACTAATTCTAGCAACTAAGGATCTCACCAAGGGGCTGGGATTTTCTCTGTCAGTGTCCACAGGCCACATGTGCTTGGATGGGGCTGAACAGCACCCAGTTATGAACTGAAACTTGTGACAAAAGACAGGGTTTCATCTGAGTGCACGAGAATAAAAACAAACCCCAGAAATCACAAATCAGCCTGATGCAGTGCTGCAGTGAAGGGCCAGCTGTTACTCTCTGCCCAACCCAGCGCTCCACCTGGGATGCACAGAGAGAGAGGAAACCCTGTAAGTGATAATTCTGATTCTAGGAACTCAAACTACCTCCTGCTATGGCTAAATGATAAACCTTGGCATGAAATTAACATACATAAACCTGTCATTAGAAGGCTCACAGTGATGTGACATGGAAAAACGGGAAAAGATTGTGTCATTTAGAAGCATTTCTGCATCCCTTGGATCAGCAATTGTCACTGTACTTCAGAATATTGATATGAAATTTTTTCTGATTTTTCTCTCTTCCTGTCATTTTCTTTGTCTTACCCACAATATGGGTCTCTGATAATATCCTCATCTTTATGGAAAAACATTGGTGACAAATCCAGGATGCCAACTTCAGCATATAAAATGAGCAGCAGCAGTAGAAGTCAGAAAACATCTTTTCAGTTTAAAAAAATGCTGATTTGAAAACATAGGAGGAGGAAAAATATGTCCTGTCAGGGTCTGCCCCCATGCAGAATCACTATTGACCTACATAGAAGGCAGAGCTGAGTGGGAGTTTTTAGTATAAAGGTTTTTTGTTTTTGCAGGAAAAGGTATTTTTAACAGACAGAAACATGATTGGGAAATGGTCAGTCTTAGGAATTTCCTGATTAAAAAACTGTAGGAACAACATTTCTTGAACACTTTACCTTACATTCTTTCTGGAAGATAATTTTTTATGACTTCTTTCCAGTTCATGCATTTTGCATGAAAACTGAAAATAATTCATACAAAACTTTATCATAAAACCCCATTTTTCTAAAGGACAAGCAAATCTGTGAGCTGAACTGGAATTAAGTATTTCTGGCTCATTAGAAGGCTTGCATACCTTCAGATTGGGACAAGGATACTGTAGACATTGTCATTTTGACTCAAGGAACCAAAAGACTTTTGCCTGCCAAGCCTTACCTGGAAATCAATTTATTTCACCAAATTGGATTGTTTTAGGGGTGTCTTGTCAACAAATGCTGTGAGATATCAAGGCCTCTGAGATCTTGCTCTTGAAGTAATTTCTCCAGCTATGGAAAACTTATGCACTGAGAGGATATGGCAGCTAAATAACAGGTAGGAGGGGATAGCTGCAGCAATAGTATAAGCAGTACAATGGAGCATTTAGGAGGCTTCTGCTAATCACACCTCAAGAAGGAACAGGTCTCTAATCCTCTGAAAGATCTGCTGCCATTGTGGGGTTATGGAAAGAGGTGAGATAAGGAGAGGGTCCTGGAATAGCTGTAAATCCAGGGTCCTGGACAATGGTTGGTCAGAAGGTGAGAGGTAGGGCTGGTGCATCCCAGTGCACAGCAAGACAGATTCTGAGCAGAACAGAAGCTGGATTAAGGATAAAATCAACAGAAAGTACACGATGGCTGAAAGCATCTTGTCTATTTTAATAGAGCTAATGTTGCACTGAAAATCCCTGGAAAACACGTTTGTGTGGCACTGGTGCAGAAAATCACCAGAGTGACTCTTTTCCTGAATCCAGAAGAGGTAAGTGAGAGTGGTGCATAGATCTTTATGTGCAGGACTGAGACTCATGGCTGCAGTTGTCCAGTTAGGACAGGAGAGTTTGAACTGCCTTGGCTGGGAGAAGGAAAGACTATGAAAAACCTAAATCTAATCAAGTCATATGGATTGTGGTGACCAGGCATGATTGAGGTTGGAGGAAATACATGCATTGTATGGACAAGTAAGGAATTTTTCCTCCTCTGCCTTTAGAGGAGCAAAGGCGCTCAAAATGGCACCAGTCACCAAGAGCTCTTAGCCATTCCTTTGTGGTGTCTAAGCTCCTCAGGAAAGCTTCAGTCTACATGTTGGTCAGAATGAGTAATCCTCCTTTTGTTACAGCCCAAAGATAAAAACTAAGAATGGGAAAGGAAAAGAGGATGTCTTAAACCTGCCACATCCTCTGCTGCAGTGGCAGGATGGATAGGCTGCGATTATCAGCAAGAGAGAGGCACCTGTATTGGTGCTACAAAGGAAGAACTGTCTGTACCAGGATTTAAATTAGATCCCTCAGGCAACAGCCTTTAAAAAAATCTATCTGCCCTTTCAGTACATAATGAAAACAATGAGAAGTCAAATGGCAAAAGGAAAAGTCGAATGAAAAAAGTGCCTGTCATGGTTTGTTCAGCATTCCCTGTCTGGTTTAAAAGTAGCCAACAACAAATGTCTGTCTCCTTAGAGATAAATATCAAAACCTTCTCAATCATTTCAGGAGATATTTCATCTCCTTCCCTTTGTGAATATTCCTGTGAATAGCTAAACACATGGGATACTCAGAAAGCTCTGCATGGTTTGGATGTGAAACAAGAATGCTAAACTAAGAAGGAAAAAGGCCAAACTGTATTGATAGAAAATAAATGATCTGGACTGAGACCATTTTGTTGATTTCCTAAATTGAGGAGTAGTTGGCATTTCGTATGACTTATCTTTAGTGTAAGTGAATGTTATCACTGCCGCTGGCACATATTTACTGTATATTGTTTTTTAAATAAGGGTACAACATTGATTACTTGCTCTCCAAACTATTGACTGCACTTTCTCCCTGTTGTCAGGTCAGATAACTTATTTCCTCTGGAAATGTTCAGTAGAAAAATGGGAAAATGTGTTTGTTCCCAGAAACTGTCATGAAGAAGAGGATCAAAGGGTTTTGTGTTTTTCTGGTTTTGTGGGTTTTTTTTGAAAGCTGCCTATAATCAAAATACCTTGTAATTATCTCTGAAAATTGATAAATTCCTCTGTGAGATATATGAGCATTCACTAATCCCATTTCACATGACCAAGTAGCCCACTGAGCCATGAATTCTTCAGTTGGCACCCACTTTGGAAGGATAGGGTGTTCTTTCCTTAATAGTGCAACTACATCTTCTGTTCATGGCTCCACAAATGCATTTTGGCAGTGATACCTTCTTGAGATGAGGGGGAAGGTTGCTCATGGACTTCACAGTTCTGCTATGCGGCCAGGAGTCTCACAGAGAATGAGCTTTCCTCTGTCCCTGGTCTCCCATCACCCTACCCTGACTGGACTCAACAGGCTGGTGGGAGAAGTTTCAGGGGCATTAATTAATAATGTTTTCTTTCGGATCCAGGGGTGGGTGGCAGCAGTTTCATGTGAACTGGAGAGAATTGGTCATACTGACAGAGAGTTGGAGCAGAGAAGCTGAAGTGCAGCCTGATGCATATTCATGAGAGCAAATACCCTGAGAGCAGAGAGAGTAACACTGGGAGAAAAATTGGAGAAATTTGGGTAGGATGAGGGGGAAGACAGAAAGCAAAAACAGCTGTGATAAAGCTAAGAAGATGTTTCTGTCTCTTTAGTTATTTGAATGTCACTTTTTTCCACTGAGCCAGAATACCAGGCTAGGCTAAAAACAGACTAATGATGTGTGTCACTAGTCACACTGTTCATAGCTGATACCTCTCTCAGCCACTCAAGGCTGTTTTATTTTTCACATCTAACCTGTTTTAGAATTTTGGTGAACATGAGAAAAAGCCCATTGTGCATTTGTTCCTGATGTCTCAGTCTTTCACCTCCCTGGATCAGTCAGTTGAGTGAAGAAGCTATTTTTTTTTTTTTTCCCTCAGGACTGAACACAAAGAGTTTCTTATCATCAGCTAATACTTATAACCACTCAATTCCTAGTAGAACCTAACAACAAGCTTTCAAGTTAATGTGAGAGACCCTCTAAAATACACTAGTCCCTCTTCTTATGATATCTTTCCCAGAGAGTGCGCAACAGATGGGCTGAGATCTTTCCCTTCTGTGCTGGATGTCTGATGGCTGCATTTCATGATCACCTTAGGGTTTTTATTTACCTCTTTTACAACTTTTTCATTTGTCTAATGCTATGAGCAGCAAAACAAAGGTCTGTGATGACCTTGTGGGTCTATGTCTCACAAAACCTCGCTACATTTTGGATTGTGTCAAGAAAACGAACAAATCCATCCTCTTGTAAGAAGGCTGAGATAGGATACAGTGAATTTCTGTGTACTGGTGACTTTTATCCTATGTCAGTGTCCTACCACAGAATGGAAAAATCAAAGTTATGCCACATTCTATCTCAACTATAGGATTTACATTTAAAAATAAATAATGCCCTTGGGCCAAGTAACAGCTGCTGCAGTTCTTTCCAGCACAGCTCATTGACCTTGTCCTCTCATTTGACATATCCTGCTACTCCCATGGTGCTGTAGTTAGCATTAAATCACAGAGAGATCACTACATGTAGTGACCTCACTGAAACTGAGACCTAGTTGGGGTAGGCTTTGCATACAGATATACCAGGCCTTACACCACCATCTCACCACACAGTGGAGAAAGACCTGAGAACAAAGTCTTTATTAGGCTGTGTTCTCTGTTTCTGTTTTTCAAATAGATTTCTTGCTTATTATATGTTAGTCTAATCATGCTTGCTTTAAGGAATTACTTTCAACTTTTTTCTTTTTTCTTTTTTTTTAATAGCAGGTGTTGTTTTATCATGAAATGGTGATGAGCTTAATACATTTGTTAAAACTACAGTATTCCACAAAAATCCTGTTATAGAAACCAAATATCTTTTAGGAACTCCTAAATAAAAAGCCTCCCAAGTTTAGTACATGATGTAATTTTCTCACTATCATTCCTCACATTTCTCACAATCACTCCTCTCTTTTCTTTGTACTGACAAGTACATGAAGAGCAAAAATTAGCTCTGCATCCAGCTGTTCTTCCTAAATATGTCTTGTCTTGCTAGTTCAGGTAAAAGGCAAATTGCACTTTGAGACTTTATTTCTGCAGCAAATCAGGTCTATTTTCAGAGGAATGCTTCTTCAGTCACAGTATTTCAAGATGGGAAGCCAGGTTGTGTTCCTGCCACAATCTGATTATACCATGTTTGCAGAGACTTTAGTCATAGGGTGGCAGAAACATTTAAGAACTAAAGAACACAGTTTTAGACCTTTGCTTCCATTTCTTCCACTCCTGATTAAATTTTCAAAGCCTTTCTAACATTTAACAAAGCATTATCTAAGAGCTGTTTGAAAAGAATATGGGATCTTAGATTGACATTCTCGGAAAAATTTCTACTTTGTTTCAAAACAGTCTCTCCTGCAGCTATAAATTTATTTTGTAACCTATTTTATGCTCCTTCTATTGTTGCATCCTTCTGTTAAAAACATATTGGTTTTGTTTCTGTAGTCTTACCAGGAACAAGAAAAAACCATTTACCTTGCCAACACACAGTTCTTTTTGTTTGATTGTGTCACAGAATAACAGATATTGCTGAATGCTTATAGGGCACCAAGTAGTAAAATCATATTTACCTCAAACAAGAAAAGGATATTTGAGCTTACTAGCAGGCCTTTGTAAATTGATACTCCAGAGAAACTTGATTCCTTGAAATTCTGTTGATAAATGCCAAGCTTTGGTGACATTAACTGATACTGGGCACTGGGATTTCCATTAATTTTTCTGAGATTATTTGACTAGTGTGATATTCAAATGTCCAGGTGCTTTAGTCATTCAGAGAGGCAGCAGCACCCTGGGATGAGATAAAAAATGAAGTAAGAATTCAATCATAACAAAGAGTTTTTTTGAAATTGATACTTCTAATCACTATTAAAAATTAATAAAAATAAAATGTAGACTGTATCACAGTTAGTGCATTTTAAAATTGATATCCAGTAAATCCTGGCATCTCACAGGGGAAAGGAATGGCAGTACCAGCCCCTTTGACGTACGTATCTGTATTAAAATATTTTCATTTATTTGCAGGAAAAAACTGAGGAAGAAAGCAAAACCAAATAAGACTTTGGTTAAAGCCTTAAAGACAAAGTAGGCTTGCAAGAAACAGTCTATGCAGGACTTACTAAGGTTTGCAAAAGCCCACAGTTGGCTGCAAAGAAAAAGGGAAAGAAACTTTCAATTTGCTAATTTTGGAAAGGTACATTCCCAAAATTCCCTTTTGTATATTATCTATTAGGTCACTTCTAAAATGGAAATGGTAATTTGAAATTAAATGCTTGGGTAATTATGTTTCTACTTCAGATTCAATAAATGTTTTCAGAAAGGTGAAATGAGTTCAACTGAAACAAAGGATCTTTTTCCTGTTTAAATAAGAAAATGGCGAGTCAGCTCAAAAAATGTATTTTTCATTAATTTTGACCCTTTTGATTACCTTTTTGAAATTATTGAACATATATGTATAATATGTGCTTGTGTACATATGGTTGGATACATTCTTGGCCGTAGGTATAAACTTTGGTTTTCACTTCTGCCTTTGTAACAGGAGATAATGGTAACAAATGTCAGAGACTTAGGCCTGGCAGAACTGATGTTTACAAAGTGCTTATAGAGCAGCAAAGACAAAGGATCCACTCGGGAGCGTACCTGTGTCAACAAAAGGAGACACACAACATAATAAGAGCTGGTGAAGAATTTTCAGTCAGTCTGGGATGTGGACAAGCTCGAGAAGTGGGCCCAAGGGAGTCTCCTGAGGTTTAACAGGACCAGGTGCTGGTGTTGCACCTGGATGGAGCAGCCCTGGTATCAACACAGGCTGGGGGATGATCAAGAGCAGCCCTGGGGACAAGAACTTGGGGTTGCTGCTGGCTGAGAGGCTGGACATGAGCTGGAAATGTGCACTACCAGCCCAGAAAGCCAAACCTGTCCTGGGCAGCATCCTGTCCCTCTGCTCCCCTCTGCTCCCCTCTGCTGAGAACTCACTGACAGTGCTGCATCCGCTCTGGGGTTCCCAGCACAGCGAGGACGTGGACATGTTGGAGAGCATCCACTGGAAGGCCATCAAGTTGTTTAGAGGGTGGAGTGCCTCTCCTACGGAGAAAGGTTGAGAGAAGTGGGATTGTTCAGCCTGGAAAAGAGAGAGTTTCAGGATGACAAGTCTGTGGTCTTCCAGTGCCTGAAGGGAGCCTACAAGAAAGATAGAGAAGAACTTTTTACAAGGCCAGGCAGTGGCAGGATAAAGGGGAATTGCTTCAAACTGAGTGAGGTTTAGCTTAGATATTAGGAAAAAATTCTTCCCTGTGAGCGTGGTGAAGCACTGAACAGGTTGTCCAGAGAAGTAGTGGATGCCCCATCCCTGGAAGTGTTCAATTGGGCTTTGAACAATCTGGCCTAGTGGAACTGTCTCTGTCCATGGCAGGGGGCTTGGAGCTAGCTGATCTCTAAGGTCCCTTCCAACCTAAACCATTCTATGATTTTTTCATAATGGAATAGGTTTTTGTCCAAATTAGCTTCCTGAGTACATTGTGGGAAGGGAGGATGGGTATTATTCAACAATATCTTCATACGTTCTGTCTTTTAAAATATTTTTGGCTGGAATGTTTATGAGTTTTGTTTCTAAATGAAATTGAACTTTATATCATGTTTAAAGCTTTAATGTGGCATTTTGTGCTATTTTTACAGAAAATAACTTCTTGTATTTTTGGGAAAGAAGATATTCTTCAAATTTTAATGAGACAGTCTAATCTAAATAAGTCAAAATTTTCTCTCAATTTCTGATAAAATTATGCTTTCTTACCATAATTCTCCTAAACAGCAATTCTAAACAATTTCTAAACAATAATTCTTAACATTGACTGATAACCATACAGCAATAACACCACTTCTTTTTGTAGAATTTTTTTCTTTTTTCCTGTTTCATTTTTTTTTTTTTTTTTTGTTTTCTTGTCCTGGTAGGTCTGTTCTTTGTAGATGACTATGCACAAATGGAACAGATAGTTCAAAGGCTTCTCCAAATATAACAGCCTGTAAAAATGCTGCTTTTACTTTAAGGTTCATAGGACAGGAAAATATGAAGGTAAAATGGCAAGGAGCATGTGGTATTTGAGTGGGAGGCTTGTACCAAGACAAAGCAGACCATCACAATCCTGAATTAGCCTCTGAAATATAATCTGTGCAGAAGCAATGGGGGCTGAGAGGGAACACAAGTGATCACCAATGAATTAAGGAGTTCACTCTCAGTGCTCTGTGATATCTGAAAAGTGAAAGAAGCAGCTGAGAAATGTAAGAAAGTTTCCTGTGGCAGAGGAGCCACCTGCAGCAGCTCAATACCCTTCGTACTAGAAATGATGTTGGGTGGTCCATGGTTAATATTCTCTTAGGTGTAAAAGTGAACCTGCAACTACTCCATTTTAAAATGTGTTAGGGGCTATCATTAACACATGATTCACCATTCAAAGCCAGGGCAAAGGGGAATGAGGGGATCCTGACAGTTTATATCAAAATATTCCTAGAGTGCAGAGCTTTTGGAGGCTCTATGGTGGCATCCTGACACTGCAGTGAGCACTCCCTTTGCTGTTAGCACATTTTCCACTCAGAACTCTGAGCAAATGAACTGATCCGTGATGTTTTCCATGTAAATTGGGGTAGAGTTGCTATTCCTTAACAGAAATTGGCACGTGGGTTTTGGTTTGAACTGCTCTGTGCTCACCTGCAGTGCCTACAGCCGAGTGGTTGGTTGGTCAGCCATCACACTGGCTTTTGTCATCCTGCTGGGGCTGAGGCCGTGGTGAGGCAGTGCTGAGCCAGAGGAATCGAAAACAGATAAAATCCCAGAGCTGTGCTGCAGCAGCAACAGAGTGAGCTGTGCCTACACGAGTGAGCCCACTGGAGAGCTTCATTTAGGCTTTTCATTCCAGCAAGACTGTTACGAAAACAGTACTCAAATAGCAAGCCTCAGCTAAACTAGGAGCCACAGAACTCTTTTTTACAATTTTTACATGCTCTAATAGAGTTGAAGAAAGTAGTCATCATATGCATTATCTTCCTGCTTATATTTTCTATGTTTATTTAATAGTCATTTGGGAGGAATATGGATATAACACCAACTGGAATTAAAAAAACAAAACAAAACAAAACAAAACCAAAACAAATAAACAAAAAAAAAATCAACCAAAAAAACCCCCAAGCAGAAATAGCTATACTAAGCTTTTCATCTTGCTTGGGATTCTAGAAATCATCCAAGTATACATCCAGGCAAACCCACTCTTCCTCATGTATATTTTACTTATTATCATGAATTGGCATACTGAATTACTGATGAAATTCACACTAGAAGAAATTCAAATGATATAATTATTTTACTCCAGTGATGGACTGAAACATTTTATTCATATTACATACACAATTTTTCTGCTTTCATTATGCTACAGCTAAGATTTATTTGGCCTTTTAATTTTTAGGGCTTCTTATTTCAACTGAAGTTCTGAAGGATGTAATTTATGTCAGCTCATCGTTGACTTATTCCTTTAGTTTTCATATGAAGACACCAAGAACTTCTCACCTCTCTCTCCTCATTTTGCATGTAAACATAACCTCAGCCTGGTAGTGAAAATGGTCAGTCTAGCAAAATCAGAAAGGTCAGGGGACCTAAGATCATTGATCTAGTTATTCACAGAGGAAATATGCAAACTGCTTATAAATGGTTCATGTGAAAAAAAAAAAAAAAGTAGAATTTATACTTTAGAAGATTTATAGTTACTTAAGTAAACTCAGGAAAAAACCCCACCTAAGTCCCTTGACCAAAGCTTTTCTTACCACTTCTACAAGACAGCCTTTAAATCCACACTGAGAAATAAACCAAAAAAACATTCCATCAAACCAAATCAAGTTCTGCACTGCAGCTGTAGATCACCCATTTCACATTTGGTGCAGTTTGTCTGGACTGCAACTAGTCCCTCCTAGCACAGACTACAATCCTGTCACAGCTGTCCAAACCTCAGTTACCCAGAACAGGATAGTGGTCCTCTGTGCCTGTTAGCTGCGCTGGTAATTCCCATAATTACTTGGACATGCTTCATCTCCCATGACATTCAGTGGAATGAAGATGCACTGCCTGGTAAAAACTTCATTTTAATGTCTCACTCTAATTCCCCCCATAATACATTCAGCAGCAGCATGTTTACTTGTTCTTCCTGATGTGAAAGCTTCTAATATATGACTACAGCAGACATAAAAACAACAATAAATATTCAAAAATCACCAGTGTGATTAACACACATAATCCATAAGAGCAGTAAGAAGAGCAGTAGTTATTAAATATAGATGGTTTACTCATGTGTCATCAATAAACATGTGATTTGTGATTTCCTGAGACTTTTTAGGTGATGATTCATTCATGATTTTATTTATTTTACTGTATAATGAAGCAGAATAGCAGAAGGAAGAGATTTTAGCTGATGCCACAAACATCTCCTTATTTGGTGAGATGTCTTCCTGTACTTTCTAGCTCGAGAAATTAAAGTTTAGGGGTCTAGAGCCTGCAAGGCAACTGAGCATCCCTGGAAAGTGCTGTGTGAGCTTTTCTGCTTGGTACAAAGTGGAACTGCTCTGTAGGTGCTGCAGATGGTTATCCAGTGACAGTAAATCCAATGGCCTTTTACAATGGTGATAAACAGATTCTAACAGAGACCCACCAGCACAATTCTGTGTCTACAACAGCCCTTTTGGATGCAGCTTCACCTGGTAAGAGACTTCAGTGCTCTCATCAATGATATTGTACAATACTGGTCCTAGAAGATGAACTGAAAAATTGCAGAGAAGGAGAGCATGGATGGATGGATGGATGGATGGATGGATGGATGGATGGATAAGCTTTTAAACAAAGAATGATTGAATTCTGTGGCTTGGAAGGAATTTACTCTAGTTTGATATGATAAAGATATCTAAGACCATGGAAAATATTTTTATTCCATGTCTCTTCTTATGAAAGTCTTACAGGACAACAGATAAAATTGGCGAGTGACAGGTCCAGAAAAATAATGAAGCATTGCTTATCCTGGGATACTGAGAAGCTGTGAAACCCTTTTCTGCAGGATTCAGGGGTTTCTAATTGTTTACTTTGATTTATAGACCATTTGGAGAACTAAATAAGAAAAGAAACATGATGTTTTTTAACACTCAAAGACATCATCTTCAGCTAACAATGTTAGCTGCACCACAAGCAGCTAAGAAGCAGAGAGGGAGAGTATTCTGGGAAATTGTCACCAAAGGCCTGCATTGCTTTTGAGTTTTTTGACTGTTTTCCCTATTAGCTACTAGCAGAGACAAGGTAGTGGGCTGGATATGCCATAGATGTGACATGATTCAGATTTGTTCAGACTGATTTGACTCAAGATGCTGATTCCTATGGTGCTCATGGCACACAAGGATGCTGTGTTTGGCTGAGTCCACAGCTGTGCACCAGCAGGGTGCAAAGAGGTGCAAATTACTCAGTGCTTGCACATGTGGGCAGAAGCAGTGATCTTCTACCAGGATACAGAGAGAAAGCTTCACTGCTGCACTGACTAAGTTATTAGCACCCTGGGTTCTGAAACTATGCTGATATAATCACAGTCTCTGGCTCAGAAATTTCAGATAGCTTTCATAGTGTTTCACTCCTAGTTAGGTGAAAATTGTACTCTCTGCACTTTGGGCTTCTTCAATAGTTGCAGTGGCTGGCTGTGTTGGTGTGAACACGAGGAGGCTGCTGTTGAGCTCTGGCAGCTGGAACAGGTAGGCATTCTTATTGAGAAAAAAATTTAAATGGTATTATGGGCCTATTAAGCTGGAAAAGGAGAATGCTTCTTTCTCTCTTGTGAAACTGTTCTTCTAGAAGTTTAATAATGATAACATTTGAGTGTGTAGACAAGAAATCACTTGAAAGGCTGTGGTTTCTGAGGGAACAAGAGTCTGACCTCTTGCATATGTTTCTCAATCCCTACAACAAGTTAGAAGTATGGCAAATAGGGGGAACTGTTTCAAGAAGACATCTGACTGGTTTCTTTAACTTTTACAGATTTAATTTAGGACTTTTTGTGTGTATTTAGAATCTGGCTTACCTGAGTTCCGTATGGGTAGAATTATTCACTGGCACCTGCCTTGCGTTACCAAGGAAGTTTTTTCTTGTGCTGGTGGAGGGTGCTTCAGAAGAGAGTTTCCAGACAGACAAGAATAGAGGGAAGCCTCTAAATCAAGACAAAATAGGATGGGGGAGGGGGCAAGACTGAAGAACTATCACCAAGGTAATTGTTGACAGAAGAACTCATTTCTTTCTGGGCTGGTGTGTCTTGTTTTGTTAAATATCTTTAGTGATAAACCACAGATAGAATTCTCAAAACTCAGCACATCAGAAGGCTCTTTTACAGAAGAAATATATTAAATGTGCTATAAATTATATATTAAAAAGTGTCTTTATTTCCACTATTTTTTCTTAGGCTAAATTTTTAAAACCTTTATTCAGGTATTGTCAAGGTACTCTGAAAACCTAAGGAAATCCTGAGTTATTTTATGAAATAGTTGGGTCTCAGGAGGGGATCATTTAGCCAAAATTCTCCAGTCTGTTCTGTGTGTTTTGAATACTAAATAAATGAATTTGTGATACTCCCTTCTTGGGTAGACTCATAGGCATTGACCATTGGGTTTAGGCCTGCAATATATGAAATTATGACTGCATTGCTTTTATTCCTTGGATCACCACATTCAATTTTTTTTTTTTTTTTCAGAATATCTAGATTTGCACTCTCTGGTGGAGAAAGCTGCACTGATTCTTTTTCTAATACAACCATTTACAGAAGTGCTAATGTGTCCTAGGAAACATGAAGGCACAGTACTGTATTTAGAAATTGTTCTACAGAATTATCAGATTTTTTTCCCTTTTTTTTTTTCTTTCCTGCTCAATATTTCAAGAACTATCTTTAGGCTGAACAGAAAGAAAAGATTTATTGACAGCAAGATTCATTAGACTGTGAAATAGTCTCCTAAGGAAAGTTGATAGAAACTTTGAGATTTTAAAAGTAGCTTATTGGGCGCAGGGGAACTCAAACCTTTTAATGTACTGCATGAGATAAGAAATGTGTTAGAAGAGAGAAGATGGACTAACTGGCTTGATAAGGCCATCTTTTGATGTGTAGTTCCTATAGCTACTTGCACAGAAACACTAGCGCTGCTAATTAACTGCTCATCTGCTTCGTGTACTTACGGCTTACCAGCTATAGTCAAATCCCATCTGTCACTTGAGGACAATTAAGTGGGCTGAGAAGCAGCATTTCATGACAGCACCTGGCCAGGAGGAGATAGTCCAGATGGACAGCATGGGAATCAGGAGATACCTAGGCGAGGAAGGGGAGGAGGCTGTCTCTGCACCAGGCAGATGCAGGTTGTTGCAAGCCTGTTCATATAAAGCAAGGAAAACCTGTTCTGGAGTGGCACTGATAGGAGCACACAAAACTCAAACTCGTGGTTCCAGGACCACTGCAAGAGCTGTGTGGTTTTCTTCAGACTACTACGGTTCCTGTCTTAAATTTTGTATGAATTTTGACACCACAGACAGTGGAAAATTGCAAGAGCTGACCAAAACCCAAAAAATGACATGAATAATGTTGGAGATGAGGAAGAGATGATATAACCATTGTTATTAAGTGAGACCCAAACACTGGAATAGGGTTAGGGTCAGTGGTGCTGTGGCACAGGTATATGATACTGTCTCTTGGTTCTGCCTGGGACATGATCCTGGGGACTGAACAACTGCATAAATAACCATCAATAATCATGGTGTTGTCACGGCTCTCACTTTGTGCATTTTCATTCATGCTGCTCTTCCTGTCTGCTGCTTGTGGCTTGCAATGAGATCCTTTCATCTGAGTAAGAAAACATGTGGTGAATAATTATATTTGTCCCTAAATATAATGTTTCCTCAAATCTCTTCAAGCAGTGTCAGTGGCGCTTTAGAGGCCATTTCCAAGCTTACAGCAGTGTGCTTGGGTAATGAGGTAATGGTAGTGCCTCAATTATATTCTGCAGGTGAGGATAAAGCCTTAAACTGCCATTCAGCTTTAGAATTACTGCTGTAATTTTAAAAGTATCTACCCTCCTTTCTCTTTAAGCAAAATCATCCACTCCATTTGTCAAGATAATGATATCCGTGGCCAAGCAGGACCTCTCCTTCCAGGGATAGCTTCCTTCAGAGGGATGCCATTACAGCCTCATTTTCTATCACCTGAATTCATATAGTTTAATTTATGTCAATTCTATTTTTTTTTTGACTGTTATTCACCATGTCTGTACATTATGCATGACCTGGAGATTGAAAGATGAGCAATTGTGCCATATCAGCCTTTGTGCTGATATTCCCCAGCAAAGATTTTACATACATATATATATATATATATACACACACATATATATACATATATATATACATATATATGTATATATATATATATACACACACACATATATATATATATATGCATATATATATATACACAGAGATAAATTTATATATATATATATGTCTTTTATCTGTAAGTAGATGTACATGGAAGAGAGATTTGTTTCTTGGCAGGCAAAAAAGGAAGAACTTTAACTTTTCCTGGTAGTAAATTTTGCACTTCCTGGCACGGTGATAAGTTGCAGTGGGCTCTGTGGTCCCTTCTGGCAGGGCTGCACTCAGGCCAGAAAGACACATCAGTAAAGCTTTCTGGCAGATGGACTCTCTTTCCCCTCTGTGGGAAAACAGACTGAATTCTCTGCTCTTGCTTGCACATCTCAACGGGGAAAGGTTTCAAATAAAACCACTTCTGTTTTGTAGAGCTGAGGGGTCTTGTAAGGTGGCAGTGAAGAAAAAGTAGGTAATACTAAGTCTGGTTAGCCATAAGCATACAGAAATCATTGCTCTAAATATAAGATAAGAGTTTAGTGTGGTATAATCTACCTTTTGTAACACTGCCTATTTTTGGGCTCCCTTCTCCAGTTTCTAAACTATTTTGGACCATCTTTAAAAAAGAAATAAAATTCTTTCCTAACCACGTGATTCCTGGAGGCCTGTGCTCCTCTGTGTTCATGTGTCCATGGTTCCCATGCTGGTGGATAAAGGACCATTTGATATTATTCATTCTTTGTGCTTTCAAACTGAATCAGGACAGGTTATCAAAACAAGGCTGTGCAAGGTTTTGTGGAGTTTGTTGTTTGGGTTTTTAACCTCATCTTTGTGGGTTGTTTTGTTGCTTGGAGTTTTTTTTCACTATGATATTTAAAATATACTTTTAAAAGTTGTTGCTTAAGTATTCTGAAAGCCAGACTTGATCATCAGTTCACCTGTTCGTTCAGGAAAACCATGAAACTGAATGGATTCCTACAGAGAGAGGGACTCATTTGCTTAATCCTGCCAATCAAGACAAGAAAGATGAAATAAAAGCCAGCAACATAACAGGTAGAAAAATAAATTAAAATACTTTCATTCTTGCCCAAGCAAAAGGATTTGAGTAAGGAATATAGGAGAAAATGTTGAATAAAATTTTATGTAAATTGTGCTCTCTACAATTTAAAAGACATACCTGAACAGATTTTTCTCAACCATCAAAGTCATACCTTTCTAACCTGCACATCACTTTCCAAATTTAAAAATATTTTTTTCTTCTTCCATCCTTCTCTACTAATTTGAGGCTCTAAGGTCTTTCATAGGCCTGCATGAGGAATATCATATGTATTTTAACAATTTATTTTTAATTCTGTTCTCTCTCTAGTACAGAGATTCTATCCAAACAAAAATCACAGTTTTGATGCCTGTATCTGGCACAAGCACAGCCTGAGACAAATGGTGAATAATGCAAAGAATAATGAGGTGTACTATGGCATACTAGATACCCAGTTTCAAATGACTGTGGTTACACCTTTCTCCCCTGTTACTTTTGTCACTAACATAGCACTAAGCACATTTCTTTCAAAAAATACATTTTGAGCCTATTAGAGAGGATATGTTAAGGTCAGATTTTTCAAATGTGCTCAGCATACTGAATGCAGATGGGGTGCTAAGTGCTCTGGTGTTTTGTGGGTTGATTTTTGTTTTGCTGCTTTTTTTTTTTTTAATGATCCCACAATAGGATTTATGGACATAAAATGACTTTGAAAATTCAGCTGCTATGTAAATTCTCAGGTCTGAAAGAGCTGGTTCGTAACAACCTTTTTTCATTTTGGAAAAAGCGCTTTGGTTGTGGGATTTTCAGGCATTTTCCCAACTGGCCAAATTCTGTTCTATGTGAAATCAGTGAAAATAATTTTATCTCAAATTGATCTTATCTGATGTGGATTTTTGGTCCTGCTTGTCTTCTTTACCCTTTGTCCATAGGTATATGTTTAGGAACAAACTTCACCTGAGCTCACAGAGGACTAGAAGTGCCTCAGCCCAGGTCCCAGCTCTTTGCCCCTGTGCTGAGGGTGGATCAGACACAGGTGATGCCCAGTGACTCACACCTGCCAGCACATGTGCTAATTATGGCTTTTCCTTAAACCCAAGCAAAAGTCTGGGGTTAGATGGCTGTATAGGGGTTTTCCATATGCAAGCCTTTATGACAGGTGAAGAAGAATACACTTTCATGATGCAGCTGTGCTCAGCTTTAGTAGCTGAAGCACTCAGTAAGGTAGATATCAATAATAAGCATGATGAGTTATGTCTCAGAACTGTCTAAGTCTTTTGATTCATCCACAGGGGTCACCAGATGACAAGATAATATGTGAATGTCTAAATTACAGGCCTCAAAAATGAGATCAAACCTACTGCTAGCCACAGTGGATGAAAAACACAGGGGTCATTCAGTGTGCGGAAGCTCTTCATCTCTATTTTAATTTTGCATCCTTACCTTATTTTTGTGCCACTGGTTTCATTTGAGAAAAATAATTCCATACCAATTGTTTCTGAAACCTTTACCTACAGCTCAGGCACTGTGTAGCTCTGCACTATGGCCATTTCCCTTTAAATTACTTGCATTTTTCATTGTGAAACAACTTGTCCCTGGGACTGTTTTTGTACCACAGGCGCAGAAATGGACCAGTGACTAACTGATTCGCTCTCTAAGACATCATGTATTTCACATTGTAGCCATCTGTGCTGTGATGATACCCTTATTTGATTCTGTTCCTTGAACTCTCTAATGCTAATTTAGGAAATTATTTGCCTGGTATTTTTAAAGTTTTTTTTTTGTTGTTGTTATCACTATTATTTATAGAGACAATGAGCATAAGGAGATATTTGGAACCTTTGTTTGTTTGGGTTTTTTTCTCAATTTCTGAAAGGATTTTTATTTTTAACAGATGAACTTAGGATAAAAGAGACTAGATCCTAGCACATCACTGCTTTCTGGTACTGCTATGGTAAATGAATACATTATTCCATGACTTATTACAGGCTAATACAAGTCTGTATGTATTTTCTCCACCTCTTTTAACCTCCTACATTCTCAGAGCATATGTTGAGAATGCCACCCGTAGCAAAGGATCAGTGTAAAGCATCTGTTGCAAATTATCCAGCTGAGATTGATTGATTTTTCAATTTATGCATTTAACTCTCTTGGTTTAGATTTCAACCTAGACCTCAACTGAATTTTAATAATGACACATGCCAGACTTAAGTGCTAGAGAGCTCCTGAAATTCAATAGATACAACATTGGTAATTAATAGATATTTAGGCACTGGTTGACCTTGTACCTTTCTAATAAACCTCTAGGAAACTAATAGGTTAAGACATAAAGAACCTTTCTGAAATGTCCCTTGGTGGAATAAACTTCCAGGGGTGGCAGGCACTAAAACTTGCAACCTTCCTGTTTTTGAAGGTCTCTTCTTTTGGAGGTCCCTGTGCTTCTGAGGTCTGCTGCAATCCTTCTAGGATTGTTTAAACAAGATTTATAGCCAAGCAGTAAAGCAAACTAGCAGTAAAAATTCTTAAATTATTGTGCTAGGCAGTCTCCTAAGCTGTACTGAAAAAGTAATCACTTTCACTTATGCGTCTTGATTTATTGTTTCTGAAAGAAGCCCTGTACTCTGGTAGCATTTTCGTCAACTTCCTTTGCTGTTGAAAAAACTGTGCTTTACCTAGTTTTCTTCCTCTATTTTTGTCAGTATTTTCTGCTATGTGAAGAGAAATCTCAGGTCAATAAAGTTACTAAGATAAACAAATAGGAAATCCAGCTGTGACCATATCATTTGGAGGAAGGGATGAAGGTTCTTTGTAAGCTAAGCAAGTGAATTGGGTCGTTTTTCACACATCAGTTGGAAAGTTGAATACTTGACCAGCAAGATAGTTTTCAAGTTTGAAATTTGCTTCTCTCCCTAATGGACATGTGAAAAAATAATTTCTTACCACTTCTGTGAAATGTTTGTCGAGGGGCCAGAAAGAGAGATGGTAATGTGGGTGGCAAGAAGTCTGGCCATACAAAGTAATTGCAGCAAATTTAGAGTATCAGAACCCTTGTTTTGGTTTTGGGTTCATTTTTTTGTTGTTGTTGTGGTTTTGTTTGTTTGTTTTGTTTCTGTGTGCAATGAAAATTAAGAAATGTGAACCTTTCTTTCACAGACTATAGACTCTGTGTCTGATTTTCTCTACCCAAAAGAGACAAGGTGACCTGAATGTAGAGCTTTCACTGCTATGTTATGAAACTGCAGAGCCTGATGAACAGGCAACTGCAGTTTGTTTACGGAATAGTGGCACAGAAAGTTACCATGACTTTGAAACCGAGCCGAGATCCATACATTGAATAGCAGATCTGTGTAGCATTGTTGCATACCATAGTGCAAGGAATCAAGAGCCACATTTCCTCTGAGATTGCAGGTAATTTTTATGTTTCTGACTTTCTGTTAAACAAGAAACCTGCAGTTTCAAGTTAGTTCACAGTCACATTACCTACGGGACCATTGAATCTGGGGAAGATTAAAGCCATGTTGCAGGTGAATACCCAATCTCAATTACTGGCTGCTGAGCCAGGGAAACAGGGCTTTCCCAAAGCAGCAAGTCGGGGAAAGAAGAGATCTATGTCTCCACATTGCAGGAGGTCTATGTCTCCACAACCACAGGAGAGAAGGGAAGAGAGGTGAGCACACCGCAGGATTTCTCTCTTACTCGGCTCCTCGGGAGCATGAACACAGATGAGCATTGTAGCCACTGACTGACGGGGCAGGAAACCCTGGGGAGGTGCAAGATGCTCCCTTCCAGTGGGTACCTTGCTTTTTCAGTTTTCTGCAGTTTGTTTTCCTTGATGCACTGCATTCCAGCAGCTGCCTTTGTTTCCTATAGCACGTATTTCCTTTATATTGTTTTATGTTGCCCTGCCTATACAACGGTAAGCAAAGAGTAAATCCTTTATGAGTGACTACATGACAAGCACAAGACAGACACAAGAGACACTGTCCTATTCTTGTAGCTGAGAAGGAATTTAAGCTCTTTATAATGTGCCACAAAAGATTTCATGCAGTGGTTGGAGTTACATTATTTGTAACCAGAAATAACCGTGACAAAGACAGTTAAACTCTGCATCTGTTTTTGTCACGTGGATTCATGTTTTGTGATGAAGGCCAGGGAGACAAAAAGAGTAAGCTGTATGTCATGCTTTTATAATATTTATCTATAAACAGAGACCTCCATTTGAATTGGGAAATTGTGATAAAGCAACAGAGACTTGCAATGAAATGTCTTTTGGTTATGGGTTTAGGTTTTTGGGTAAATTGTTCTTCCAGTTTCTGCTTTGAGGAAGATAATTAATTCTCTCCTAATTTGGTAGTGATGCATTCAGTTTTTAGCTTGGTAAATCATGTAACAGATTGGTTTCATTTCACAAAGGAACAAGGAACAAGAGTACTGGCTTAGAGGACAGATAAAATGTCCTAAGTCTCCTGTTATACTTAATTCGAGTAAACCTAAACCTTCAAATATGGCTCAACACTGGTTGAATAAGTCCTTCCTTTCCCCAAGTCCCAGCAGGTATCCTACTTGCTGGCAGCAACTCTGGAATCTCACTAGAGCAGATAATTTGAGCTAAATCATAAATTGTCCCCTCATCGCGCGGTCAGAAGGCGAGGAGGTGATAAGTGTTTTCTGAGGTGTTTCTGATATATGTGTTTCCCTGAGGTTGTGAACACTGATTACAGAAGTGAGTCAGAGTCCATGGAAAGGGAGTTTTATGCTAGATAAACCTCTACAGTGTGATTCCTCTGCAGATCGAGGAGTGACTTCTGTCAGGAAGGAAAAACAGTATTAACTTTAAGGGGACCCTCAGAGTTAAGGGCAGAAGGCAGCAGTTCTATTATTGGGCTAGATACCTTCTTGCCCTGCAGAGCAATTCTGTGGTTTCAGAAATCTTCCTCTTGCTGCCATGGGGAGAGGTGAGATATCCAGACTTGGGTGTTCAGTTGGAATGCTGTAGGATGTGATGGTGTTTGCAGGGGTCTTAGGATGAGGGAAGAGATGAGAATGTTGACTTCATGTTTCAGAAGGCTTGATTTATTATTTTATGATATATATTATATTTAAAACTATACTAAAAGAATAGAATAAGTAATTTCATTAGAAGGCTAGCTAAGAATAGAAAAAAGAATTATAACAAAGGCTTGTGACTGAGACAGTCTGGACATCTGGACTGTGATTGGCCATTAATTAGAAATAACCATATGAGACCAATCACAGATCCACCTGTTGCATTCCACAGCAGCAGATAATCATTGCTTGCATTTTGTTCCTGAGGTCTCTCAGCTTCTCAGGAGAAAAAATCCTAAGGAAAGGATTTTTCATAAAACGTGTCTGTGACAGTAGAAAGCCTTGTTCCCCCTGATGAAGAGCAGGAACGTGAACTGTTTCTTATCTTCTGGCAAGTCACTGTAATCTCCTGGCTGCTCTGAAGTTTGCTTATGGTTGTTTTTACTGCACATGCGCCATTAAAAATGGGCAGATGTCCAGGCTGGTGACAGCAAGTGAGTGAGCACAACCAGCAAGAGCTGCTTTTCTGGTAAAGTGTCTGATTGGGAAGAGCAGAGACCAGATCTCCTGCCGTGGGTAAATGACAGTCTGAACTGGCAGGTAACTAAAGAGCTCTGGGCTGGCCTTTTGTTCCCCTCTTGGTGGCTTTCAGCAGAGTAAGTGGATAGAATTGCTGCTCTGTTTTGTCACTAGCCTCTCCCAAAAGGAACAAACAGCCTGTCCATTTGTGGAGGGGGAATTTACCTTATCTGGGTGGCATAAAATTGTCTGGAAGCTGTCACACTGAAATGTTAGAGAAGGTCTCAGTATGTTCTACTTGAATTGACACCTCTCCTTTTAAAAACTAGAATGTTTGCTAAGACATTTAAACCCATACATTATGAAGAAAAAAAAATCACGTTGCATTTAATGAAATATTCAAGGCTGCCTTCTTTTTTTCTTTTTGTTGAAATCCCTGCCCCCAAAACACCTATTTCAGCTTGAAAAATCTCATTCCAAATCAGAAATACTTTGGGAGGAACAAAATTAACTAGCAAGAACCTATTATCTACACATCTGTAGCTGTGTAATCACACTTCAAATGATTGTCATTTCCATGTCTCTATAGGAAGACTGAGTCTTTTCTTTCATAACTAAAACTAATGCAATCAGAAGTTCTGTGTTTGACAGATCTGAATTCTAAAGTTCTCTTGCAGAAGAGCACTGTAGACAAGATCTGAAATGATATGTCCTTAAAAAGGGGAAATGTTTATTTGGGAGTAACCACATCATTGTGGTTTTCTGTTGCATTGCAACTACTTGGAACAAACAAAAAAAATTTTGGCATAAAGTTTTTTTCACCACAAACAGTAAGAATTAATTTTGGAATCTTCTTAATGGGTTCTGGTTCTTTAACATTAGAAGCTTTTTCAAGACTTATCTAGGTTTATTTAGCCAACTAATATGACAGTATGAAATTTCTTTGTTCACATCTCCTGCCTGACAAACAGAGGGAAATGGATGAGGAAATGTATTGGAATTTATTTTTTTTTCCAATTCAAAGCACACAACATTGTCTAATTGGCCTGAAGAAGTATGTATGTTTGTGGAAATGAAGATGTAAATTGGGAGCAATCAATTTTGACTACTTAAACTATCTCTAGATGGTGAGGGAGAAAGAAAAAGAAAAAATTACAAACAACCAAACAACAAGAATTAAAAAAAAATAAAATACTATCTTGTTCTGCTCCTGTTGTGGAAAACCATTTTGCTACTAAGGAAAGCAAACGTTGTGCAAACTTCTAGCTAGTACAACTTTTATTGTTATTTGACAGATGGGTGTGCTTGTTTTTAATGGTCCTGTTTTGCCTTGATTATCTGCATCTTGTCACTTCTGGCTGAACACAAGGAACACGTTGGCGCATTTCAGTGCAGACTACCTGTCAGTAGGAATATGCTTACAAACACTAATGTTGCAGCTGGAGTTAGCGTATTTTTTGTGACTTGACTGAAGCATAGAATTGCTCTCTGAGCCCTGTGAACCAACTGGTTTCTACAGGTAGTATCTTAGCAAGAGGGGAGCTCCTTGCTCCCAGCATCCTCCTAGGGACACACATGTGAGGCTGTGTGATGGTTGAGTTCAGCCCCAGTCATTAATGGGTCCCTCCTCCTTCTCACTGACACCTGCTTAGACAGAAGTTAATTTGTTGTTTTGCAGAGAACTGAGACTAACCCCAGGCTTCTGGACGTTATTCCTCTGCATAGTAATGTGGCATCTGTTTATGCCCATGTGTTATTATTTTGTGCTGTGGGTTTTGGTGGTGTTAGCCAACAAAGTTCTCAATGCTGATTTAGGCTTAGGTAAAGTGGGCATTTGCCAGCAAAACGACTGTGAGGCAAAAGACCAGCTTGTGATTCTCTATGCTGTCTTGACTGTGCTTAGGAGCCTGGAAAACTGAGCCTCAGAAGAGGCTTATGCTACAGAAATACAGCAACCATCCTTCTCCCGTGCAAACAGCAATTTCTACTGTCTTGATCTCTCCTCTTTTTCTGTCTGTTATATTTATCTTGCTTCTTTCCATAGATGGAGTTCTGTATCCCTGTTAGAGGCTTAAGTTTTCATCCTTGGAAAAGTTAACTTCTCACTGCATTTCTCAAAAGCTTTGAGGTGGCCTCATCTGTCACTGTATATCTGGATTCCCCTACCCTACTTACGTAGCTCTACAGTTTCTGAGAGCTATGGGTGCTCTGTAGCAAATAATTTGCTTTCCCACATCCCTTCACAGAATGAGTGGGTTTTTTCCTTGCATAGCATTCAGCCCCTGTGAAAGGATCCATATTTTTATGTTCCCAAAATGTCCAAGGTCTGATGTTGTCTTTATCTTGCTCTACCTCACCTTTTTTCTCTCTGTGCCCTTTCTGAATGGGCAGCACAGAAAGCTCTGCATATGGGGAAGACCTGGGTTTTGTACATACAGCATGAATACTGCCAATTGCACCCACAGAGGAGCTTTTTCATCCCAGAAGAATGAGGGAGGACCTAACAGTGTGTTAAATGGAGTGCAGAAATAGACACTGGTGACTCCATAGCACAACTCCCCCTCTGCAGGAGCACATCATGACTGAGCAGCATGAAGGGAATGATGACAACAGGCAAGTCCCTGCGCAGGGACACTCTGGATTTTGGAGTACTGTGGGAGCACCTCCATTCTGGAGCAGAAGAGCTGTTTCACAGTGTCCAAACAGCAGTAGACCAATCAGAAGTGCCGGTCTCATGGAAAACTTGGAAAAATTTTGGCCAGCTTTCAGCATTTGATGTTGCGGCTCTTAACAGAGAGCTGCAAGTGACACACGTGATTGTTTTGTTGGTTCTCTGTCTGCTGCCAAAGAAAGTGGCGTGGATCCCATGGGTGACACGCAGCTGCTGAGCCAGCCAGCTCTCAGGCCAGCCTGGCTGCCTGCCACCCACAGGCTGGCTGAGCCCTGGCTGCTGGGGATGAGTTCCAGTGGGTGGTTTTCCTTCTCCTTGCGGGCTAAGTAAATTTTGCATCGTGCCATGTCTCTGACTGATATCTATTCTATAATACTGTGGGGGAATCTCTTCAAAATAGCTCCATGTGAAAGTCTCTGGGCAGATAGTCTCCAGCATTTAAATGCTGTTAATGTACCCAAAATGAGCTGTACAGTGCATGACCATTAGCATTTGTGAAGGAAGTGGGATGTGCTGGGTCCCAAACATGCAGATTTCTACATCATGCAGCCTTTCTGCTAGACTGGAATTTCTCCAGACAGCTCAGCACGAGGGCAGAGGTCAAATGGCTTTCCTTAGGTATTCTCTGAAACTAACCCTGTGGTCTCCAACATTGTGTTCTTCAGGTATTTATTTTAGAGCAGTTTCAGTGCCCCACATTTATCTATTTATTATTTAACTCCTGAGGTTGGTGTTGGTGGAATATTTTTTATTTTCCATTGCTGGCAAAAACCTTAAGTAAATTGCTGAAAAGCAAGTCCCAGGAGCATGATAGCATGCTTCACTCACAGTTACTGCTGCTGTGTGTGTACACACATAGATGTATGTGCAGCTGCTTTAACCAAAATAGTGGTGATCATAAACATTACTGGTGGTAGTTCTCCTAGAAGTTTAAATGAACTGAAACAATAAATTTACTAGCTCAGATTTCTTTCCTGAGTTCCAGTTGATAGCCACAAAAAATACTATAGTTTTAGTTACAAGGACATTTTCTCTTTGTATTAATCATCCAAGGTCATGAATACTCCCATCCTGCTAAGATTGTGCCAGGCAGTAGAACCCTCCTGAATTTAAAAAAACAAACAAAACAAGAAAGGGGCAGAGAACATGATCTCATACCTCTGTTTAGTATGATCTCAACTTCAATCATGCTTCTAATTGTTTATCAGTTGAACAGCAAGACAATTGTACCTGGTTCTGACTTCCTTTAAAGCAAGGCTAGGCTCTTTTCAGTGGGCCCAGGGACAGGACAAGAGGTAAGAGACAAACAGAAGATGCTGCATTAGAGCATCTGGAAACACTTCTTCACTCTGAGTGTAACCAGGCATAGAAATAGGCTACCCAGAGAAGATGTGGTGTCTCTGTCCTTGCAGGTGTTCAAAACCCACCTGGACATGATCCTGAGCAGCTGGCTCTGAGCTGGCTTGAGCAGGGGGATGGACAATATGACCTCCAGAGCTCCCTTCCACTGTCAACTGCTCTGTAATTCTATGATCACAGCTCCTGTCCCTCTTCACCTTTACATCATTTCTTCTAGAGTAGGTGATGAAAGGGAATGAAAGGAATGACACAGAATGATAGGGGAAATCTTTAGGAATAGGATAGGGAGGCATGATGGTGCCCCTGAAATGTTAGGAAACAAGAGGTTTTCCCAAAGAAAACCCTGGAAATGCAGTGCAGCAGGATGCCAGGGACTGACCCAGTTGCAGGAAGATCAGTCCAGAGAAGTCATTAAGCCTCCACTGCTCTGGGTGTGAGCACCAATGATTTGGACATGGATATAAGTCTGTAAGGATCTTCTTGGATGTTGAGTCCTCTTCCTTTTCATCTGGTGCAGCAGTTGTACAGAGCAACACTGGAATGCTAAACCTCACAAACCCAGGCTCCCTGACAGCTCTTGGCACTGAAGTGACTTTTGCTCCAGGCCCAGGGATGGATCATTTGGCAATGTGGTGCCCAGCTGCTTCTGGAGGCCTCTACTGTCAGAATCGTGGGGGCAGCAGGGAGAGCGTCAGCCCAGACAGGTGATGAATAAAAATGGAGAAAAGAGCTTCTATAATTTTATAACCTGCAGAAAATCAAAAGAAGCTGTAAAAAAAAAAGGAAGCGTTATGCGTTCATCACCTTAACATAAGCAGGAATGTTGCTATATTCATTTTTCTTTTCCTTTTATTCCCCTACCCCACTCCTCCCCATGCTAATGTCACTATACTTTTTCTATATGTGGCCTGGGGGTAGTCACTGATGCTTTTACTGTGAAAAAGATCCCTCCATACCACAAAAGAGGTTGAAGCTGTGCTCATTAATTTTTTTTTTTTAGTTGAGTTCTGTTTGTTCCATTATCTGCCCAGTGGTAAGTGACAGGTGCCACTCTTCTGGGGAGAGATTACACTGAAGTGTGACTAGAGTCCTTTTAGCAGGCTTTTATATTAATAGCTAGCTGTGCTAATGCTTAACACTCCTTTTTCCCTTTTTTTTTTTTTTTTTAATCTTCATTGAATAAAAATATGAAACAGTGATGCTATGGCCACTTGGAGTTTAATCAGAACACTTACTGTGTTATTTATCTGTCCTTACTAGCAGTAACTTTCTTGGTTTCCAGAGCATTGCTCCTGAAACTACTTTCTTTAATAGAGACTAGGCCATCCCTTTACAATGAACAGGAATATTATTTTGTTTACTATGGGGGCTTTTGTTGATTGGTTTTTGGTTTGGGGTTTTTTAATTTGGTGTTTTGGGGGGGTGGTTTAGGGGTCTTCCTGCCCTTTTTTCTGGTTTTTGGTTGTTTTTATTTTTTTAAAACATGCTCTTAAATAATAGAATTTGTTGCAAATTAGATGCATCAGTGGAGCTGTTACCTCTCAACGTAAGAGAAGTTCCTTGAGAGTCTGCTGATATGTGTGTGTGTACGTATGAGGCAGCTGATGCTAGGGGCTGACATATTCCCATAGGAGGGAATATTTCAGAAGTTCCCACATCAAAAACTATTGTTGCTGTCAGCAGGGAAGGGTAGCAGGCTAAAGGTAGGTACTGAAAAGGATTTTCTTTGATTTGGGTTCTCCTAGTGAGGGAATTTTTAGGATATGAGTATCTGATGGGAAAAAAAGCCAAAAACACTAAGATGCCCAACATAAATGCCTAGGTGGATTGGGAGCAAGAAGAGGTCTGACAGTAAAACCTGTACTCTTTTGCTGTCATCTTTCTACTGCCTGCTTTGATCTTTTGATGATAGTTTTGGCTGAATATAGGCCTAATGTACCCCAGCCCTGATCCCCAATGCCACCTGCTCTCTTGTCCCCATCCTCCTAGAATTTGTACTGCACATCCTGCTGACATTGCAGCAACACTTTGAACTTCCTTCTTTTGGCAGCCTCCTCCTGTGAATTCCTTTAGGTCACAAATTCTTGAAACTAAATATTCTTCCCTACACAGATTCTCCATGTCCCCACTGTGTTTCTAATTTTAAATTTGTTAGTATACAAATTAGTGTAAACCTGAAGTGTCCCATTAAGACCTGCCTTCTGTTTCCTGGGAAAATGTCCTCTGAAGTAACTTCAGAGTGTCCACTGAAATCTCTAAGGTAAAAGAAGATTGTCAGGGCTCTGGAATATCCAGAGAAAGCCGATTTGTTTCCCAGAGATGTTCAAATGTTCTACACTGCATTTAAATGTTGCATTATGTTTTCCCTGTGGCACTCACATAATCTTGTTTCCGTAATTGAAAGTTACAGAAATTGGAGCTTTATCATTTAATAACCTTCCTACTTGCTGTCTGCTCAGATGACTGTGATCTAGTTAAAAACATTATGTAAATGTATTTATAAACAAAAAGTAATCAACCTGTAGAGGAAGGAACGCCAAAGCAGGAATACACTAAAAGTCAGAGACAAAAATAATATACCTGAGACTTGAATTCAGAAAATACTTATCAGTACCAATTTTATGTGAAAACATAAATGTTTGGATGTTGAATGTGCTGACTAATTAACAACCATAAAGTTCTTGCTTTCTTGTGAAGTGTTAACTTTAGTAATGGGATATTTTGACTGACATCAAGTGAGAGCAGCTTAATATCTTACTAATCTCTTATTAGGACACTTTATTTGCACTTGTCAAAAAGATGTTTTCTTCTGTCTTTTATGTCTGTGATTTAAGATCCAGCCCTTCACTGAAGATTCTGAAATATAAATCAGCAACAGAAATAGAATAAAAGTAAATCTCTGGCTACCTCACTGAGGGGGAGGACAAGGGCACCTGTTTGGTTCTTGCACAGAACATTCGGCTCTGAGCCACTGCATATTTCAAGTGGTTATGAAGATGTGCAGGAGTTTCTTAGTGTGAATCTGCAATTACTTGATAAAGATCTGGTGGTTTTGTCAATCTGTAAGGGACACCATTTTTTCCCCCTAAATTTATTTTCAGGAAGAGAGAACATCAGATATAGTTTAATCTGTTTTGGGATAATTGGCACTGTTACCAGTGGTAGTAGGAAGTGTTGGTTACTGAGATAGTTCAGTACTTGGAACAAAGTATCAAAGGTTTCAGTCCAATGTAAGTTCCAGATTTTTTGATAGAGGAGCGTGATACTAGATCAAATAATCGTACATAGAGAGACATATTCTCTGCCTGCTGTTGACAGTAAAGGACACAGTATTTTTAGGAGAGGTGCCAAACACACCACTCTATTTATGCAATGCATAAACATCCTAAAAGGATAGGTAGAGATGATTGTATTTCTCTCCGCTCCTTAGGTGATTAATTGAATGCTGTTAAATGAGCAAAAAAGTCCATCTTTTCCCAGGACTGTTCTCTCATGCCTGTTTTTCAAAGGATCCATAAATCTGTGGACTTTTCCTTCTGATATTAAGATCTGGTTAACAGTTCTACTTCTATACATTCAACAAACTTTGCCCAGTTTCTGCTCACAGAAGTTTCTAAATCAATGTGTTAGGCAGGTTTAGAGAGAACACAATTTCTGTCCCCAGCCATCTCCTTCCCAGGGCAGTTGGTATAAATTTTATTGGAAATTGCTCCTGGCAGTATGTGCCACTTATTTTCCTTTAATCCTGTTTTCATCTCACCTCATAATGATTTCAGGAATGTTTTTAGTTTCCAAAGCCAAGGAAACAGTTTCTTCTTGGCGGAAACAGCACTGGCTGTTAAATAAAAAGAAATGTGCTTTTCTGGCTGAGCTGTATGAAGATGATTGTACAATCTGTACTGTACGCTTGGAAACTGCTGCAACAAGACGTGCACCATATGGTGTATATGGCATACCCTTACCTCAAGTGTTCCCTTACTCAGGCTGATATGGTTGGTAATGAGCTCATTTTTGAATAAGAGAAATATGGCTGATTTTTGTCTTTTTGGATAGGGGGTTGGGGTAGGTGAGATGAGGGAAGCAGAAATCTTTACATGCAAGAACAGGGCAGAGAAATGTTATAATTCTTCACCTCTGCTGGTTCTCTGATCAGCTTGAAGTCTATAGCAATCAGGAACTTCATTAGGAAAAAAAGGGAGACTATTGAGCTGAGGTTAAGTTTAACATGATGCCATGATAAGAAAATAGAATTTAAGTAAGAATGGTTTTTCTTTCTCTTTCTGTCTGGCAGACACATAGTCCATAAATATGTGGGAAGTGAGCACAATAGGCAGGTGAAATGTGATATCAGCTCTCTTTTAATGTGTGAGAAGAGAATGGGAAGCTCATAACCTTGGGAATCTCTTCTGCACATTGCATTCTTCTCCTTGGAAGTCACCTTAGAGAAAACTCTAGGAATGTGATACAGAGAAGTTAAAATTTTCTCTACCTGTGTGTTCCTAAAAAGCACAGACAGAGAGGGAAATCCATTTAGACTATCACTGCTCCCAGGCAAAGTGGGTTTAGCACATCACCATTCTTTCCTGATCTGCCCTAAATAGAAACAACCAGTTCATGGAAATTGATGAGCTGTATGACCAAGCTGACAATAAGCACTGTTTTGTACTCCCTCCTATTAGATATACTTGTTCATGGTGTGTATCCTGATCTTGCTGAAAAAGGAAGTAGTAGACCACTAGTGCCTACAAAAGCTTGAGATGGCTTTTTTTATCTCTCACCAAGATATTGCATTATACATTTATTAAAGATTAAGTCCATCCAAAGTGACATGCAGTGACATGTCAGGAACATTAAGAATAAATGTCTATAGTATATTGTCTCAGGTAAAGCCTAAAAATCTGGATAAACATTTATTGAGCTTGCATATTCTTACTAATCTATTCCAGTGTCCTAACACAGGACAAGTCATGGGACTAAAAGGAATACATTGATCCTGAATAAAAGGAATATCCTTTGTCAAAAGCCAAAATATGATCTTTTGTTACAGGCTATTAGTGTTACAAATCCTGCGTAGAATTTTCTGTCAAGAACCTCAACAGTAACCAGAGATAATGGGTAGATTGTGGAAAATAGAGGCAAACTGGGGAGTAAAACTGCAATTATGGATAGGGCAAGCTGCATGATAAGTAAGGTGTAACACCATCACACAGTTTTTCATGTAGTGAACAAAACTAGTCTGCAGTGCCATTGTAGTTACACCATGAACACTGTTAGGACAGCCAAGAGCTGATAACTGAGGGCTCTCCTGAAGGATTGCTTTTGCCATGAGAGGTGTGATATGTTGTCTTGGAAAACAAATTGAGCATGGGATGATGATGCAAAGCCCCAAGCTCCTTTCTTGAATGCAGAGGGTCCTATTGCTCCCCGAGGTTTAGGATGATTTTTGTTGAATTTTGGGTTCTCACTTTTATTACGTGGGGATGAATATGAACAGAAAATGGAAAAATAGACTGCATCATTTTTGTGTTCCTGCCTTACCATTTTAGCTAAAGACACCTCAATAAGGATTCATGACAAAATAAATATCTATAGTATTGAAGAGTAAAGAACATAATTGCTAATTTGAGGAATTTGAAGAAAAATATCAAGAACAGTGTATTTGACTATTAGACAAACAAAAGCTGAATTTTCTAAGCTTAAATTGGCACTTTTAAAATGAAAAGTAGATTTATATTGTAATGAGTGTTGAGAAACAGACCATTATCGGTGAGGTATCATTAAATTTATTGAAATGAAGACAAACAAGTATTCTTTAATTTTTCATTATCTGAAGTCTCCAAAAGTTCATGAGGGTTTCTCACTGCATGTTTTTTATGGTGTGTTAGAGAAAGAAAAACATGCCTGAGCCAATGGAATATATTTGCATAGAAAATAAAAAAAAGTAATTGCATTTATGTATATGTATGGTCAGGTTAGAAGTCAGTAAACACTTGCACATTTCTCTCTATGGAAGCAGGCTTTAATTCTCTACTGTTTTATTTTTCATCATTTATCAATCTGCAAGTCAGTATTTAAAATGCTATCACGTTGATTTGGCAACAGCCCTTTTGCATTAATTTGTGCTAGCAGTGTTAAGAAAAGGAGAGCCAGAGTCTGAAACTTCAGTGTCTGTTCAGAAAACTGTCAGACAGGAATATGTGTCCTGCTGCCACATGGGAGTGGACTTGAATTAAAATCCCAGGTTGTATTTGCACTGTGGAACACTATCTGACTTCCTGGGTTGCATAAACCTATTCAAGGACAAGGATCATTCCAAGCTCTGAGGTGCAAATAGAAGTAATTTCACCAAGAAATTGGTGAAATATAGAGAGTAGAAATAGCTAGTCAGAGGCCACCAGACTCATGTTTCCTTGGGAATACTCAATCATACTTTGCAGGACAGACTAACACAGTAATAAAACTTTGGGGGGTATAGCATGGCCTCCTTGTCCAAGAGCTTTAGAATATATTATTTTAGATATTTATTATGTATAGCATATATTTCAACTCCTGGGAGAAGCAGCTTTCAAACAGAATATCAAATATTAGAACTGGACCTATCCTGAAGACTTTTCACTATATACTGGCTTTCAGTGGAAGTCTCAATGTAAATAAAATGTTTATCTAATTTGAAAACCAAATATCAAGTTAGATTGGTGCTTTCCTTGTAGAATTGAAAAGAGGTAAAATATGCAGTTTCCACAGAGGTTTTCCTTTTTGCTTTCAAATGAAGGACTTCTGTAATGAAAAAAAAAACCCTCAGCTCTGAGGATGTATACAGTTCTTTTCCTGCTTAGGATGATAGTGTATGCTTTTGTATTTTTTCCCAAAATCAGTTTGACCCCAAGTCTTACCACGATTTATTGCCCACCTGCAGTTCCATGCAGAAAGATCTAAATACACTTTATTACCTTGTACTTTATCTGACACAAGTGAGCCCAAATCTTCCCTGGGGTTCTGAGCTGTGGTGGCTGAAAATCTTCCCTGTTATGTAGACAAGGGTTTAGCTGAAAAATCACTGGATTGACTAGGGATTCTGTTTAAGATGCTGTGTTTCTCTGGATAACCTCTTGACCTGAGCATACTCACTACTTCTCCTGTGTGATACATCAAAAAAGGATGAGCTTGAGACCAGCCTTTTAATTGCTACTTCCAAAAGTGTGGTTATCAGCTTAATATTGTCACTTTCTTGCTGTTTTACCCTTTTTTCACACAGTGCTTTGCACATATGTATTGTAGTCCTTGTAAGCACCTGCTCCAGCTGAAAACCAGATCTGAAAACAGGTGTGCTGAAACCCACCATGATCTGTGTATTTTAATTTTTAGTGTTGTCTGATCAGCCTATTTGCTGGCATGCTTCCATCTAAAACCTGAACTCTTTCTGGACTGTATGCCATTCTTACAAATATGTATCAAACTACTTATTCTTCTCCCAGCCCCAGAAAACAGCGGAATATGTTACAAATCTCATTTGGCACTAATAGAAATTAATTTCAACCTTTATAGTTTTGAGTGAATGCTTAGGGATTTGTTCCCGTTCTCCACAGCTCAAAAAAAAAAAACAAAAACAAAGCAAAAAACAACCACAAAACAAAAACAAACCCAAAAATTAAATAATAAATCATCTTGGAATGATAACCATTTTCCGATTTTCTGTTGGCTCAATTTATTGTTCTCTGTGTGTGTGGTTTTGACATTCAAGCCCCTGAAGACCTTATTTTAGACTTCCTGAAATAAAATTCTATGACAAGTTTCAGAGGTTTTTGGTTGAGTGAAAGTTCAGGGATCCCTTTGTTAAAATTATAGTCCCAGCACTGCACCACCACTTTGAGCAGAGATGAAATTAATTTCTTGTAAACTAAATGTGATGTCAGTTCTGTGTCTGGGTGAGGACATGAGGATCTGAGTGTAGCAGAAAATATGGGCCCACAGTGTAATTTACTGTCTGGCCTCTAAAGATCAATGCTGCTTTATCCTGCAACTATTCAAATCTTCTTTGAAGCCAGGAAATGCTGATGTTGATGATGATTAGGAGCATAGCAAGCATAAAGATCCAATCTGCACTAACCTAATATCAGGTGAGTGCTGGTTTTGGTTTCTTCAAGGAACTTCCAATTCTTCTTTTTGTCTGACTCCTCTTCTACCAAAACCTTTCCCCATGGGTGGCTCACCCAGCAGCTGGAGGAGGCACATTAATTCCTGCCATGACCAAGCAGGCCTGTGCCTGGCTGCAAGCCCCAGATGCCATCTTCATACATGTAATAGCAGCTGTAAAACACATGTTTCTCATGTTTAGTGGAGTCTTAACACCATATGGTTGTCAGTGTTCACAAATGAGGTGTTATTAAGTTGTCAGTTGCTTACAGAGGTGAAGTGGAATGGATTGGATGAAGAGGGAGGAGTGACCTTGAGTTAATGGAGGCTATTGTGGCACACTAGGCAATGAATAACACTGTGGGTAATAACCAGCTTGTTCTCATCCATATCCCTTTTCAAGTGCACCTTCTTTTATTACATCAATGAGCAAGTAGTCGGTGCATATGGCTGCAGGCAAGGAATTAAAAGGTATAAATAACACATACTTTAATTGAAATCCAACAGTGAATGCCTGGCCTCTGTGATTAAACCTTTTATCACATGGATTGTCCCACCACAGGTACATTCCTACTACTCAGAGAACTACTTAGCTTAAAAAAATAAAAAGTCCTTTCTTTTTTTCAGATGTCCAACTTGAGTTATTTGAGAATTTCTATGGCAATACCAGGACAAGTATTGTGGACATAACAAAGTCATTCTTGCACGTGTGTAGAATCCTCCTGTGGTCCCTTCTGCTCAAATGCTGGTGGCAAGCACTTTGAACATGCCAAAGGAAGAGGGAGCATGGGACCTGCATTATGGGTACTGAGGGTCATCTGCCTTAGGGCTTTCCACTCCAAGTATAGCTCACTAATGTGGTCCCTAGGATTTCCTAAAAATAATAAAAAGCCCCATTGGATTGGGCCAGCCTTGGTAGCATTTCCTAAGGACAAAGGCTTGATGCTGGATTTCTCCAGGCTTTCTGTCTTCATCAAACCTCAGTGAAAAGGCTTGATGAGCAGGCTGCTGAGCAAGCAGTGTGACTCCTAGGGGGATTTATCTGTGTGAGTAGATCAACATTTGCCTGAAAATAGGGGCACTGCTGGTGTCATCCTTTACACAATGGGTAGCAGAGTGGGACCTTGATTACTGTGATGGAAACAGCAATGGGTGATATTTATTACAGATCACTTCATGGGCAGACTGTCTGCAGTGATGATGAATTAATGTTTTCCAGGGGAGAGGGATGACTAGCCTCAAATTTAGGAGTTTGGTTTGTTTATAACTCTATCTGGAAAGAGTCCTCCAAACATTACCCAAGATTTACACTTAATGTGATATGATAACCAAGCTGAAAAAAACCACTGTTCTTGACAGCAGTATCCAAATATTTTTTCTAGTTCAGGTGTGTCATATCTGCAATGTGATGGATTTCTTTTAACAAATCAGTACTGACATAAACTTGATGCCTGGTATTTCCCAAATAAAATTATGTGGAGGAAAATCTCTGTGTCCGAGCTACAAAAAAAGCTGGTTGCTGCAAAGAATGCAGAAAAATAACATTATATACAGCTCACAGTCCTGCATTAGTGCGGTGAATAGCCCTGATAATATATTTTAAATTACTCACTTAAAGATATTTGGTTTCTCTCAAGGAGATTTACCAGCAAAGACCAGCTTTTGTGGAATGTTTTTGAACCTAAACTACATAAAAGAGGCCAGTAAATACAGACCAGCAAAAGGAGAGAATGACTCTGGGAGCTGTTAGAGTTATAAATTATTTGGTTTTACTGCAGCATGCAGCTGGAAGGTTCTTCCTTGATTTGTTGCTTTGTTTTCCCCTTTGTTGATATACCAAGTTTCCAAAGGCACTTAAGCCAGGTAAATCAGTATTTCTAGCACTGCAGTAAGCATGTCAATTGAATATGGCACTGAGAAGAACTCTGAATTAAAAATCTGAATGAGAAGTTTTACATGGCATCTGGTGAAAAGAGGGATTTGAAACTGATAGCGCCAGGTTTTCATCTATAGAAGCCAATAAGAACCACAAAAACTGTTTTATCCTTCATGCAGCACCTAAGGTTTTGAACGTAAACTCTTTGAGCCTAAATTGTCACAGCTTTCTTAAGTTTTACAATTTATTTTTTTTTTACTTTATTTAAGTTGCTGTGCAGGAGTGCATGTTTCAAGAACGCCCTTGGTATTTGAAAGAAGAGAATTCAATAAGCTAAATTATAGAAAAAAGTAGATTAGGGTTTTTACCCCACAGTCTTCTTTCAGAAGGGACTCCCCAAAGGCCTTTTCAAACCAGCAGGTTCCATCCCAGGGAAGGACAGGATGAAGGCTCACCTTGTTGCAGCGTGCACTAAGATTTTCTCTAGTGTGTCTCTATCATCTTCTCTGAGACTGCTTTTGCTTTGAAGCAGGGTAGGAGAAAGCAGAATCCTGCAGGGACTGTGCAGGCAAAAGTAAGTGCTCTGATGTACTCTACAGTGGTTCATGCATATATACAGGGGATGTAGAAAAGCTGTTTTATTGGCAAGGGGGCTGTTGGCCAAGGCACCATGGTTGTGCAGTAGTACCTTGGGACCAGTACGTTCCACAAGAGCAGACACTGTGAATTTTGAATTACTGTTGCCTCTAAAAAATTATGCAGCCAATAGTGCTGTACCTCCACACAGTAATTGTCATTCAGCACTCAGACTTTGTCAGGCATTTTAAAGTTCCACAGCAAATCAATGTGTCCTCAGTGTTTCACAGCATCAGATCCTACTGGTTCAATGTCACCTGATAGAAATGAAAGACTTTCTCTTATAAAAACTTGGTAAACATGAGAATGTGTATATTGTGGGGAATGATTCTCTCTTGCTGAGCCCTGGACTGCTCAGGAGCTCACATATGCCTGTTCTATTTTGGGCCTTTTGCAATAATGCTGAAATATTTCAGCTTGCCATGAACTTTCTTCCAATCAGTTCATACTGGGTTAGTAATGAAGCAAGGAAAAGGTATGTTGAGTGTTATGCCAAAAAAACCCCAAAAACAAAAACAAACTTATTCCCTCTCACTAAACTCGTGGAAGCTTATCAAATTTGTTGAAGAAAGTAGCCAAACAATCAAACAAAGCCCCCCATACCAGCTCTGGGTGGTTTTATCAAGCACGACCTCCTACAGGTCAGAGGCTGTAGAAGGTCTTCAGTCAAAGGCAGAATGGAGATTTACTAGAAAGTTTGAGATCTGTTTACAGCAGGGTAAGAATAAATCTGGAAAATGTATAAAGAGGGTTTATGACCCAAAGCAGTCCTTGTACTCTGAAGACTTTTTGAGTCTTGCTGACCTACAGAACGTCTGCTCACAGGCTCTGTTTTAAGAGTCTAAGCTGTCCCTAATGGAAGTGTGGTGCTCACAAGTCCTCCAAAAGCCCTGGAAAACCCTCATTCTCAAGTGCAATATCAATCTGTGATGTAATAGATATAATAAAAAACATTCACGTGAAACCCCTGGCACAAGGAAAATTATATCTTGGTAAAAG
Organism: Ammospiza caudacuta; assembly: GCF_027887145.1. Classification (NCBI taxonomy): domain Eukaryota; kingdom Metazoa; phylum Chordata; class Aves; order Passeriformes; family Passerellidae; genus Ammospiza; species Ammospiza caudacuta. The sequence continues at coordinate 32,585,472 of NC_080595.1, forward strand.
AATGTTGTCAACAGGAACAAGGTCCTTGCTTGGAAGATGATCCAATTTGTTGTCTCCTTGTGTAGAGGTGACCAATATCTTGAGCACTGTATAACTCCATTGTCATGATGCTACCTGCAAAATTAATTTGTCATGTGTGCATCAATTTGTGCCAAACTATCTCAATTTTCAAGTGATAGTCATATTAAGAAACAAAAGCCAAATGCAGGAGGATTTGAAAAACATTTCAAGCACATATATTAATATCAATTACTTCATTTTAAACTGCACCCACAGTCTAGGTAAATTTTTTAATATTAGGTTTGGCTTCAGTATTGTTAGTAAAAGTTTGGTGTGAGGTTACTTGGATTTATAGTCTAGGAATGAAGTAATTGCAGCAATGGAGGAAAAAGAGTGAGTGAACTACCTCTGTTAGTTACTGAGCTTTTCCACAACAAAATATTGCACTTTTTTTTTCTTTCTGTTTTCTGTAGAAAACTTTGTTACCTTATATATGTGGACTACGTCTTGTTGACAGGAGGAAGTTTTGCTTTTTAGCTATGCTGATACCATTAAATTGGCAAAACCCCTGTAGTGTGAATACAGTTATTGCTAGAATAAAAGTGCTTATGTTAGTATATCTTATTCCATTTCAGCAGGAGAAATAATTTACACACCCATAAATCACCTTATATTTCTCAGACTACATCTGCACTAGGGCTTTTATTGTAGTACTTCACTGGCAGTCAGGCTCACTAACTCCCTTTCTACCCTGACACTGAATAGGGGTAATGTGCCAGTAGGCTCAGCATTATACTTGCTTAAGTTTTCCCAAAGCAAGCAGAAGGTAATTGTGAAATCTTGTCAGAAAAAAAGTCAGAGTTTTCTCCTTTTGGAAAGTATAAAATCCTTTTGAGCTCAAAAGATAAACAACTTTTAGCCATAAACCTTTATATGAAACCCAGACATTTAGTTTTTGAATTCTTCCTCTGTGTCTCTCCAGAGATGCTTAGGGTGTTTATGCTGCCAATCTGCCCTGCACTCTGAACACCCTTTGTGAAACTCACCTTCAACCTTCAAGTCCTTGTCTTGCAGGAATGTTGTAACTCATCACTGATGTCCTTGGCAAAGGGCAAAGGAGCCGGGTGGTGAATGTAGTTCATAAGGGAGGACTTCTATTGCCTGAAAATACATGGAAGTACTTATATGTGAAAAGTGGGAGAGGAAAGGTATTTGCTATTCATAACTTAAAAAAAAAAAAAACCACAAAAGTTGGGCTCTTGATCTCAATAAAAAAATATTCACAAGGAAAGTATACTTTGGATAAGAAAAAACCAAAAACCCCCCAAACACATTCTCCTTGATTAAAGACCCTATTTTCCTTTTGTCTTCAAAAGAAATGGATTGTAGGAGAAAAGGCACCAGTGAACCTGCTAACCTTTGGTCAAGAATGTTGGGATTTCAGTCACCAGTTGTAGTGTCATGAGCAGTAACTGAGACCATTTCCCTCTTTCAGCTCACTGGGTGAGCTCCTTCTTTCCAATGAATTTCACCATGACATCCAGCGTGAACACTTAAACAGCAAACTTCAGAAACATGTTGCAAGAGGCTCCTGAAGCATCTGTTTTAAAAGCAAAGCACGTTAAACATTAATTGAAATTAACCCACTGCTTACAAAGGATAAATCCACAAGAATGTCTGACCCATAGGATTTCCACTTCCCTTCAGTCTAAGGTTTCACATGGTTCAGTGACAAAAACAATTTTTCTGCAAGCTGCTGGCAAAAAAGGTAGCAGAGGGACGGCTGTGTTTCTCTGGCCACAAGTACAAGTTCAGATTTCATCCCCACCAGAGTGATTTAAGACTGTTTCACAAAGGTTTTTTTTTCAGATTTTGGGAACCAGTGTACTGTGTCTTCTTTTCTGCCTTGATTTAAATTTATAATAGTATTACAAATGTTGAAAGGTAGTGTTCAAAGCATCCAAAATACACTGTGCACTAGATTCATTCAAATTAGAGTTCCTTGAGTTAATCCCTGCCAAGCAATTCCTCTGAAATTTAGAAAGTTGTATAAGCCAGGGACCCAGACTGAAGCATTCACGAAATTCTAGTTAATTTAAATCTGGATTTAGGCATTTTATTGACATGTTTACTTGATGTGATTTTTTTTTTTTTTTGAAATCTCTGTCCATTTATTTGCCTGTCTGAATTCTGATGCCATATTAGGAGAAAAGAAAAGCCTTTGCAATTTTCACAACCTAGTTAAAAACAAGAAAAGTTAAAAAAAAACATTAAGAAAGCTTTTCTGGTTTTGCAGGATTCTGATTTGCATTTTGTATTTTGAAGATTTTGGGGGAAAAAGATCTGAGCTTTGCCTGCTTTCATGAATAGAGCTCCCACGCCTTTTAGAGACATTCCTGCTCACAATCTCATCAAATTACAGATGGGCTGAACGCTGATTATCCAAACCTTGTTTTTTTATTTGCATGATGAAGTGTCACCATGGTATTACCAGGCTTAATAATTTGGAAAGTCACGATTTGATTGCTTTCATTTTGATGCAGCTCTACCTTGGCAATCAAGTGTTTGTGACTGCCTTGAGTGCAGTCATTCTCCTGGGAGGCTGTGCCTCCAGTCCGTCCTGTGGCAGGGCTGGCCCCTGGCTCTGGGCAGTAGGGAGGGGAGCCTCACGTGATGTCATTTCTTGTACAGCCTCTGACATTGACCTTATTTGCTATTTTCTAGCCCAGACTCCCTCTCTGAGTGCTTTACTGTTGCACAGTTTGTATAGCACAATCATATTATCCATATTTGTGCCTGCACTGTGCCAGCTCATGGTGTCCAGCCCCTACTGCACAACTTCATTCCTGGTCCTTATCTCCAAATTCCTGCTCAGCTTTTTGTTTCTGAAATCATGCACTGGCCTTGCTCCAATTCTTCCACAGTTGTTACCCTCGCTTTTACTGGGATTCCCACACTTATGGCTTTTTGACTCTCTTTTAGCTTAATTTTCAAACTGGATTTTCCATCCCTGCTTTTAGACTCTGGCTACTAGCCATGCTTTATGCCAAACACAGGGGTTTGCTATGGATTTTGCCTTCTCTGTGTTCCTAGTTTTTACTTGGTTCAAATTTGATACACAATTTAATATCTGCCCTGTTTTTACATTTAGTGATCCCATCAGAAGATAAGAATTTTCCACATCCTTGTGAAGAAAAGGTCTACTGTTCCAAAATAAAAGCATTCACCTCCATTACCCTTGATCAGAAGAGTATTTAGGCTACAAGGAATTAGCTTGTCATTCTTTCCCACTGATCCCCATGGTAAGGCTACAGGAATTGCTGTTCCCTCTTTTGCTCAGCTGCTGGCCATTCTGTTGTCCATCCCTGTACTTCACTTTTATGTCCTTCTTTGACATGTGGAATGATTCTGCAGGCAGGCAATTTATGATAAAGGATCTCCCAGTGCATTTCAAATTGTTACTGTGCCCAAGATACATTTTCCAAACAGCTGGTTCAGCATGCAGCAGCTCATAACTCAGTATTTTCCATCAATGTCTTATGCACATTAGGATTGTCAAGGGGATTTTGTCAGGACCATTTTCAGAAGGAGTGAGCTAATAGAGAAACATTCTCCTCAGTTTGCAAAGAATTTGCCAGGCTATGCCTATTAATAATAATGGTGATGATGATTGTTATTGTTTGTTTCACTGGGATGTATGTCATTCAGATGGAGATTTTGGTCTGTTGTGGTACTTTTATTTGTGATCCGATTTTCCCAGGGGTGTGAATGGATTGCTGTTTATACAATGCAGCTGTGTTTTGGGTAGACTGGTACATAAGCTGTGGACACAATTTTTCTCTGAGAGCCTCTGGTTTTATTTCCCTCTGAAAACACTAATATGCAGCTTTTACAATTGGCATGAATGGTGGATTTCCTACGGATTCATCAGAAAAATGAGGAACACTGAATTTTTAAGCAATTATAACTAGTATCAATTATGAAGCTGTTATAATTATAAAGTAACCCAAAATGAAAACAAAAACTCAATGAAAACTCAGGCACAAATAACTACTTGTGTCCAGAAGAGTGATTCAGGATTGGGCCTTGTCATTAAAAGCAGATAACTAGTTAAATAATGCAGAACAAGTGGCTGCATGTATGTCAAAAAATTATTAATTTATTAACACTTCAAGACAAACACAATTCATATAATAATTTACATACTATACATCAATACATTGTATTTCATTGTATCTACCAATAGGGAATTTTTCTATTTTAAATTATTCTAAATTTCATGTTATATATTAAATATTGATAATATATTTTTATTATTTATATGAAGACATTTATTGTGATGAGGAAGATAGATTTTTTTAACCATATAATGGATTATATCAGGTCAATTTCTCATTAAAGCTAGTATCATGCTCCTTGCAGCAGCTAACACCTCCAGCTGGAGATATGGATGAAATACACCCTGAAAGTCTTTAGGCAGTGGTGGCTCTCCATTATCAGGGAGCAGGAACTGAAAGATGGCATTCCTCACCATGTTAACTGGGTTAATGGGGTTGGGCAGAAGAATTGATACCAACCCAAAAACTAAAGCTGAAAACTCTCACATCTCTCTGCGGTGATAGAAAGATCCATGTAGGAATGCTGGTACTTAAATCACCTCTTCAAAGGGGATATAGTTTGAAACCATTGTCTAACACTCATTTACCCCTTAACAGTGGGGAAGACAGGAACATCTGGATGTGCAAGAAGGCAAGCCAGCCAGGGATGTTTTCAGAGATAACACCCTCTGAAAAAGTAGACACCATTCTTTCAGCTCTTTGGTTTAGGGAGGCCTAGACTGAGAGACCACTGTATACAGAACCAGCCTCACAGTGCTCACAAGACATATCTGCTTGGAGTGTTTTGGAGGCAGGGTGGGGGGAAGAAAAAGCAAGAATGGACAAATAAAACAAAACCAAACCCCAAGTCAACAAAAAAAGCAAACAAAACAACAACAAAATCCCTTAAAAATTTCTCCAATTAAAAATTTTACTCCCCAAAGCACACTCCCTCCCCACACACATCATATTATACGCCAATTTCTGAAACATTCCAAGTGTTGCCCAAATGTACATTGACCTGTTGACCAAGAATCTTGAATATGATAAGAAGTCTGGATGCCTTTGTTTTGGGAAATCTCACCTTCTTCTGAGAGATCAGGTTTTTATTTCTCATCATGTATGCTGAGATATCAGTCATGAATACATGCTAAGAAGCTCCCAGTTGATATTAAAATCCCCTGGCTGTCTGTTAGAATATTGACTTCAACCTCTGCCTATGATGGGATGCATGCATCAGTTTTCCACACACGTGTGAGCGAATACAGCAACTACAGCGAATACTTCTGTTCTAGCTGTGTGCAGCAGATGGGATCCAAACATGAAAATATTTGTACCATTCCCACAGATGTTTTTCATTTTCTTTGTTTCTTTGTACCTTGAAGGTGCATTGGAGGAACTAATTGAAAAGAGAGACAGTCAGAGATTGCAAACAAATCAGAAACATAGGAAAGTTAACATAGAAAATAGTTTATGACTGAAACCCTGACGTTATAGCACTGAGAGAAGGTGAATGACATCAGGAGGTGCTACAGGGTTGAAAAGCCTGAACTCTTATCAGGATAATGGGGTCTCATCTTAAGGTACCTATAGTGTGCCATTAGAACACAGATGTTCTGTCTTTTCATTTAATTTCCTCTGTGTCCATTATTTTTTCAAGTGTTCTTCACATCCCAGCACTATGCAGCATCCTTGCAGGTCTGTGTGTATGCTTTCACATCCTTGTGTCTTCACACATGCACAGACAGTGTGATACCTGAAGGTTTCCTGAGCTGAAATAGGTACATTCAGACCTGTAGAGTCAATTATAAAGCAGATCAAATAGCAATCAAACTAGATTGCCATAATCCTGTCAATCTATACATTGACCTTGTGTATCAGAGCCTTCTGTAAGCTACAGATAGGATAGTAAGGATTTGCCAGCGTGGGCTTGCAATGATTGCATTACTCACAGGTAAATAAACTGAGTTGTCTCTAAGAACAAAAAGAATGGCAACAAGGTCTCAGCAACAGATGGCATTCAGTCTCTAAGCAGCCCTTCAGGCTAAAAATCTGTATCTGTGTTTGTGTTCAGGAGTGGGGAAAGGATTCCGTGAGGCCAGCCAGCGTAGCAGTGATACCTTTTCATAGGTACCATGGAAAAAGTCATGCCATTAATAAAGTTTGATGGCATCACCCATTAGATGGTTTTTGTTTTTTTTTTTTCCCTCAGTAACAGGTTGTGCTTTTTTGAAAATGCCTTATTGCTGCTAGTTTTACTATGGTACCTGCGCACAAAGCAACTGTTCCTCCAGGCAGTTCCTTCACCCAGGCAGCATCTGCAGTGTCACCTATGCTGGCATTTGGCTGCAGGGGTGGCAGAGAGCTCTGCGGCAGACATGGGGCTTTATGCTCACCTTCCCTGTTTCATGTCCCTTTCCTTTCCCTGGTTTGCACTATCCTACCAGACCTAATCCACAGCTGTGGACGTAAGAGCTTTATCCCATTGCTGCACTATCCTCAGTGCTTCATCCCAGACTAATCCAGTACAAAACCAGCTTTCAATTTGTAGAGAGGCTTTCAGCAGCTTCTTACTGAATCCAGACAGCAGGAGCTGCATGGTGCCAGAAGCAGGGATGTGATGGACCCTTGGCTCTTGGAAAAGCAAGAAGGCCAATGAAGAAGCCTTGCACGCCCTCTAGTTTCTTCCATCTGTGCGGTGATTCTGGAATATGAGTCAGTTCACCACATATTGTGAGCAGAGAAAGGAGAATTTACTGATTTTTGCTCATGAGGTGAATACGGTGTAATTCCATAAATGCATAACTATATATATTTTTAAAAATGAAAGAAATTTCAGTAACTTTATTTTTATCAAGTTCAGGTGAGTTGGAAAGGATCTGTGGGTTTGAGTTACAAATATGAGGATACTGTCACTGATTCCAGTGGGAGCTGAAGAAACTCAGCATTTCTGGGAACTTGCATGCTCTAGTAGGTGTCAAGACCAGCATCTAAATTCAAACAAAAATTTTGGGGAAAAGTGATGCCTGTGTTTTGTTGTAGGTTGTGTGGCCATCCAGCCAAGGAAAGAAGCCAGGAATCCTGACTCTATCTCCTAAAAAGCTATTTCAGCCAGTTTTCACTTCTGTACATAGCAATGGGGAAAAAAAAAAAAACCTCTGTGGCCAAACCCCAGGGTAGAATTTGTTCAAACCATAGGAGCACTGTGGTGTGTCTGTGCGTGTGTTCTCTCCTTCTGGCTCATGGGCTGTTTCATGTGGTTCTCCTTGGCAGAGGAAAAATTGATCAGGGTGAGCAGCTTGTGAATCTCAAAGCATTTTGATTTTCAATTTAGATAAATATCAGAAAGGTCAGATGCTTCTGAAGAATTCCTCCCACCCTTAACTGGAGAAATCAAATTGACAGGTGTGTCATGTAGAGAACTACACTGCAAATAGTAACAAGAGTGTCAGGTGGTACCATCTTTTTGAAAAATACAGACCTTCTCTGATTATTTGAATTTGTAAGACATTTTCCTGATTTGATAGGAGAGCTGGCAAAATCTTGGTGGGAAAAAAGAATCCTAACTTTTACATCTTTACTTATGTGGTGTCCTGGTTTTGGCTGAGATAGAGTTATATTTTTTTCTTTTTTTTTTTTCTTTTTTTGTTTTTTAATTTCTAAAGTGTTCTATTTTGGAAACTTAATAGTCCTAGGCTTCTTTATAAATTTCCTAAATTCTAAAATTTATGCTGTATTACCCAAGTTTTGCTCGGTCAGTGACCAAGTGTCTCAAGTGACAATTCTTACCAAGAAGGTGCTCCACCATCTGGGCCATCATCAGGAGTCTCCTGCTCTCTCCACTTTCTTCTACCTAGACATGACTGCGGTTGAAATACTCTCATTTTTTGGTCTCATTAAGCCATTGTTGTAGAAGTTACTGCATGATTAATAATTCAGAGTAATAACTTTTGAATGAGAACGTATTGTACTTCAGTAGTTTAATCATTGCAGCTGTCCCTTGTTAAACTTTCCTATAAACTTTTCAACTTTTGGGTCACCAAAGTTTCTAAAATATAAATTATTCACTGCAAAGTCCTGGCAGGTAACAACATTTTAGGAACAGGAATTTTCCTAACCAGATAAATAATGTTTTCATTGATATTGGCTTCTGAAAAGCTTATGGAAGCTTTTTATCTTTTTATATTTTTATGCCAAAAATTCAGGTGCTGTATTGGTATGGTATCATGTTCTCTGATTGCCTCACAGTGTGAAATCTTCCTGGCTCAACCTTCCTAAAGCATCTAAAAAAAAGAGACCCTGAAATTAATCCATAACTTCAGTGTTTTAGTAAAGGAGTATTTGTTTTTCTCTGCCCATAATTATTTCTTAGTTTTTATGTCCATAATATGTGGGTATCAAAAAATTACTCCAATATTATGTACGCATGAATTGCCCAATATCTAATTCCCAGGGACAGAAGCAGTTCAGATAAGGTTATTTCAGCTCCCAACAGCATCAAAGGTGTCCTGATACTGATTCTAAGAATGATTACACCAAGCAACTAGGAGGAGTAGACAGAGTATCAGTGGAGGAGAAGAAGAGTAGAAATTCTGAAAAATATTTTGTTTATGCATTTCTTTTCAATAAGTGGTTTCAGTGTGACTCTCTTATTTGATTATTGGGCTTTTGGTAGAATCCAGAAGGAGATGGAAATTGTTGAACTTTAGCATTTTGAGGAGAATTCATCAAGAAAGCCAGCAGAGGTGACAATGTCCGTCTGGGAAGTAGCTCTCTCCTGATCTCAGGCATTTCTCACATTGCCGGGTAATCAAGATCACTGAAGCAAAAGGCAGCACCCAGAAACATTTCACACCCCTGGGAACAGAGAAAAGAAATAGAAACAGACTGATCCACCAGCAAGGTGACCCTTTCTCTCTTGAGGCACCTTCAAAGGGGATCTGAAGGTGCAAGGATTACACTTTACCTTCAGTTTCATCTCTGTGAATATAGTCCTCCTTTTCACTTGTAAATAAAGTTTTTAAATAATAATCTCTTCCATTTGAGCATCTCTTTTGCAAGCAGTAAAATGGTACCCTTATGCAAATTTACTGGAAATATTTATTCATTTCCAGAAGTGCTTAAGTGTGTTTAATTGGCACCACTGTAATGAAGTTAGTAATGCTACAGACTTCTGCTGCAGTGTGAGTGTGCTTGTAGAAACAGAGGTTGATTTGGTGAATTTGTGCTGCCTTCTGTCCAAAAGCAGGCAGGAAGGAAAAGCAGTAGAAAGACTTCCACTTATTCACTTCTTAGATCAAATGATTGTATTTAATTTCTCCAGATATTCATGTCATTATGTTGTTTTCTCAGTACTTGCTGCTGATGGCTGGAAATTCCATGAATTGATATGGACCAGTACCAAGAACTTGTGAATGATTCGAGGTGGACATTATTCTTTTACTTTGGGCTGTATAACATGATATCAGAAAGAATAGTAATAGGATCCCATCACTGTGCACAGGGCTTTGTGCCAGGCTGGGCAAGGTGGACCATGACCTGTGTTCTCGTTTTACAGATATCTATATTCTGGCTCTGATACTCCTGTTTCTCAGCAAGCTGCCAAGGGAAAAAAAATAAAAAAGAAGTGTAAAAAGGAAAAACTTAAAAGACTGTGAATCATGTCTCAGGAGCTGCTAATGATCACCCTTCAGCTGCTAGCACAATGCCTGTAAATGCCTATTTAGGAAAAGAGCAACATGAATTCTAATGCCAGTGATCAGCACTCTTATGGTTACACATGTGGTGCCATTTTGTGAGGTTAAATCACATCTCTTCTTTCTCAACTAAGAATGATTTTGTCTTTTTTTTTTTCATTGCTCATTAGAGAAATCAGAAGTGGGAAAAAGCTACTGCCGTTGATGCGTGCGCACTCTGATAGTAGGAAAGTTAGAACAAACTAGTCTGTTTCATTAGAAAGGGATTGACAATGATCTGGTCCAACTGCCTGACCAATTCAGGGCTGATCAAAACCTAAAATTTTGTTAAGGGCATGGTTCAAATGGTTCTTAGCTACTGACAGGCTTGGGGCATCATTCACCTGTCTACGCTGCCTGTTACAGTGCTTGACCATCCTCTCAGTAAAGAAATGCATCCAAATGTCTAGTCCACCAGCTTTTCTCAGGAATGGGATATACCCTATAATCCCTTCTTTAATACAGCTGTATACTTCCAACAAAATCTATTAATTATTTTTGTCAATATTAAAAAATATAAAGAACAACAAAATCCTATAAGGCAATTTAATACATAAATATAATAATATATAAAAATGTAAGAACAACAAAATCTTATAAACCAACCAAATACTTATTTAATTTAAATTAACTTGTTTCTAAATCAGAATAAGAAGTATTAGTCTCTGTTGTTTTCAAAGACTGAATTTTTTTCTCCTGGGCTTGGGCCTTTACATGCCAATGGTCAGTCCTGAGCACTGTTTCTCAAAACACATATTGTACTTTTGGGTTGAGTTGTTCTGTTTCAGTACATAAACAAGAATTAGAGCTTTGGACTCATGTTCAACCTCATCAGTATTGTTTGAAAGGCTTGGTATTTCCCCTGAAACTGTCTAGGATGGAAGACTCAAAATTGCCCAGGACACTTCCTTTTTTCTAATGTCACAACACTAAAGAAGGAAACCTCTGTCCCTATAATGTGTCACTAAAAGGTGAACAGAGATCTGAGGTGAGCAGCTGAGACTTTCTGTTACAAGATTTTTGTATGTTTTGATGGCATGGCTAAAGATGCCAAGTTTGAGACATTTATCAATTCCTAGTTTGTAGGTTTGGGGGTTTTTTTCCTAATGTAAAAGGCATATAAGGAGTTGCTCCAGAAAATGTATTGCTGACAGGAATCTGCAGCCAAAAATAATTTAGGAGAGATCATCCTCCATTTCACCTGTAACTAAATCCCAATGTGGTCATTAGCTCTACTCCTCATCAGCTCTGTTCCTCAGTCCTCCTCTGCTCCCTGACTCTGGTTGCAGTTAAACTCCAAGCAGGGAATGTTTCCTGTTTCCCTCTCCTTCTCTACTAATGTTTCCTATGGGACACTCCAGTTGCACAGGGAGTCCCAGTAAGGTGGATCACAGGTGTGCAGCCAGAGGGAGAACTTCCCTGACCAGGAGTGTTGTTTGGAGAAAGCATCTTTCCAGCAGTGCCCCGAGCTCACAGAGTAGGCTCAGTTGGCAGGTGTCCCAACATAATAATACACTCTTTTCCCTCCTTTTAGTCCCACTATTGCTTCATTCTTCATATTTGCAGGTCAAATGCCATGCCAAAATATAAATACCCAAAATAAAATAAGTTTCATTTCAGCAGAGGGGAAGGCTTCTGGGTCTGCTGGCTCTCACTGTACCAGCAGTCAGGTAGCAAGCTGAGCAGCATCCCACGAAACCAGCTGCCTTAGGAGGTGGGGTAGCAGGCAGGCAGACAATTGGGCAGCATTTCCTTGCCAGTAATGCTCCTGCAGATTTCAGATACATTAAGTGGTGAGTTTTCAGTATAAAATAATTCTGTGGACACTTCCGTGCAGCTGCTGTTCTGACAATGGTGATTGACAGAAACAAGCTGGGAAACGTGCTCAGAGCTCAAAAGAAAGGCTGAGGAAGGCAAACACAGTGCAAAGATGAGGTGGGAGGAGGAACTGTGTTGAGCAGGAATCTGTGAGGGAGTTTTTGTATTCCTAATGCTTTGATCATGTAGAAGAAGCCCTTTTCCAAAGCCCTGCTGACCCTTGTTGCTCTTGTTTGGTGAAAAAAACAAGAAATCCATAGACTGGAGAAGACTGTGTCTGATACGTTGTTCACTATATCAAATACTACTTTTTTATTAATAATTCAGTCAATTTCTTCTCCTTTCCTTCCTCACTTGCTCATATTGTATTCTTATGCTAGAATAAACACTTTCCTTTCTGAGCTCTGAAAGACGATGACACCTTGCTGTTAAACAGACAAGTATGGATTTTAAAAACAAATCACGTATCATTTCTTTCACTAGTGATTTTGTCATGCATAAAGAGACATCTCTGAACATGATTATAGATAGATAAGTATGAACATTTTGTTTATACCTGATAGACTTCTTTGTGGCATAAAGAAATCCATGAAGGTTTCTATCTGACTGTTAAGAGATGGTACCAAAGTAACAGAGAGAAATCAATGAGGATGTTATTTTCACTCTGACCACTGATTTGACTTTTTAAGTATTCTTACCAAAAATGCAAATGTCCTGACAGTATTTTATTAAAAAATATTTTGATATTTGGATTGAACCTACAATATGAAATCAAAGGGGAGCTTTATTGGTTCAATATTAATAACTTATACAGAATGTAGCACCCTTCTCTGCTGCATAGGATTGCAAAAGAGCAGTATAGATCTGCACTTTTAATGTTATAACACAGAACTGTGCAGAAGACAGAGGTGCAAAACTAGATTACTAAAGGTCATTCACAATTTGGTAGTAAGATATGGAAGATTTCCCCAAAATAATATTATCATCAACCATCTTACTTATATACATATTCTGAGCCATATTTCCTGTAAATGTGGGCTTTTTGAAAATTAATTTGGTTATGTTTAGCCCTATGAAGTGAGTTGCATAAGGACAGCAGAATTTTGTGGTTTAGCATGGCAGAGAGTGCGTCCTCTTGCTGTGTACTTCTTCAAACCCCAAACTTCATCACTGGCAGGTTCATCATCAAATCCTGACAGTCTTTTAAGATGTCTGCTGCCCAGAAGTGTTCCTTGAAAAAATATCAAGGAACAACTTTCATCTTCTCTTTTATCTAAGGTCTCTCTGGGTATTTGCAAAGGTTTATTTGTGCAAATGGTCACCTGATTTCCTCTTTTGATCACTTGAAACAGGGGAATAGTGTGAGATTAGCCTTCAGAAATACTTAGCTGCTGTTAACATTGGAGAAACTTTCATTAGGAATGAAAAATCTCTGTGTACAATGAAAAAGTTGCTGCAAAAAACAGACCTGACATGCAGTATTTATGAATGAATAGTGCATCTTGGTTTGTTTGCTGCTTTCTGGTTTATTCCATTCCCAATGGGAATTATGCTGTATGGATGGTTAGACTACTAGGAAGATTATTACATAACAACATAATGATTAGATTTTTTGTCCAGAAAAAATATTTTTTCGTGGCATTTTCCATAGTGTACAAATTTTGGACATGCCTTCCATTTATTTTTATACAATTCTGAGTGACAGAGAGCCCAAAAAAAGATTTTATTTGAGACAATGTTTGAACTTTAGGAAAAAACATCCTTGCAATCAGAGGAAAGGAAATCAATCCCCAGAAGCATGTAGTCCTGGTTTTGAGGCTTATATGGCTGTGTCTGCACTGAGGAATTTTCCTGTTTTCCCCATCCCTGCCTCAAAGTTATCCAAGGTAGGCAGTCTCTCTGAATGGACTGGGGCTGCCTTCCTGCACGTTTCCTCAGATATCCTTCCAAAGGATGAGTGGCACACCTGGGGACCGGTGCCTTGTAAACACACTTGACATCTGTTTCACTGAAACCTCCATTTACCAGTAATCTGTGCCCAGGCACTCTCCCTGGTAGCTGTCTGCTGTAACAATGACTGGAGATGGTGTTGAACAGAGTGGTGGCAGAACGGTTCACTTTGCTCCAGCCTCCTGCCTTTGTCACTGCAGACCCGGGGCTGCACCTGTGGTACAGCTTGCAGCAGAAAATGGCTTTTCATTCACTCACTCCCAGGAGGCTGAAACAGTTTGCAAGGTTTATGCATTTGATAAGATCAAAGGGCTGGGGAGTGAAAGAAGCTGTTCAGAGTTATTAGCATTATTATTAACTCAAATGACAGTTTATGGTCAGCAGTGCTTTTCTTATTGAATGGCAGGGTGTTTGAACCGCATTCATAAATTCTTCTAAAAATATTTGTGGTACAGGTGATTGACAGCTTTTTGAACATTTTGAAAGAGAATTGGAATCTGTGACACAGAATGACTATGCATCTTGACTGAAGTTTGTCACTGTCTTTGCTTTCCCAAGTTCCTTCCATTCTAAAATGTTTTCTTACTAGATGGTCCATCTCATCTTTTTCATCTACAATCAGAGTAGTAATGGAAAGTTCTCTTAATTTTTAACTCAAGTGATAACCCATCTTAGAAGCTCAGTCAACAAATCTCACATAGCTCCACTGACTGCTGTGAGAATGTTCTGGCATCTTACTGTAAATTGTCGCTAACCTGGTTCTGAAATTCACAGAGAATTTAAGCCTACAAAACCAACTAGCATTTCACATCAGTGTGGTTTGGTTATGATGAATATTTCAAACATTTTAACCAGCATTTTAACATCAAAGCTCTGGAGTCTATTTTAGGCAAGTATTGCTATAATTCTTTATATGTACGCTGATCCTGAAAAAATAGAAAAACTCTAAAGGTCTAGTATGCATATGAATAACTAAGGAGACAATATGGATGAAAGGTTTAAAACCCACACAGAATTAGGACATGTATATTCAATGTGTGCTCCAAAATTATCTTTTTATTTATTATATACATGGTTTTCTTCTGCTAGAGACAAAAAAAGAAAAAATCCCAAACCAGGAAGTGGCATCATTTCAACAAGAAGGTACTTGAGTGAATTTGCAAAGAAAATAGGTGCATTCTTGTTCTGTTATTGAATCTAATATCAGCCTTAAGAAGTCAGATGGTTTTCTTAAAAAAAAGCAGTGCAGTTACAAAATAAAATTGCTGTCATATTTGTGAATGAGTAAAGCTTTGTGCTTCACCCAGTCAAAAGAGCTGAAATGAGATGCATTCAGTTTAGAGATGATTCCCTGTTTTCATAGCTTTTTCTTCTGCTGTTATTTCAACACAAATTTACTCTATTCGGTTCTTGGATGCAAAACAATAGCATTAGGTCTTAAAAATATCCTTTTCTTTATTGCTGCTTTGCTTGACTGCCAAATCTTCCCAGATGCTTTTGTTACTGGATTTATTATTAACCTTTATCAGATAAAAATCTAACTACAAATAAGTAAAAAAATTTTGGTCACCTGGACACAATATTAAAATAACATCTTTACCTAAAGTGCATTGTTTTATATTTACTGTGACTTATCTCCTCTAATCAACTTTCTTTATACAGTCCCTATGCTAAATGCTCAGTAGTCTTCTACAGAAGTGACATTTGACTCCATGTCAGAGTTTCTTGCACTTATTAATTTTTCTGTGTAGTTTCTCCAGCCTCAGTGAAGCACTTTTTCCTTCTTTTCTCCATTTTCTCAGCAACTTGAGTGATTCCTCTCCATTTTTACCAGGCACCAAAGGTGAAAGCATCTCTATAATAAAAACGTGTGTGAGGAGAGCAGAGCAATTTGCAGTGTCACAACATTGTGACACTGTTATCACATCAGGAGGTGCAAATGCTGTGCTCCCAAGCAAAGATCATGCCATGCAGCCACTCCTGGCAGCATGTCAGAACTGCTCCTGACTTGTCTTGTTCCCTGCTGCAAAAGTTACATAAACCTTCAATCCTCATTATCCAACACTATTAGAATACAGGGCAGTAAAAGACATTATGGAATGGGTGAGATAGATTTTCTGCAGGTTTTTGAGAAAAATTTCCTGTGTCATGGAGGATTTTCGACTCTTAGGTATGAGGCCCAAAACAGTGCTCTTTCTAGGGCTTAACTTTCATGATGAACAATTTACTTTTTGGCTATAGTTATTGGATATTGATGATACAGTCAAATTCACTTTCAGTATGTGGGAGTGACACCTCTGCAACTGACAGAGGCAGGGAGGAAAATCCACTGAGCTGCTGGGCAGCAGGAACCAGGCACCAGGCTTATGGTGACTGCTGTGTTGTTATTTGTGGGTAAACCATGGACTTCCAGTCCACATTGCTAAGGGAGCTGCTAGCTTTAGAACCCATTAAAGGCGCCAGGTAAGGAATGGATGTGAGCTCCTTTCCTGTCCCCAGACTCCACTTTTGCTTTACATAACAGCCATGACTGACCATATAGACTGCCCTCCTGATAGGACAGCTCCATGCTTCTGCTAACATCAGGACAGTGTTGGTTTACCAGGTTAGCACTCCAAAACAGACTCACCTAAGTTAAGAGTAACAGCCACAGGCCACAGATATGTCTGTGAATTATCTGCCAATCATCAAAAAACCTTCACCCTAGATAGTCAGACACATACTGAATAACTCTGAAGTCAAAAGTGTTTGAAAATGGTGCTTTGCATTTCATCCAACAGATTCAGAGAGAGGGATGCAGATGATTTTTCAGTGAACCCAAGAAAGGGATGCATCCCTCAAAGGGTTGGCGTGGAAAGGCTAGATACAGATATGCAATCTTGGCAGAGACCAGGTCTGTACCTGACAAGTTAGACCTTGCATTGAGGGCTGTGGAGAGCAGTTGAAGTGATTTCCTGGTGGGTGGTTAGCATTCTGCAACAGCAGAAGCCATTTGGTGGGGAAGACTTTTTTTGGCAGTCATGGTTTTGCTTAAGCACTCAAAGCTGGAGTTTTTGTCATTAGCTGCTTACCCTGGGGCTGTGGTAGTGCTGCTCAGCACACCTGCCCTCATGCTTGCACCCTCCACATCCCCATGCTTCAAACTTGCTTATGTTGGGGCAGGGGAGATTGAAAACAGAGGAAATGGAGATGCACTAAGTCTGCAAAGCTTTAAATCAGCCCCATGACACTGAATTCTATGGGGTTGAGTGGAGCAGCTGGTCTATGTTCAGCACAGAAGAGTCCCCTCCACAAACAGCAGTGTCAGCAAAGACATGATCAGGTGAAACAATGTGAGGGCCAGGCCTTAGCATCCAACTCGAGTTCTTGTCACTGAAAATTTTCTAGTGCTTTATTGATAGTGGCTAGAGTGGTATTGCTTATTTAGTGGCATAAGAAGTAGAAAGAAACAAGAGACTAACTTAAAAAAAAAAAAAAAAAGAAAAACTTGCTTCTAGTATAAACATTTTTAATCCCTGGAGTGATCATGTAGAAGATATCTGTAAAAACCTGATTTCTGTTAATCCCAGTTGCTTCCTAGTTGTTGATCAGCAAACTAACCTAGGGCTATTGGGATTCTTGCTATCAAATGATTCCATAGAAACCAAGGAGCATCCTACCCGCTCCAGCTAACAGAAGGACCATCTTGAATGCCTGCAGTGAATAATTTTCTAATCCAAAGTTGGGGCCATCAACTTTATCACTGTACAGATGATGCTGTTAATGGTTGAGCTCAGCTGGCCAGTTGTGGGAGTCAGGAACAATGTATTGTTCAGAACCAGCTCTCAGGAGTATTTACTCTCCAGTGTGCATTAGGAATACCCACAGAACTCGATAATCCCTTGATCTGTACTGCTGCCTGCCCTCTCCCAAACAGGTAAGGGTTAAGCGTGGTGATCAAGCCCTCTGTCATCAAGCCTTCTTATTAGCAGGAGAAAGGAACACACATAACTATACAGTTTGCAGAGCTGTGTGTTTGTGCAGGATATGAAAGAGCCTGTCCGCTGTTGTGAAGACTGAGGGCATAGCTCCTTTCACAGTCATTATACCTCGGTAAGGATATTTTTAAAATAATCAATTGTTTTAGTCTGAGTGAAATAAAATGTCTTGTTGAGTTTGCATTGTAAAAGCACCGTTGAGATTTCCCTTCTTCATTTAGATATTTTGGCTGAAGCAATTTAACAGGACATCTTTAATGTCTTGCTATGAGAAGAGAGAGAAGTGGTATGTGGTTGAGTTTACAGTGTCTGCCAGGATGCTGAGGCTCAGCAGAAATAAGATAACCTCACAAATAAACAACAGATGGCCGATGGCCTAATGCTTTGATTTGGGTGTACATGACAGGGATTTATTCTTTCAACCTGGAGAAGGAGCCTCAGAAAGGCTGAAACTGCAGAAATGCCTGACATGCGGACAGACACAGTTTGTTATGGGGATTTGGTCTGAGCAGATGGTATTGGAATACAGATCTATTATTAGGCATCTGCTTCCCTTCTCACTTATATGATGTGTAAGACTTGGATTAAATTTCCCAGGGAATGCCTGGATCACTTACTAATTTGTGCATGCGCGTCTCTATTTGTGTCTCTGAATACAATGAGCTACATCCTGAGCTAAGTTACAGAGAGATACATTTATGGAGTGACAGCCGTGTCACTGCCAACATCATCTCATCTGTGTTCTCATTGCACACAGAGCTCCTTGGTGATAAACTATTAGTTAAGGTTTAGTACTCAAAACAGATGGAGTTTCTGTGGTCTCTGAGTAAATGTGCATGGATCCACACACTGGGAAGGCAGCAACATGTAAATGTTCTGTAAGACCTACATCCAAGTAGAAGCAGTGTAGATTATGATTTATTTCTGCTTTTTCTCCCTTTTCTGTCAAGTTAAGGTATATCATGGGATCAGTACAATGGATGCCTTCATGCCAGCCTCTGCTGGGCTTAAAGCAGGAGCTATTCCAGGCTTTTAATGTAGGGACTTCTGAACTCTGCTTTTTATGCTTCCCATGTGAACAATGTGAAGCTGATCAGGAGAGCCCAATGGCTTCCTGCCTTGAGGCACCAACCTCCCACTGCCCCACGTGCAGCAGGTTGGAACACAATTCATGATCCAGTGGAGAATCCATGCAGCCTCCCCCTGGGGGGGTGACCTGACAGGGTTGCATGCCCTGATGGGGGGAGCAGTAGCCCTCAGCAGTACCTCAGGCCAGTGCCCTGCCTTGTACCAGACAGATGGACGTGCTGACAGCTGTCCTGCTAGGAGCAGCCCAGGTGGGGCCAAGGATCTGTGTTTTATCAGCTTATCCACACTCCCTTCCCTCACTGCTCCGCTCCCTGCACATGCCATGCAGAGGAGGGACTTTGAGCTCTGACTCTCCCTTAATCAACACTCCCACTTGGAAGCCCTGGAGCATGAGCATGCATCCATGACACAGCTCTCACCATGACTGTTATGTCCGAGCCCTCACAAAGGCAAGAGGACCACAATTTCATCTGCTTGGCCCTTCAAGAGGACAGATTGTGTGGAGGCTGAGGCAACTAACCCACTTAAGGAGAGAAAACACTCCCAACCTAGCATTTCTGCCCCTTATCTTCAAATATTTAGTAATAAGTATGTTTTAGTGCAGGAAAGATGCTGCCCTAGATGTGTCTCAGTTGCAGCTGGGGTTGTTGTTTTATCTACTGTGTTGCAGTGAAGGAAGAAAAAGATTCTGAAATTCAGCTCCAGCAAAGGTCTCTGATAAATATGTAAAGCAAAATTCTGATTACATCAAAGAAAATAATGTATCTGTTAAGCTCTACTTCTCTGAAGTGATTTCAAGCTAGTGTAAGTTGTTTTATTAATAAATAAATATACAGATTTAACAAGCAGTTCTCTCTCCTTACACAGAGAAACTAAGGAATGATATGTAACCACGGAAGTAATTCTTCTGCCTTCGAATTCCCACCATCTTCTTCAAAGCAAAAAAGTGCAATATTTGGCTGTCCTTTTCAAGTTCATGATGTTATTTATGACCCAAGCTGCTGCATTTAGGAATGGGTGTATGTTACCAAAGTTGATAGTGTTCAAGTGTGAACAAGCTCTTACATCTGATCCCAATTAGAGTGGAAGAATCAGTGCTGGAATTTAAAAATTTACCCAAAACTTATGTTCTTACTGTCATGACGAGTGAATCTGCACCCTAGGGCTGCTTTTCCAGGTCAGAGGCTCATCCTTTGTGGCTGAAGGCAATGCCCAGCTCAATAGTTATTCAGTGCTTCAAAATGCATCAGGATGAGGGTACTATACAACAGAAACCATCCAATATGAGATTTCTTGTAGAGTTCAGTGGATGTACATCTGTTATGGTGACTTTGCTGATCAACCTGAGTACACAGTCACTGTCAGTGCAGGATTTAGTGGTGTACATGAGCTTTGTCAGACCTACAACCACATAAAAGCCCATGTCCTCATTTTTTTCAGTCAGACCAGTATCCCAGCTACTCCAGACAGTGCTCGTGGGGTGGAAAGGAAACTGGACATCCATTTTCCCATTAATTCTGTGACTATAAATCAGTCTGGCTCAATTAAACCCAGTTTATATAATTGCATGAGAATAGCCATGTCTCTTTGAGCTATAGAGTAGTTACAGCCTTATTTAATTGCATGGTACTTAATTTTTGCTGAGTATTGAGCTGGTCTCCTGAAATGTTAGAAGACAGATGAGGCATTGCAGTAGCATAGTTAAGTTCTCTGAGGAAAGTTTTCTAGGAGCAGAGGTGAAGGAGATGGGTGGAGATCTGAGATCCCTGTAAACCTCTAAGGGTGGGGAGGGGAGTTAATAGCTAGGGGACTAGTCAGGTTAATTCAGCCCTGAAAATTTCAGCGGCAAAAGCCATTGCACTGATCCAAAAAAATGCAGTGGATTATCAAGTTTTGCATTTTCACTTTCCGTACCATGAATCATTCTAAGTGGAGAGAAAAAATAAATAGAAAAATGGGAATGGAGAATAAAGCCGCTTTCATGAAAGACATGTAATGAGCAGAGAAAATTGCCTCTTTTCATTACAGCCTTAAGCCTGACCTCATGCTCTGTCTCACAAGCTGTATTTCTCATTATTATCCTCAGAAATATCTTCTATTCCATGCATTTATTCTTCCTTTTGAAGAAATTCAGACAATGATGGCAATGACGGTGATGAAGAACTCTGTTTTATGGGAGCTAACCTGTGGCCATCCACTCAAAGCTTCTAAAGAATCCCAAAGGGCTTCTCTCCAAGAATTTATAGTTAATTAACACTTTTCACCCTCAGCTGATGATATTTCAGACTGAGTAAATTGTATCTATCATTGCTCAAGTGGAACTTGAACCCCAGATTTCTTTCATTAAAAAAAAAAATAGAATAAATTCTGTGGATAGAGAAAGAAAGTAGATGTCTACCCTAGCATGGGTTGCAAACGTCAATCTTATATTAATTACCAGCAACAGTTGTTTCACATTGAGCTTAAATCTTGACAAGAGCATTGTATCTAATTCTCTCTTTACTGAGGTGGTAGAAGCTGAGGGGGAAGAGAGCCAAAAGTATTTTTACTTCCTTCACAAAGTTAAATAGAATCAATCCTGAGTGTATCATTAGACTTCACTATAAAAGCAGAGCAATTTTGAAAAATGAAACTCATTGACACTAGCTAAAAAATTAGTGACATAATACCATATCGCAGTAAAGAGATCTAGAATGCCTAATTGTCCAGAAATACAGACTGAAATGAGCCTGAATGAGGAGAAAAACATTAAATTTCTAAAAATTTCTAAATTCCATCATTTTCCTTCAATAAACAGGGGTAAAACAGCATTACCCACAATTCTTCAACAACATGCACCATTTCAGGAGACTGAATCTGAGCTGCTTATCAGTCATAGTCCAGAGGCTTATTTATGAGCTGATATTTCCCAGGATGTGTGGGTTTTTTTGTGTGTTTATTTTCCTGTGTATATGTGGCCCACATTGCTGAGAATGCTGCTGTGCATTTGGCTGTGTTAAAAGAGTTTCTAAAACAAATAATTAAGATTTTGTATGGCATTATATTGTTGGTTGATCTCATCATCGTCCATCAGTTTTCTTGAACCTCATTTCTTCATTCTTTTCTTCCCAGTCTCTCCTCACAACAGACAGTTTCCAGGTTCTTGATGTCTCAGCTTGGTTCTTTTTGTGAAAATAAGTCCTAGTTGTTTTCTTTTATTTTGGAGGTATTTGTTCATAATATTTTCTTGTATTAATAGTATTCACTGACTTTTAAAATATTTCAGTTTTTCCTCCTTTTGTTTTTTTTTTTTTTTTGGTCAGAGAAAGGAGATTCAAAATACAATCTTTTTAGGCAATAAAACGATTACTTCCCTGGGCATTTTTTTTTTCTGAAAAAAATGTTCATTATTTATAATCAAAAATAAAGGAAGAAAAAATACTTAAAATGTAAGTTTACTTCTCAAAAGCTGAAAGTTGGAGTAATATCAAGTGCAATAAGCATAACTCCAGTGTAATTCTGCCAATTTGTACCATTTGGGAATATGAAGAAATGTGACAGAGTGTAAAGCTTTTCTTTTTCTGCTGATCTGGTTCAGCTGGGCATTGCTTGAGTATGAACTCTCAATCCTCTTCTAAGATGGGCAGATCACTCACCCAAAGAATTTTTAATAAAAAATATTTTTGAATAATTTAAGAATTTCAGGTGCTTTTAAGAAATGTGGTTTGAAGACCTGGTTTCAAATGTGGTTTTCAACTTTGGTTGACATCCTGCATCTTAGACAGAAGTTGACAAGACAGAGCTCCTGCTCTTCCAAGTCTCTTTTATGTGGTCTTGTAAAAGTAAAATCAACTTTACTACTACTGTATCTGTCAGGATCAAATATTTATCATTAGACAAGATACCTTATCCATAATTTTAAGGGTGGAAAGAAGGTAGCAATGTATCTCATAGGAGACTGACACATCCAAAGAGCTTAGCAAGGTTAATTCTCTGCCTGTGCACCGCTGCCTCTGAATGGAAGCTTTGTAATTGAAGAGGGAAGATGTTCTCTAGCAAGTGTTTTCCTTATTGACATGATCATTTATTGTTTATTCATGCTAACTATAGCAGGGAAGACCTATTTTCTTCCAAAGAGGCTATTTATCCTGCTTTTCAATTTTCCATTTCAATGGCTTTATGACTTGTCCTTCAGGTTTGCTGAGTTTTCTCTGCTAGAGGAATTTTCCTCCTCTCATAAGCAGAGGCACAGCTTGGGAAAGAGTACAATGTAGATGTGTGAGTGGGCCTCCTGTACTTCCTGCAGAAGTCCTGCTGGCCAGGAAAGTGATTTAATCCTTAATGCAAAAGGCTTAATGAAACTGGAAGGAGTAGGAATGCAAAGCCATCTCTACAGAGCAATGGATTCAAAAGTTTTTTTGTAGCTTTTTTGCAGGTGCAATATAGATCTGTGCTTCTTTGGGCTTGGCAAGAGGGAAAAATCCCACGGACTCAGGCTCAGCAACACCGTGGTTGAAGAATCCAACTTCTTATCAAATGCTGACATAACTTGTTTCACTTTTTCAGCCAAGTGATTCCTGTAATTTCCTATGACAGCAAAGTGATTTGCACAAGAAAAATTCAAGATTATTTCCTTTCCTTCAGTGACCATTGTGAACTAGAAATCACGAAAGGAAACCTTGGGTGACTTTTGGAGAACACAATATCTGTGTAGGTCTAAGATAATTTAAAGTCTGGATGGTCAGGGAATTCATTACTGTTTTGTTTTGGTGGATTTTTTAGGATTCACTACAAGATAGGGCATAGCTCCATAGAGGGAAAGTAAAGTTTTTTTTTTTATTGAAAACACTTTGTAAAGGTGACTAAGCTGTTTCATAGCACACTGCTAGCTTTCTGTATGGAAAGTTAGGGCCAGGTCCCTCTGTTATAAACTGTGCTCACTGCAGCTTGGGGCACTGGGGACAAAAAGTCACAGCCACCATCATCATCACAGCAGCTACCTCTTCTGTCTCTCATGTGCAAAGATTTCTCAAGCAGGTTTTCATTACTCTAGCTGAACAAACCTTTGGGCTGCTGAAGGATCTAGAAACTGCAAATCATAATTTAAATTTCTACTCTCCATTGTCATTTCACACATCACACAGAGAACTGGGAAGGCCGCTCTACATTTATTTACTCTTTGCTTGCTTTGTTAGTGGATATATGAACAATATATTTATCACAGAATAGTATGTTTTGGAAGGAAACTTAGAGCTCAGGAGGTCTTTAGAACAACCTCCTGCTTAAAATGGAGTCAGCTGTGATGTTGCATCAGCTCAATCAGGGCTTTATCTAGTCAGGTCTTGAAAAATTCCATTGGTGGACACTGCTTCAGTGCTTGACTGCCCTCATCATGAAAAAATCTTCTCTCCTGATTTATTTATGACAATCTTCCTTTTCTGTTCTCCCATCCTACTCCTCAATAAAGAGCCTGGTGTTGCCTTCTCAGCTCCTTTGTTGTATGCATTAGAAGGTTAGGTCCCCTAAAGTTTTCCTTCTCCATGCTTGTCATGGGTGTCCCAAATTATTGCCGAGTATTCTCCTTTAAATTGTCTCAAACCAGGACTACACTGAAGGTGTATATAGGCAATTTTCCTTTAGTTATTGATGCCAAAGTCAAGTAATGTCAAGGTTTTGATTGCTGTTATTGTTATTGTTATTGTGTTGGTTTATTTCATAATTATATATACAAATGTATATATATAATATATGTATTATATTACAAATACATTAATTCCTTCTGCCCCCTGATATTAAGCACTACCAGAGTGACCAAGAATTCCTTAGGCACTCATCAATCAAGCTCAGTTCCCGGGTTTAGTCAGATGGAAGGTCTCTGTGATTCAGTCTTATCTTTTAATATGCAAACTTTGTTGACTGAAGCCTTGGAGGCAATGTTCCTCTGGCACAGCAACACACTGTAAGTCCCCCTGTTCCTTTGAAAATGTGGTGGGAGATGGCACAGAATTACCCACTCACTCATGGGACACATCTGCAAAAGTCTGAAGGCAATTTTACTTAAAGGACTATAGTTTTGGAGATTTTGTTAGCATTATTTCAGGACTAGGCTCTTGGCTCTCCACTCAAGAAATCTGTGTATGAGTTAGGAAATGTGCTTTCAATCCCTCTTCCACTATAGATTTTTTTCTAGACTGTATAGGTATAAATAACAGAGCTTTTATCTAATCTTTTTTTATAGGCAAAGAAAGCAAGCAGGCATTTCCAAGGAATGATCAATTCCCTCCTAAACCAGACCCTGAGAACACTCAACCCTATAAGATTCTCTTTTGGTCTAATGTCTCTCACAGAAAAACCTCATTTCCTTGCTTAGGTGCACACACCTACATTTCACAGTCAGATGAGATGAATTCTACTCTGAGTAAGATGAGATGAATTCTACTCTGAGTTTTTCTGAGCCTCAGTTCTTGGCTTTCAACTTGTCACTGTGTCTCAGGAGGGATTAATTGAAAGGATAAGAGCCTTAGGGATTTTGAGGCATCCAGTGCCACATAGAGCTAAGGACTGTGGTTTGGTTACATATATGCATCCATTAAGGTCTAGATGAAATAGCTGTGTGGGGCAAAAGCAGTACAAAGACTATGATGGAAGATCTGTAGATAAGGTTCTTTCAGAAAAAGGCATAACACAACTCCCAGCTTCTTCCTCCAGATAAGGGCATGGAGAAGGTGACACTGCCTCTCCATGCAGGAGAATCTGCCTCTCATCAGCAGCACTGTGCTGAAAAGGAGGTACCAAATTAATAAAACTCAGAAATTCACCTCACCTTCTTCAGTTGCAAATCATGTTTTAAATTTTTATGTGGAATGGTGTGATGGGTATAATGTACGATTTCATTTCAGGTAATTACATTCTCCCTGCTTAAAATTATCTCTGTAGCTTCCACTGGAAAAAACGATTCTTCATTTCTCCCTCCTGCACCCTGCTGGGTAGGCACTATTGCTGCCAGAGAGTGGCTGCTGTGTGCCACCCCCGTGCCCTCCACGTACACACATACACAAATTGTGGTGATGTTACGATGAGCCCTGCATATGCAGCCTTTTGTCCTGCCTGTGACTGAAATTGGTTGGAATTGCTTGGGTGTAGCTGAGAGCAATATCTGACCTGCAGTTTTCAAACCACAGGGGATGAAAGAGGCTGGGGAAAATCAATGCTATAGTCAGACTTTGCATTTTTATCAAGTATCCAGAATCATATCATTCTTCTTCATCCCCCAGTGAAGCAGATTAATATAATTTGATGGATCGTAAAACCAGATAATCTGGGGCCAGGTGGGGTGAAGAAACTTGATGGCTGCCAGGCAGTGTGCACAGTCATGTGAATGCTTGCAACGTGATCTGGGCGTCTCAGGAAGCTAATAGCCTCCCACAGGGATTGCATGGTTCTAGCAAAGGTGGTTTAATTGGTCTGTTTTACTGGGCAAACAGCATAGGAGGGCTCATGCAGTCACTGCCTGTTGAAGGAGGTAGCAGCCAGAAAGAGAGGGTAGCTTATCTTAAAGCTCCAAACCAAGCTCCAAACCAAGCTGGCAACATTTCTCAGCTAGGCACTGGGACAATAGGAAGACATGGCTAAAAGCCAAGTGGACACCAACTTTTCCCTCTTCTGCCAAATCCACACACAGAGCAAGCCTTTATTCTATGGCCCTCAAGGCAAGTTCCACAGCTCATTTGGTTTTAAAACTCACTAGTCACACATGAGGTTTTGGGTCTTTTTGTTGGTTTGGTATTTTTTTTTAATTTTGGTGGGGGTGGGTGAGGTGGGGAGGGTGGACACTCCATTTGGTTGAGAGGTTTTGGTTGTTGTTTGTTTTGCTTTGCTTTGCTTTGCTTTGCTTTGCTTTGCTTTGCTTTGCTTTGCTTTGCTTTTTGAGCTGCTATGTTTATATTCTCAGGCAGCTGCCACACTGTGGTGTGTGTTCACAAGTCCTGGGGCCAGCTTCCTCTTGGCATGAAATGAGGCAAGACCCAGGTGTTTACCCTGCAGACTGTATTGCTTCCTTCTTCTACATTCCTACAACTGATCCGTTTCCCCCTTATTTCTTCTTTCTTTCTTTCTTTCTTTCTTTCTTTCTTTCTTTCTTTCTTTCTTTCTTTCTTTCTTTCTTTCTTTCTTTCTTTCTTTCTTTCTTTCTTTCTTTCTTTCTTTCTTTCTTTCTTTCTTTCTTTCTTTCTTTCTTTCTTTCTTTCTTTCTTTCTTTCTTTCTTTCTTTCTTTCTTTCTTTCTTTCTTTCTTTCTTTCTTTCTTTCTTTCTTTCTTTCTTTCTTTCTTTCTTTCTCTTTCCTTTCCTCTCTCTTTTTCTCTCTTTCTTTTTCTTTTCTTCTTTCTTTTTCTATCTCTCTCCTTCTTTTTCTCTCTCCCCTTTCTGGATTTTTTTTTTAATTCCCTTGCAAATTTTTCCTTCTCAAGATATATTTACATTTTATTCATGACTCTGTCAGGATTAATTTCAGCGCTTCACGCTGCCTGTGACTCCTCATGTATAATGAATGAAGCAGCAGCTGGTGCAGCTGACAGCCTGGGCACTCCAAGGGCATATACACACCAGCATCATTGGCAACATCCTACCAGGAAAGATTTTAATACCCCTGCTGTCTGAAATGCACTTCTGGCCAGGGCATGCTTTAGGAAAGAATTGTGGCAACTCTAAGCAGAAGGTACTTTTCAAATTACTTTCTTGCTGTTTATTTATGTGCATTGATAACAGCAAAGGCTTTGGCTCCATCACTGTCTTAGGGCTGTCAGATGCAGTGTCTGGACTTGGTTACCTTGGTGAAATCCTGTGGAATTACTTAGCCATCTCATTACTGTAAGAAACTAATCCTGGATCTGGAGTAGCATACAGACACAGCCCCTGTTTTCCCTTTTTGATCACACAGAATAAATACCTTGTTTATGTCATAACTCTCCAGAGGTCAAGGATGCTTTCACACTGAATAGGCTCTCAGAGAGTCAAAATCTGGTCCCTGATTCTGCCACTGGGTTCTTGAGTAGCCTTGGCATGTTGTTACCTCTTGATGTTTTATGCAGGAGGAGTGTATTAGAGGTTTGGATGGACCCTAACACTGACATCTTGGTCTTCCTGGAAGTTTTTAGGTTCAGCCATAATAGGAGCAACTATAGTAACGAAAAAATGTTTTCTGGATTCCTAATTAATTGCTACCTCAGCCATGTATAGCACTCACAGCCAAGCAAAAAAGAACTGTAGAAGTTATACCAACAGTTAGTGTTTTGTCTCTTTTTTAAATGATGGAAAAATCAAGTTTCAGGTAATTTTTAAAAAGGCATTTCAAATTAATCTTTAAAGATATCAAAAGAACAACCTTTCTAGATGATCAAGTTTACTTGTGTTTCAATATTTCTAGTTATTATGACTGCTTTAATTTTAACTATATAAATACTTTTAACATTTCGTCTTCTTTGCAATGTTTGGGTTGTAAAACAACATACAGCATACCAGATTGTCATCTCAGAATTGAACTCTATTTTCAAACCATGTCAGACAAAACCTCAGATGGCAGAACTCTCTTGCATCTTCACATTTTCTTGTGAACATAGCTCACGAGATAGGGATGCAGAATCCCTCCTAGCATCATGATTAAGTATGATCTGTCTTCTGCTTCATAAAAGTCATACTTCTTAGGGGAAAAAAAATCAGTTTTGAGTCTTATAAGATGGTGTCAAAAAGATGTCTTCCAAAATACTGTGTAAATGTTACAGTCTTAGTTAATAATTAAATATCTTATTCCAGAGAAACTAGACAGATTAGCTAGGTGAAAAACTGTTCATCCAAGGACTAAGGTTTTGTGCTTTGACTCTTGTCGACTGATTTTCACACTGACAATTTGACAAATGAAAGAGTTTGCTAGTTTTTCACAGGTGGGGAAAATGAGGCCTATGATGTGCAGATCGTTTGTAATGGATTCAGTTACTGGGAAAACCAAGATCACCCCTTGGAGGGATTTTTACCTGCAGCACTGTGCTGAGTCCAACACATGTGGTTGGCATCAGCAACCTGAAATAAACAGTGAGGTGTCACATAGCACATCCTCAGGATGAACTTTGCAGAGAAATGGTTCTGGCCCTTCACTCTGCCCACTATTGTAGGAGGATACAGGACCGCTATTCCTTACAATGTTTGAGCAAGGGATGTTTTCCAGCTCATTTGATCAGTACTTTATTAAAGCAATTACATCCAATTACTGTAACGTCCACGATTTTTCCCTTCTCACAGTTCTTCTGTACTTGCACTTGCTTCTTTCTTTTCCTTTCTGATAGCTGAAGACAATGCAAGATAAATTTTGCCTTTCACAAACCAGACATCCCTTCAGTCAAGCCGTTTAGATTCATTCAGATAAGCAGTCACTTATGTAATTCTTCACAGCTTGTCTGTTGTACCCTTGCAGTTTTGTAACCAAAATAGGTCTAAGATAATTTATTAAATAGGAGAATTCAGGTGCTGGCAAGTCAGAAGACTCTATTTTCTTCTCTACAAATTCCAATTTTTTTTGATCCAGAATGGTTGTGATCAGACCTGATCCCCCATGCACCAAGTTGTTCATCCTTGTGATTATAAACTTCTGTGATCCTTAACATCCTGGCTGGGGTCCAGGCTTTACTGTTAATACATTTAGCATGCAAATTTTGAAATATCCCCCATTCATCTGGGTACTGCATTCTTTATTGGCTGTCATAATGGTATGTGTTGTTGCTATGCATGTTTAAATGTCGAGGGACTGCTCTGCATTTCTGTGGATGTTGCTATTTTCTGTGCTGCATTTCCTGCTATAGAAACACACAGATTCATAATTCCCAAACTTGTGAAAGCCAAGCCTTTATTTCCTCTTAGGGAAATAAAGCCAGTTACACATATCCTGACTCCCAGAGGGCATTCAAAAAGGCTTATTTATGCATAATCCACTTCTTGGACCTTCACATGCCCCAGAGCAAGATATCTTCGTTTTTCATGTTTCTGGTATCTGTCAATGACATGCTGTTACAGAAAGCCATGAGACCCCAGCACAAGGGTAAAAATATCCCTAGAAGCTGAGAGGGCATGAGTGTAATGAAATTCTCCTAACTTTCAAGTTCTAACATGGCAAGATCATGGTGCTGAGTGCTTCTGAGGACCTTATTTGCATTGAATGTCTTCCTTATCCTACGGTAATTTATTTAGGTGTATTTGTATCATAAAGCCACAGGTTATTTTTGGCTGTTTGATCCCAGCAGCAAGGAAATAAAATTGTTCATTTTCCTGTCATAAAAAATAATCTAAAATCTTGGGAATATTCTTTGCAATATTTAGACAAATCTACTTGTCAAGAGCCCAGTGGATGTCTGGACTCTCCTTCCAGTACCTACCTGAGCTTAGGGAGAAGAATGACTCAACACCTGGGGTTGTCTATGACATTCAATATTTCTTTGAGCAAGGAGAAGACAAGAAGGCATGCCTGCTGGTCTCATTTCTGATTCTGCTCCCATTTTCTTAGTTTGCTGTAGTGTTCAATGCAGGGCTGCTTATATTTTTCTGCCTTTGAAACAGCAACTGCAGAAACTTGTTCACCAGTGGCAAGACAGTGGTTGTCCCAGAGCTTTGCTAGAGGGGCTGAGAAAGCCTCTCATGTTGCTGGCAGGGAACCAACCAGACTTGACTTGCGCAGTCTCACAGGTTAAAAAGCTCTTTACTGTGCTCAGGGTAGCAGTATGGACACGCACAGTGTTTTTTCCAATCTGAAGTCTTGGTTGCAAGTTAATTGAAGTGCCCCACCTCGACACATGGATCTGTGGTATTTTCTCAGGCCAAGTCCCAAAGAATTCACAGAAAAATACCTTGGTTTTCAATTAAACTGTGTGGTTTCCTGCAGAGAAGAGTCAAAACCAAGAGTAGAGGTTAAAAAACCTCTTCTAGTCCAAAGGCTGGTTAGGAGAAGAACCAGACAATAAGCATGCTTCTGTAAACTTTACCTGAACTGTGCCTCATGCTCTACCAAAAAGCCATGGTGATATTTGCCTTTTTCAGGAATGAATGATATCTTCATTTCAAGGCTTTTCTTTCAATAATTTATAAATGTGAAAAATGCTTAAGGGCTGTTAATCCCCCCAGACAATTCAAAGTTAGAAATGAGTTTCCAGGGACATTTTGGGAATGACTTGTCTCCCCATCTGAGTGAATTTGTTGTTCTCCTGCTTCACATTAAGAAGAAATTACACGTTCACTGACAAAAGAGTGTATCTTTTAGTGCTACCTTTAAGTCTATAGAAGAACAGCTCCCCAGGAAGCAATCAAATTCCAGATGGAAACTGGATGCATGTGTATGGCTATATACGAATATCTATTTTAAAAGCAACCTTTCTTTTCAGTTTGTGATCAATCACTAATCCAAAACATTATAGATGGAGCAAATTTGGTTCAGCAATGCTGAGATTACTATAGTTCATGATTTTAAAGAGTGCCAGAAAGGTCCCTGGGCAGCCAGATCTAACTGTTCATACTGTTGAATTTCTGGGAAGGGACCTGCAGAGGGTTTGGCTTGTACTCTCCCTCAGGTGATCACTCAGGTCTTAGCAGGGGCCACAAGATTGTCTCAGTAGGTAGCCAAGATGAATCTACCCTGTTGAAAGGAAGAGGGAATTAAGCAGTACAGCTGTACACCAGTCTTTAACTGCTCTCTTCAGTGCTAAAGGGAGTATTGGCAGAATTTATTTATGAGCATAAGAAGCAAAGTCTCTGTATCTACACACATGGCTGTTGGTTTTTTTTCCTTTCTGTTTTTATCCAGAGTAGATGAGATTATTGCTGCATACAGGCTTTACTTGCTCTTTCATACAAGATTCTAAATTCAGAATAATAAGACATAAATAACTGCAAGTAATCCTGATGGCCCAGTGGCAAAAGAGATCAGAGACATGGAGGAATTTTGTTTCATTTTTCTTAAACTAGAGTCTAAATTCATAATCACTTTTCCTATGAAATATCTCAACATCAAACCAATACCCTCAAATCACCCATTTTCTGTAGAGTGCTTTTTATCCAGATCTTTAGATTCAATAATAATTTTATTGAGTAAAAGGAGAACTGCAGGCAGTATTTCTCCAGTCAGTATTTAAAGTGCACTTGATTGCATTAGTACTTGTATAGGGTGTGTTACATAAGCAGAAAATTATTAAGACACATTTGTTGAACACTAACAACTGTTGTTCTTGCCAATAATAACAGCCACCATTATGCATGCAAAATGCAATCAGCCACTGTGCTTCACAGTGTCAGCTGATGGCTTCTGCTGCTGAAGGTGTGCAGGGCAGGGTCAGAAGGCAATTCCCTTTCCTCATGCATTGCCACAACTCAATGGTTGAAGAAAGGTGGACAGGATGAGTGGCTGGTCTTACAGAGATTGGCACACTGCTCAGATCCAGGTCATTTTCCTTGGTGCTTTGTGGGACTAGCACCTACAAAGGACTTCCTTCTCTCTTTGTGCTTGCTGTGTCCTAAAGCATCTTTCAGAAAACTGAGGTTGTCTCTGACAGGCTGACAGACCTTGTTTGTAGTATGCTGCAAAATGCAGTGAATTAATAACAAATGGTAACTGTTCATGGGGCAGAATTATGGAAGAAACTGGAGCAAGATGAATGTCAATATAGCCTTCAGTAGGCAGTTTCTCTTCACTGAGCTGTCAGGAAGTAATTGTGTCTCTGATTAACCATTTTTTCCCAGAGCACCTACTGGGAGCATCCCCTAAGCATGTACTCTCTCTTCCTAGAAGGGCAGTGTTTATAATAATGTCATGCAGATCCACATGCCCACTCTGTTGCCCACGTTCTCCTCCAGGACTTGTCCAAGCCAGCCACCAAGGCAAATCAGTCAGCATTTTTATTTCTCTGTGGATCATGAAGATAGGCACAGTCCTACTTTAACATACACCAGCACCAAGAGAGCTTCCACAGCCTGACTCCAACTTTACCCCAGAAGAAGAGTGAGCAGATTCAGGCCAAGCAACTGTCTGTAAGTGATTAGAAGCAAATGGGATTTGGCAAATAGCGAGTTGGCAGGAGGCATTAGAGAGCAGCTCTTCATCAGGAGGTTCCCCATGGCGCTCTGAAGGGTCATTGTGTGTACTGGCGGAATTCTCACGTTTTCTTGCTTCCTCCTTCCCAGAGGCATTTCAGGGAGGAAGATTATTCTTTGCCACATAATCACTTCTCCCCTCCCTCTCCCCACAGTGCACCCTTCCTTCACAGGTTTGTTTATCATGCCGAGCCATGATGCAGAGTTTTTCTGTGCTGTTTCTCCTCTGCCCCCCTTTCTCTCCTTACATAAATTTTTGTTGGAGAGGCAGAGCCTCGAGAGATTTTTGATCAGTCAAATATTCGGGGTTTCGTGAATTGCTTCTGCATTTAATAGGATGCTAGCAAGGAACTGAGTGAATGCTAATGGAGTGCTGGAGGAGGAGGTCCTGCTTCAGGTTTATCCTCACAGATATCTCAGACACTGGCAGGAAGAGTTTATAATTCATTACTTTGATAGAGGCTTTACTGAAAGAAAGAGATAGATGCACAAGAAGCAATGGAGTCTGGGGTGATTCAGCCTTTTCTGGCCATTTTCTTCAAACTGTAACTGATCTAAGCAAATTTCTCTGCCTGTCTAGGCAAAGGCTTTTGTCATATTGGGCATATTGGGGGTGTATGTTGTATCTGGAGATTATCAGATCAGACACATAACCAGGGATTTGAGCTATGCCTGAATTACTATATTCCATGCATCTTAAGAGTCAGAAATATTTAAAGGTATAAGTTCAATCAGAAAAAAATATTAGCATCACTGTTTTGGTGAAATTTGAGTCACTTGTTTCTGAGCTTTGTTAAATTATTGATGATTGTGGCAGTCTTTTAACATTAGCAGAAATAAAGTTTACTGTGAAGAGTGAGATAAGGATCAATAAGAGGAATTACATGTATAGGGAAAAAATAGAAAAACAAACATTCAGGCTGCAGAATGGGTGCTCATCAGGCCACTGTAGAAGAGAGGAATGCAACAGCATAAAATGAAGTTTAATTTCAAAAAGCTGAAAGAGCATCAAGAAGGCAACAGGATTTTTCTGCAATGGGGAATGGAGTTCCTCAAGCCAGAAAGACAGGCCACCATAGAGCCATGGGTATTTCAGTCTGGCAGTATGACACACAGGTGTGGCGTAGTCCCCATAGCAGACAAAAGATTTCCATGGCTGGGATGCAGCTCTCCATCTTCCTTCTCAACTCCCTGAAGCCTGGCTTTGCTGGCTGAGGCTGTCTTGGGTCAGGATCTCTCGCAGGTGGAGTTGTGCATACCAGACCTGACTGCCAATAATTTGTTTTACAGTTCCTCTGTGCTGGAAGTGGATAAGTTATCCATGGTGTAGGTGTGAACATGCACTTATCGCTGCTAACAAAATTCCAGGGATTGTCAATCAATCTGTGAGGAGTTTACCTTGTTCATACATTAAACTGTCTGGTGAATTATCAGAGTCTGGTTCTGCATGTTTCAGCAGCAGACAGCAAACACACTGAGCAAATTCCTAATGAACTGATTACTTAGCTTAGCATTTAAACTGCCACATTTAACATCCTTCAACCTTCATAAACATATTGAACTACTAAAGAGATTATGGCTGCCAGGTTTGCTGTGTCATTACTATAAATTATTCTAAGAATTTAATCAAAATGCCACCAGAAGCAAAATAACAGAATGAGGGGTTGAGATGATAAGTATTTAACTCAGAGCAAAAAAAAAAAAAATTGTACTGAGAATTCGTTTTCAAGAAGGTTTGTTGTAAGCAAATGTAAAGGACACAGGTCCATATTTCCCCTATGTACATATGCAAAATTATATACTGTGCTTGGAAATTTTTAGCACATTTTCTGATGTCTTTTTCCAAATTTTCAAACTTTTTTTTTCAAAGTCAGGAATGAGGGGAAAACTGGTGGACTCTTTGAAATTGGCAGTAAAAATTACACAGACTCTGGGTAATTGAAACCTTAGTGTTGATTTTACATCTACAGGGAAAAAAAACCAAAAGATTCATCCATTTCCATCCATTGAAATCTCCTCCACAAACCAAATTTTGTCTAGGGCTATGGAGAAGAAACTCTTTCCATGGGTGGCTGTGTTTTCACAGGAATTGAGAGCACATGGTTGCCCCTCTTCACATTCTGAACATCAGGTCTGTGACCAGAGCAGAAAAGCTGTTGCAAGTTTGTTTCCTGATCTCTCAAATGTCAAGACTTCATCTTCACCAGCTATTTACATAGCCCAGTAAAGGTGTATTTAGGGCACACTTTTCTCTCCCTTCTGGAGCTCTACTGTCTTCTGCCATACATGATGCATCACTAGATTTTTACCAAAGGGAGGGGTAGGAGGTGAAAATACAGAAAAAGACCTAATCTTCACTTAACCTTGGTGCTATGACCATTTGCCCCCCATCCAACCCACATTGCCATCCTCCATTATTCTCATTTTATCCTTCAAGACATGAGTTATGGCAATGAAAATTAATTGTTACAGGCACTTCTTAACTTCTGGGAAAATTTGCTTTCAGTTTTTCCCCTTTTAGTTTATATAAATTTATTGTTTCAGGGCATAGATTCATTGTTCTTAGTTGTCGACAGAAGATGTCAGCATTTCTAGAAACTGAATCACCAAATGTCACACTGAATGACCAGAAAATGTTAAAACAACTGTAAGCACTCACACAAATCTTTGTTAGGAAAGTTGCTGAGCAGCACCTAAGAACTTATTGGCACGGACGTGTAATTCACCATCTTGGACTCAAGTTCCAGAACATTATTTAACTCGAAGCAACCACATACAGTCTTTTTGAAACCTATGCTTTTTCACAGAAGGTTATTGGGAAAGATAAGTAACTCTTAATGCAGTTGTCTACTGAATTAGAAGCTCTTCTGTAAGTTTCATCATCTTTCATCAAATCCCGTTAATACAGTTGTTTTCCTGTTAGCAACTGGTAAGTGAAGTGACTGTTTTCTCACATATTGTAACTCCTTTATTGCCTTTGCCATCCAACCTCCGTTCCAATGTCCTTGTGTCCATGTTATGTGTTATCTCTGCGAGCAAAAGGTAGGATGCCCTATGGACAATAAAATTCTACAAAGCATCCACACAGTCCACAAGAGCCAGTGAACTGAATCTTACCCTAGGCAACAGTTTATTTGTGAATGGCTTTATTTGTGAAAGAGTTAATATAAATTAAATATTAATTTCTCTGTTTGTGTCCATTAGGACTGATCTGAATCATAATGAACATTGGAGAGTTAACAGATGCTTCATTGATGAGCGTTGTACCTGCTCCTTTCAATCACTAATGCATAAATTGTAGAAAATAAATGGAAATTAATCAAGGTAGAAATATGGGTCTGCAAAAGAAGTTGTGTTGCTTGGTAACACGGACCCTGTGCCTGCCAGGCAGAACCCCATGCCCTGTGTGGCATTTTGAGTCAGATGGTAACTATTATCAGGGGGCTGCATGAAGTTTATCAAGCAGTTGCATGAGCTGGCTAAATGACTGGTTACAGATGTTACTGGCTGCTACATCCTCCCCACTTGAGCCATTCCCTCTGGAAAGCTCCTTTCTGCAGAGTATGATTATTTCTTATTTCTGCTGTGTTATACACACCATTAATCTTCCTTCTTTTCCTAGTTATTGCTGTCACCTACTTTTGTAGCCAGAAGGGACTCGGAACTGACAAACAAGAAAACTCCTGTCCTGTAATCTGCTGACAGTACAGCATATCTTCTTTCTTGCATGGCAGCTTCAGGGGCTGTGCTTCCTCACAGACATCAACTGAGGAAGATTAAGAAATTCCCTCCTAACTCATCAGATAGGAAGTGGTGGAAGAAACAAAAATTTATACACATAGAACTAGATACTGTCAGTAGTGGAAGTAGTTTCTTGCATCTTGAGTTGCTGAGTGCATTTTTAGCCTTGTATCATGGATTCAGAGATTTGTTTGAAGTTTCCATAAGGATGTAAAGTATGGATCTAGAAATTGTGAGAGCCTGAGATAGGTAGCAGAAGGTAGAAATGTTCATTCAGCCTCTAGCTGTGGTTTTATTTTCTCCAATACTCCCAACAGATGTTTCATGTCAAAAATGAAAAGCAATAATCATCTGAGAGGTGGGAATATTAATATTATGGTGTATGTCATTAAGAAGGTTGGTTTAAAGTAGGCAGTGAGAGATCAAGATAAGGTGCTCTAAGGATGACCAGGAAATACAGCTGTCGAAGGAAGCAAAAAATTAGACACATCTTGTTGGATACAACTCAGAGAGGTGTACAGGGGTCAACAGTCACAGCAAGACCCATCAAAGGGCAGCTGTCAATGTGATCTGGAGCTGAAAGAAGAATTTCTGTGTTTTATAAACTGAAAGGGATTTTTTTTTTTATGCTCTTGGCATGCATTCATTTACTATCCCATGCCCTTTATATGTGTGTGCTGATCCAACTATTCCTGAAATGTGTGTCATCTTCCACGGCTTTATGAGCATCTGTGGTTACCAAGAGTAGCTGCTACTAATTTAGGCAATGCACCCCAAGAGGTTCTCTGGGTTTCAGCAGAGAAGGTACAGGAACTAAACACATTGGTAGCTGTTCTGTTGATTTATGTTTTCTTAAAAAAATATACAATTAAGCTTGCTGGCTGCTTCCTTTACACGAAAAAAAATGCAATATTGCAGCAACAATAATCTGTGATAAATTTTAGAAAACATATCTGTAGTTACTTTTTAAGTGTTTTTCATCTCCCTATTTTATTTTTCTGCATTTCTCTGTGTGCATCATCTCTCACCCATCTGAGAGCACAGCAGATGACAGCTCAGTGATACCTTACTGATGTACAAGGGAGTGTCACTGTTGTCTAGGCAAAATGTATTTTTCCATGTGCTTAGTCTAAAAACATTCTGTACTGTATATATTTCCTATGCTCCATACACCTGCTTCTTGTCAAAAGACAGCAAAGGTAGAAATATGCTTGCTCTCTACAGAAGTGGATGTTTTGCTTGGATGAATGCTAATCAAATGATTACATTCAGGCCAAGTTTCTCTTCAATTCTTCTGTAGGGTGTTATGGCACAGCTACAGGGGATTGCTAATCAACAGGTTTTGGATGAAAATCAGGTAACTGAAGACCTCTTTGACTAAGTGTTATTAGGCATTATATTGCTAATTATGACCAATGGGATTGTATGCTTAGGAGTCATTTCCATACTAAAACACGCCACATCACATTGTTGGCATTTCAATGCAGACAGGCAAACTGAGACCTGGAAAACCTCCACGAGATCCTGAAAAGCAAGTTCTGCTTTCAAACTAGACAAGTGCTGAGTTAGGCTGTGGTACATAAATGACACGTCAAAGACCCTAGGATGGTCACTCTGTATGGAGAAATGCCCTTCAAAGATGTTCAGATTAGCTCAGGGCTGGGCTGGAAGCAGTGTCACTGAGGCTGGCACAGTGCTGCAGTTGCCATATACTCTTATAAGTCCAGGATCATTAGCCTATGGAAAAAACTATATTAGCCTTATTCTCGAGCCTGACCTTGTCATTTTGCTTGGTTCCAAATGGCATTGCAGTGTCACAGTCCTAAACACAGCTGAAGGGCTCAAAAGACCCTGTAGGTTCACCAGACGCCTTGTTTTGAAAAACATTTATTGAAACTTCACCTTAAAACACTTGAAAGATCTAAAAAATATTGTGATTAAAAAGGCAAATGAAATGTGCATGCTTCTGCTGGGGCAGAGAGACCAGGCCATTTTTAAGAGTTCTCTACAGAAATATTTGCACTTTCAGGCTCGTCAGCAGGACACAGAACTCTATATCTGTATATCACCACTTCAAATTTTGTTTCATTGAAAGTCAGTGGTACCATGCCAGTCTGTGATGAATTGATGCAATCATACATGTCGAATTGCTGTCCACACTGACATTGACACCAAAAAGAATCTACAGTGGAAGAAGTAGAGAAGACAGAAAGTAAAATGGGTAGATATACTGAATTATTCTGCTGTAGATGTCAAAGAGTTATTTGCTTTTAAATCATCAGCCATCTGAAGTCATTGCATTCCTAAGCAAGGCATGTGGGGAAAAGGCCTGTGACATTTTACTGAACCTCTGAAGAGCAGAGTCTGTGGGATCTTACCCTCCGAAGGGTAAACTGTGGCACTCCTTGCCATTTTTCCATCAAATAAAAACCACATCTTTTGTCTCAGGAAGTTCTTAATTTGCAAACATTTGTGTCTTCTGAGAATATTCTAGAGATATGTTGAAAAATGTATGCTCCGTTGGTCCATATACATTTTGGCCACTATCAGAGACAGAAAATGGATGAGGTGGCCATTTATTTTAATCCTTTTATCTAAGCCAGGATACAAGGTCTAACTTCCACATGTCCATTAGCTCCTAAGATACTCAATGTGCCATTTGACATAGCACTGTTATGATTAAATTGTAGGCTATCCAGAACAATCAGTTATTAAAATGATCTGTTATCATTATTTTCTGAGTTTTGTAAATATTTGTTTTCTGAGTGATGTAAACTATGCTAATGATGATATGAAAAGATTTATTATCCATGGAAAAGTTTTTCATCTTTAGGGAAAAATAGGAGTTTAGAGCACTAGGTAGAAGGTTAGGGAGCCAGGTATTAGTTTCAGATATATTACTGGTTTCTAATACAGCCCCAAGAAAAATGCTTCTCTGTGCCTTTTCGTCTGTAAAATAATGGTGACAGAGCTCTGTGAAACTCTTTGGCCATATTAAAATGGAAAGCACTGTTTGATACCTTAGAGCTTGTTATTATCACCATGCAGAATGCAGCA
Organism: Ammospiza caudacuta; assembly: GCF_027887145.1. NCBI lineage: Eukaryota > Metazoa > Chordata > Aves > Passeriformes > Passerellidae > Ammospiza > Ammospiza caudacuta. The sequence goes on from NC_080595.1 coordinate 32,625,034, forward strand.
AAAATCAAAGCATCCTGAAATGCCTTCTGTCCTCACTTATATAATTTATTCCTTGAACTCTGAAGCATTTATATGTGAAGAAGCACATCAGATGGAATCAAGTTAAAGAAGATGAACCTTCCATATCTTTCTGGGGCTCTGGATCAAACTGGAAATTATAGCAAGGCTTGTTGACTCTGCTCCCATGGGTGCTACCATTATCCAACCAGTGTCACCTTGGGGTCTGTAGATCAATTTAGCCAACCACAGAATCACACATAATCACAGAATTGTTAAGATTGGAAGGGACCTCTGGAGATCATTAAGTCCAACTCCACTTCCAAAGCAGGGTCACCTAGAGCAGGTTACTTGGGAATGTAACTCAGGATATATTCTATCCATTTGTCCAGATCATTGATAAGCAAGTAGAATAAGTCTGGATCCAGTGCTGATCCCCAGGGAAAGCCACTGACTAAAGGCCTCCAACTGGATTCTACTCCACTGATCATAACCCTCTGAGCTCTGCTATTTAGCCAGTTCTTGATCCACCTCACTGTCCATTCATCTAACCCACATTTCCTGAGTTTATCTAAGAGGATGTTATGGGATGGTGCCAAAAGCCTTGCTGAAGTCAAGGTAGATACAATCCATTGCTCTCCCCTCATCAACCCATCCTGCCATGCCATCACAAGGGCTATCAGATCAGTCAAGCATGATTTCCCTTTGGTCAGCTCAGCTGACAACTCCTGCTGACATTTCCTTCTGCAGGTTTGGTGATGACCTCCAAAAGTATCTGTTCCATTACCTTGCCAGGGATGGAGGTGAGGCTGACTGGCCAGTAGTTTTTGGGTCCTCCTTCTTGCCCTTTTTGAAGACTGGACTAACAACAGCCTTCCTGCAGTCAGGCATCTCTCCCTTTTTCCATGATTTTTCAAAGATGATGGAGACTGGCATAGCACCAAGATCTATCAGCTCCCTCAGCAGCTAGGGGCATATCCCATGGGTGAATCCCATGGATTTTGGCTTTTTGGCTTTGATTTCTTATTGTTTATTCTCCATGCTCCATGTGTTTGTGTACCAGCACTTTAGAGCAGTAAGCGAGCATCCAGGTTCCCTAGACAGGATGTGAGAGGATTCACCTGAGCCATAAACACCCTTGGTATGGTCAGTCCTTTGGTCTTCATCTTGAGAGAAAGTGCTTGTCATTGCTCTTGTCAGCCTGGCTTACACCCCAGCAGGAGGAAGTGCCATGAGCATTGCCACTTCAGACCCCACCCCTCAAGTTCAAACCAGAACAAGCAGCCAAAAGGGCAAAGCTGATCTTCAACTCAGTATCTCCCTGGCAGCCCAAATTCCTCTGCCCATACAGGCTGCTGCTCCAAGCCCCCAGAGCTTTCTTTCTTCTCACTCACTTAAGCAACTGAGTTGTCTCTTATATTTTCTGTAAGTCCTAGGCATCTCTGCTTCATTTTTTTCATAGCCATAGCTTCTCCTCGTAGAGTGATGTTGCTTTTGGGCCAGTGAGGCTGTTAAATGAGAGGATAATCTTGTTCCTTCATAAGGAAAAATTACTCAGCATTACAGTTTATCCACAGAGCAAACAGATTTTCAAATAAAATAGCATATTATGCTCTAAATAATTAAATAAATACCAAGATATTTGTCATTCAACAGACTGGTGTCAGCTGAGAAAGCAGATATCTTATTCCAAATTATATTGGCTTCTCCTTCAAAGAGAAGTTACAGAAGAGAAGCAATTGTCAAAACGACAGAGTAGCATTCCATATTTTTTTCCTCTGTGATTTCCTGTGCAAATTAGTTCCATTTATAACTTACAGTGTGATTTTTCTAAATGCCAGCGCTGCAGACTTAGAAAATTGCACCAAGATTCCTTGGTTTCTCTTGTACTACTACCAGGGAAGGTAGCATGATCTCCGCTACTTAGCTGACAGGTTTGTCAATGAACAAAACAGAGCAGGAATTTTCTCACTTCTCACAATAATAGTGGCTCAGATAGCTGAGCACAGGGGTGATGGAGGTTTTTTTGTTGTTGATTTGTTTGGTTTTGTTTTGGTTCTGGGTTTGGTTTTTTGTTTTTGGTGATTTTTTGGGTTTTTTTTTCATTTTGTTGGTTTTATTTGGTTTTGTGGAGAGGGAGTTGGTTTCTTTAGTCATCTCTGTGCCAGCAGCAGTGGAAGATAGGAGTGGTAGAAGAAAAATAGTGCTTCTTCCATAAAAGTGCATATTATGGCTCCAGTGAATAAAAAGCCGGGATGGCAGAAACATTTATTTGGCTCATTGCACAGTAAATAGATAAATTGGACAATAGTGCATGTTTGGAATTTAATGGAAGAAGATGCCATCCCAAATATTTAGTAAGATATTTAAATATTAATAAAGCTTAGAAAGTGTCTGTGTTGTTCACATAGATTTGAAAAGATCCCAAACTTGTATGTCTGCATGCGTTTATATTGTTCCCTGCTTCTGGTAGATATCCCTTCTCAATCTTTCATGTCTTCAATTTAGAGTAACAGGTTTCAATTCAATTCCTGTTTATATTTGTTGCCTTGCAAGCTTCATACCCAGACGCACTTGTTGTGTCCCACTGGAAGGTGGGACTGTGAGGCCATGATGTACCCAGCATGTGGTTTTTTCATTCATGTCAAGTTGTGAGCTGTATGACCTTAAAACTGTGCACACACACACCCCAAAGTTGTAGACACTCCAGCTAAACTAATATTTAGAGGAGTACAAAATGTATAAGCACTGACTTTCAATCACTCTCAGAACTGTGGACATAACTATATCAACTGGCTTCACTGGCATAAGAGGTACAAAAAAATTGTTGCAATAAAGATTTTATTACTCTAAAGTATTTCTAAAATAACCTTTTCCCCTCTCTCTTAAAAGGGAAGTAAATGGAATACGTGATAGTCTGGCAAGAGTGTTTTATAGACATGCTTGAGTAAGGCAGCCATTTCAAAGTCATACCAATAAGAGACCAGCTCCTGCTGCCATTACTCATTTGTACAGTCCTAATGACTTCGAGACAATGATATGCTCGAGCAACTTGAGCAGGATTTAGTACAAAATATTAATTTCAGAATGGTTTATTGGAAATTAGAAGGTTTTATCTGTGCTATAAATAAAATTTTGGGCTATAAAAAATGAATTGACATTTTAACATCTAATTCACATTGCTAAAATAATGGCACCTTTCAGACTACTTGTTTACTTTTTCCCTTCTGTCTGTTGGGTCTGAAAGTGTATCACTCTGCTTTACTTTGGATTTTCAATCAATATCACTTTCCTGTTCCAGTTCAATTATGAGAGCTTGAAAGTCAAAGTAGTTACTTTCATCAGCTTCTTCTCATGACTTTGTTTGCTCTTCATCTTGATATTGAAATATTTTCCAATAAACACCAGCCATAGGACATCTGTTTTGAACAAACCCTTCCTTTAGGGCCTTATCTGTCCTTTGTAAAATGCCTTATGTTGGTCACTGGTTCATCTTTCTGATGCCATCACCAGTGGTAAAAGTAATAGGGGACATCATATTGTCCATCTCCAGCTCTGAGACTGCTGAAAGCTGATTTGGTCTCCAAGGGCCTAAACAGTCCTTGGGATCTCAGAAACACTAACCCATGGCATGATCAAGCCATGTGTTCTCATCATCAGGCTGCCTTGGAGCTTTTTCTGCTTATTGCCTAGTTGTGGAGGCTCAAAGACCCAAGAGCTGACATGGGGTTTTCCAGTGAACATCTCTGCTGTGCTCTTGCCTCCGTGAGAATAATGGCCCAGCTGCAATACCATGGTAAAAAAGAGATTTCAGGCAGCTGAGAAAAAGGTCTCTTTGAGCTGCTTCTCTGTGCTTCATTCTCCCAGTGAGAAACTGATTTGTGACTAGGTCTCAGAACAGCTATGGTAATGAAAACCCTGATAATAACAGTGTAGCAATTAAAAATTCCTGTATCCAAGCACTTCCAACAAATCTAAGGCTGACATTCCTCAGTCAATATGCATAAATGTTTAAATGAAGAATGCCATAATTGGTTTTCCTGTCTCATCCTTCTTAACCCATCGAACTGCCATGCTGCCGTTTCCTGTTATCAGACACTTGCCAGTCATAAGCAATCAGTCAGGTACTTCACAATTAGCAGGGAGAAAATATGCAATTTCTTTGTGTTGGTGCAGATGTTTAAAGCCAAGAACAGGATAAACTAGAAAAATGCTCCACCCTCAGAGTGCTGCAAGTCAGCCTCTTGTAGCATAGCTTGTCTTGGCTATGCTTTGTAGTTTTCTGTAATAACACAAGAGTGAGAGTTAGACTCCACTGTCTGTCTTTGCATGGAAGCTGGATTATTCTGTGCATTCAGTTTGCTTACAAGGATTTGGTGCTGACACCCTTCAGAACAAGCTTGTTAGAAAAGCAAGAAAATAATGTCAGAGGGATTTTCTTTCACAAGGAAAAAAACCCACCAGTGTAAGGAAGGAAACGGTCCCAAAAGCATCAACAACGAACCCTCTCCAAAGCAATTGTTGGGCAGAGTATTTGTTGTACTTTATCAGGCTGGCACTGGGGGGTTCCTTTTGAGCAATTTTCCGTCTGCACAGGTGGGTAGCTGAGATTAGAGTAAGTGTCTGGTCTGTGTAATTGAATCTGTGCTACTTATCAGCACTACTGAGAGCTCTCAGTTGCAACTGGAGGTCTGTTACCTGTGCTCTGGTTCACATGCAGAGAGAGCCAGTGCTCCAGAGCTTTCAGTCTATTTACACAGGGAAAAGAGGGAAGGGGAGGAGAGAGCATAGTCCAGAGCGGTGGTGAGCACATCAGGCAGATGAATAGCAAAGAGAAGAGGCCCAGATCTCATGGCAGTTGTGATGACCTCACATTAGAGCATGACACATTTTGTGGTTTCATGGTGTCCATCACTGTGTCATATTTTCTGCAATGAAACTCCAAACCATTAAGAACTTGGGTGTCTGTGTCAATTTACCCAGACAGGATAACTGGGAGAGCTGCTGTGAAAGAGGAGCATATTAATTTTTGGTCTTTCTAGGATAAAATACAGCCCATTTCCAAACACCTGGAACTGCTACACCTTAAGCTAAAAAAACCTGAAAGATTACTGAATCTTAACCAAATGCTATTCATGTCTGTTTTGGATAATCTCCATAGTCCTAAAATTTTTTTTTTTTTTTTTATTTATGGGAATGTGGAAAGGGTGAATGAGATTAAAATATTTGCAGTTTGTTGCAGAAACTAAGAACCAGACAGCAGTATTTAACATCTTGTGGCTTGTGAGATCAAGTAAAAACTTTAATTTTACTGTTTTTCTTGGGGTTGAGATGTGTTATTTCCGTTCCTCCAGATATGAAACACTTTGCTTTGATATTTAACTTTTTTATATTCCCCTGACTTATTTGGTAAACTTTCTTTTTTTAATAATCTAGCATACTTACAGAGAAAAGAGAAGAAAACTTGCCATGTGGGTGTTGACAGGTTGCTTGTTGCTCATTTGAATAAATTCAAACAATAGTGCAAAAGTAGCTCTCAGAGCCTGGGTGAGGAAATTATCCCTGTTTGAGAGAAAACCTGAAGTGAAAGCTGTTCCCCTCCAAAGGAGTGTGCTCCATACTGTATACCAAAGCATAAACCAAACATTAAAGATATGAAGAGGTGCTACATTAATAAGGAGTAAATAAGCATGGAGAAAGTCTTTGTGTTCTCTTGGCTTTGCACAATGTTGCAAAACTTTTAGCTTCTCCACATCCTAAACACAGCTGTTAACAAAATTCCCTGGGAAGAGCAATGACAGAGGTCACTGCTAAGTGGCCTGGGTGAGATGTTATTTAGTGTCCTCTGGAGCCAAAGCTGAACTTTTAGAGGGGACTAGCAGGCTTCAGGGAATTCTTTGAGAAATTAATTTAACATGTCAGCCATCAACTGTTAAGGTGAGTACACACTGTTACACAGCTACATCACACCAGTATCGAGGAAGCAAACGGGCAGAGAGCAGTTAGATGGGTCCTTTGTATCTCCATAGAATACAGAACTTAAAATCCATGTCCAGGGATGCTTGAAAACAGGGAGGTATTCTGATTACTTCTCTGGAACAGCCAGCCTATAGCATGCTGCTGTACTGCACATCTGTTGGCAGCAAAGTGAAACAACGTGAGCTCCATCTGCTGAAGTGCTCTCACAGGTACTGCCAGCATAAAGATCCAAATCTGCTTGGATTTGTAGTCTAGGGAGTCAAGTACTGCCGTGGGAATGCCATATCTGAAGCATGAGATGGGAGGAAGAGGTGAGAGGAAGAAGAAAGCTGGGGAATATTAACAGCTTTAGGAAGGGGTCCCACCTGAAGTCCTGCTCTTTCTGGAATGGGACCTTGTTAATCCAACTCATTGGAGCATAACGCTGTTCATACTACTAAAAAATCATTCTGCCAAGGACTATTGAGCATTTCTTCAGTAAGAATAGGCATTTTCACATAAGGCAATAAAACATAATCATTGTACTCAACTTAAAAATTATTACATTGGCAGTGAAGATGATTGTATTGAAATAGATGACTTCCAATTTTCTCTCTGTATAGTTTTGGGTGAATGTGCATTTTATCTCTGCACATTTTGGTAAATGTGGCTGGTTTGGTGGTTCAGCAAGAGACCCATCTGTGTTTTGGAAAAGCAAAAGTTTTCATATTTTCTGAGAATAATATGCAGTAAACAAGATATGACACAATGGGAGACACTTGAGAGAAATTTTATGTATGGCTGTCTTAAGCATTGTGAATAGCATTGCCTCACAGAGCACCTCTTAGTTGTAACACTCAAATTAATTTTTAACAACTTTTTTTGCTATTCATCCAAAATATATTTATTACCTCCCTGTTTCTCAAACTTCTTCCATTGTCTCTGCACACCGCAGGTGTAGAGGTGTATCCGAATCCAGTGTGCCAGACTATGCTCTTGGGCATTTCAAAATCCCATGAAAATACTTTTCACCAGAGATGTTGAGTTTATTTTTAAAGAGCTTACCATGAAAATGCAATGTAAATGATTCATATAGTTGGTGGTAAATGCTGACAGGAAAACATTTGTTTGTATAAAGCCAAGAACTTTCCACTAAGGGAAAGCTTCTATGACTTCGACATTTTTCTTCTGTCTCCCTCGGCACACTAGCAGGGGTTGGCATTTTTCTTGACAGGTTTCAGTGCTTTTGGCAAACACCGATCAGCTGAAAATTATGTTGTCACTTAGAGGTTGGTACGACAGAAAATCATTGCTCTTTTATTTTTAGGGAAGACCAATGCAAGGGGAATTAAATTATTTCCCTAAGGTCAAGGAAAAAGGCAGGAGTGAATGAAAGAATTCCAATTAGAATTTAATTCTGAAATAGCTCTTTGTGTTCTGAAATATATCTTCTGAATATTTAAACCCAAATGGTACAGGAGGTCAGGAGGTCTGTAGAGTGGGATTTTCTTGCAGAAGGCCAGTCTGGGATTTTCCTTTTCTTCACTCTTATGTGACTGGTGACTCTTGGAAAGTCAGAAATCTGACTGCCAATATTTTCCCATTGTTTCCACCAGGGATTTCAGCTGTAATGAACTAGCTGATGTGTTCTGTTGATGAGAAATTTTGTCAAAACACCTCCCAGAGGCTTTGGGCCAGTCTGTTCGCACAGTGCTGTAGTCATATGAGGCTCAGTCCCCACGCTTGAGTGAATGAAAGAGCTCTCTTGAAGAGTTTGAAAAAGTGTCTTCTCCACCTCCTATCAGAAACATGTTAACAGGGATTGACAATATCCATACAGATCAAATTCAAGGTCAGTGACTGCAAGTGGGTGGTTCCTGTGGGCTGTCTTGAGGAACAGTAAAGAAGCTTTTTCCCAGATGGCATGCTGAGCAAACTGCCTCTCAGAGCTGTAGGACTAATGAGTTTGGAATTTGATGTTGTGCTGAAGTTTATGGCTCTGGACAGGAAACAGCATCATGAATGGGCAGACAAGTGATGCTGGTGTGCCTTCAGGGAGGAGTAACAGTGCTGCAGGTCAGATTTTCAGCATTTATGATAGGACATTAAAGAAATATAATTGAGCTATGAAGATAGAAATCATCAGCTTCTTGAAGAGAATTTTAGTGCTGCTGAAAGTAGCAGATTTGGCAGTCCCTAAGTCTGGAGTCAAAAGGCAGGTACTTCATGAACAGCAGCAATATGTTCTTGCTCTCTCTGAAGACTATAAGGGGAATGAGACTGCTTACTTACCGTCTTTTCCAGTTTCTTTTTTTGCTATCAAGACTGCCTTCAGAGTATTCCATTTTAGTGTTGATTTCCATGTATGCATTGAGTGCTTTAGTTGAATCCAGACCTGCTTCAAAACCCACTGGTGTGGAGGGACTACTTTTCATTGGCGTAAAGGAGATTTTTCTGGAGGGCTATGAATGATGATGAGAATCCTTCAACTTGTAGCCTATGAAAACATCCTGTGAGAGCACCATCAGCAGAGGTGATTGCTGTCTCCTGGAGGACCCACAGCCCGAGCATCCATTGGCCCCCTGTCAGGGCCACCAGCATGATCCCCACTTTCAATTGCAAATCATCTCATCACATGCCTCACTCAAATGACACAACTCATGAGATGTCTACACAACACCATGAACAGACTGCAAACCAATAATGCTAATTCCTGAAATTCTTGGCTTTTCTGGAAATGGCAGTAATAGATGGCAGATTCCAAGTGCCTTGAGCATATTTTCTGCCTTTCCCTAGGTATATGTGGGATACACAGGGCACAGGAGAGCAACCATCAAGCTCAGAAATGTCACATTTTTCAAGACAAATAACAAAGTAATAAAAGGTGTATGTGTGTATGACTTTTCTAGACTCTGATTTTCAACATTTTGTGAGTATAAGTAAAACAAAGGTTTTTTGGGATCCCTTGTGTTTAAAATATAATTTAGCAGCTGGGCATTGCAGGTTTAAAAGTGTGTTACTAGCAAGTAATTTTCCTTACAATTTGTTATATCAGGACCATTTCTGATTAGCCTGTGGAAACTTATTTTTCTTTTGTGTGTATAGCAGACATCTTTCCTTTTTCTGAGAATATTTCCAGAATTCATAATTTCATTTTAGAGTTTTAATGAAATTTCTTACTTACCTTATTCTCTTTCCTTCTCTATTGGATCTCTCATTGCAAGCTGATTTCCACTTTCTCTTCAGGCCCATGTAGAAAGCTGCCATATTCCTTTTGCACTGATGGATTTACAACAGACATTGTCATTTTAGGGTTTTTGTTTTTCTTGGTGGTAAGGACCACTTGTAAGGTGTTTATGGGATAACTCTAGGAAATGCAAATTGGAACAGGTTTCCCAAACTGGTGGTTGATGCCCCATCCCTCCAAATATTCAAGGTTTGTAAGAAGCTTTGAGCAATGTGGTCTAGTGGAAGATGTCCCTCTTTACCAAGGGGTGTAGGAATAGATGAATTTTTTGGTCCCCTCCAGCCCTAACCATTCCGTGATTCTATAATTCTAAATCTTTACTTGGTTTATAGGCCATAAAATTATATATGCAGAGGGTAGCAAGACTTTATTTCCTAATAATTATAACACATTTCCTCAGCCTCCAAATTGTATTACATTTTGATGCTGCACAATAGAGAGTCTGTGGAGGGAACCCATCCCAAAGACAATGCACAGGGATCTGTTTAAGTGCAGAGGCACCAAGTACTGTAGGACATGGTGGGCTGCAGCAGTAGCACAGCTTTGTCTGGGGTGACAGGAGGGGAGGGTAAAAGAGAAGAACCAGCATTATAGTACCAGCAGTGTTGCCCATCATGTGTGCTGTGTTTTCAGCAACTCGGAGGGGATTTCGGTCTCTAGCTCTGCACCTTTCAGCAGTGACATATTTGCTAAGACAACTGGCAAAAGCTGTAACACAACAGGCTGGTTTTAACTGGATTTTTTATCAGTCATTTTGGTTTTCTACCAGGCAACTGTCACATCACACACCAATGCACCAAATTCATTGGGGATATTTTACCCTGTAAACATTGAAGCACTTGCTCTTTTCTTTTGCACTTGGAAAAAACAGTTGCACTTTGCTTAGTTTCAGAGAGAAGTAACATATCAATTTCCACCTTGATGAATAGCCCTCTTTTTCAACCTGATTGCTGCAGGTGCAGCTCCAATGGGATGGCAGGAAACAAAGAAGAAAAGTGGAAAAGTGAACATTTATTTTCCTCTTTTTTTTTTTCCTTAGGTACTTAAAAGCAGAATCTAATGCCAAGTTCTAAAATAAAGGTCTCGTAGAAAGAGCACTGGCTGTCAGCCACTCTGAAATAAATCCACCTGTTCAGTCATCACTTCAAGAAAGTGTTGACAGCACTACAGTGAATTTAAATAGCAAATGATGGTTGTGTTCACCTGACAAACCTAGTTTTTAGGACTGTCCCTAAGGAGCTCCTAGAGATCTTAAGCTTGCTGAGGAGCAACATATCAAGCTCTACCTAGGGGCTGTTAATGCTCAGATTGAGGTCTGGGTGGCAATGCTTGTGCAGGAGACAATCTGTCATTTGCTATCAGAAATGCAAAGTCAGAATAGGGAGATCTGGCTTTTGGGAGCTTTTCAGCTCACAGAAAGCACTGATTCTGGTTACCTCAGAAATTCTGCTTGGGTCTTACAAACTTTTGCTTAAGGTTATGGTGGAAATCAACATTGCACTTGTCTTAATTTGAGTATGCTGTAAAAGGCTGTGTTTCAACAATGCTGTTGGGCGAGGAGCACAGTCTTCTTGTGAAATGTGGTGTCAGGAGGGAAAAAATTAAAATTAAATCTCTTTTCAGTCTTCATTGAGTGTTGTCATTACAGCTTTCCTCGCCTATTTTGTTATGTGAGTAACTATTAATGAATATATTTAATCCTTTGTATGTCTAGATTTAAACCACAGAAGTCAGAGTATTTACCTGCAATCTCTGCTCTTGAATGTGCAACCTCAAACCTATGCAGTGTGACTAAAAGTGAAAAATAAACAAAATTATCACATTTAGTTAGTCAAAAAATCACAAAGTTTTTTGGAAGTATTAGATTGCCAAGCTTTCACAGCAAAATAGTCACTACAGAAAACCTAAGGTGTTTCTTGCCAGTAATGTTCCTGCAACTAAATCCCTTCACAGGCATATTACTTCCTGCAGATCAGTGGAATAGGTAATTTGAGAGTTCCAGAGCTACTCGAATGAATCTGGCTGAAAGATTAAAACCTTGCTACAGGAGCAAATTCGGTGCCTCATCCCACACTGACCTAAGTGATAATGTACTATTTTAATGAGTAAAGATTTTACTTCAGGGCAGCTGGCTGATATTTACTCATCCTCTTGGGAAGAGTAGAGTCATTTAGGAAGGATTTGGCCTTTTTTCTACTTGTTTTATCTCCCAGTGTGGGATAGAGGATTACTTTGCACCAGAAGTGGACAGTACTGTTGACTAACATTATAGAGAGCCACAGTTCTTTTCCCTGGTAACTGAAGGAGGCTTAAATTTAAAGGTCAGAACTTACCTTTTATGTTGAATCACTTGATTTTTAGTGAACTATTGAAGAATTCACTGTCCAGCCTATCTGTTAATATCTGAGTCAAACACACACACCTCCTCCTTCTTTCTCAAGGTCAGGCAGTTATTTTCAGGGAGCTTCACAAGGAAGTTCTACAAAGCCCATTTTTATATTAGAAGATTGTCCTGCAGCTGCTCTCTCTGTTCACAAAGCTCCCTGAAGCAGAAAGCCACTTCTAGTAAAGCTGTGGAGAATAGTATAAACCCATCAAAATAAAATTAATTTCAACCTTACCACTTAAAACTGGCACATGGATCTGCAACTTTTTAATATGGGAGAAGAGGCAGTTAGAAGCAAATATTACTGTTGCTGCTGTAAAAATAAAATTAAAAATGTGCACTGGATAAATGCCTGTTTACCTTTACCATTTTACTAGGATAAAACAGTCAGGTCTGGAATTTTGGAATCTTGTCCAGGAGCTGGAGTCTCTTGAGCCTATGTCTGTTGTCACAGAATGCAGATAAACAACTTCAGATGATAATTCAGTTTTGAGTTATGGTGAAAAGTCCATCTCCTTCCACTGACCACCAAGAGTGACCCTGGAGTTACTGTACACTAAGCCTGACTTCCTAAGAACAGTCTCAGGAATTAGATGGAATTGTACAAATTAAAGCCGACTGGCACTTCACCTAGTGATAAGATTAAAACAATTTGGTTTTTTCCAGAGGGACAATTTCTTTCAGTAAATGAGTGGGGAGATTTAGTTCTGAACATGAGTTCTAGTCTTCTGTCTGCATTAGAGATGCTCCCTGCTATCTGCATTTGAAAAATAGGATGGGTAGGAAACAAAATAGAAACTAAACATGTAAACAGGGTGTTGATTGGAATAAAATGTAAAGAAAGACCACTGTGGAATTTCAAGGAACTTCTGAAAACTGATAAAAAAAGCCTTATTTTTATTAAATGTATCATATTTTTTCATCTCAGACAGTTATTTGCTACTTAAAAGTGCAGGAACAGGGCTGACCAATCTTTAAAAAAGGCAAGAACTCATGAAATAAAGAATTAATAATAATGATAAAGCACAGGTGTTCAATAATCTGAAACCAAATCACAAATATTAATTTTTGAAAAGTCACAATACATCAGCCAGTCAGAATAAATACTGGTGGCATATAGAATTGTAGAATTGTTAATGTTGGAAAAGATCTTTTATACCATTAAGTCCAACTGCTAACCCAGCACTTCTGAGTCCAGCACTAAACTAGGTCCCTAAGTGGCATAGGTACATGTCCTTTAAATACCTCCAGAGATGGTGTCTTAACCACTCCATTGGACAGCCCCTTCTAATGTTTGAACAACTTTTCAGTGAAAAAATTTTCCCTGTAGAAATCTAGGCTCCCCTGGCACAACTTGAGGCCATTTCCTCTTACCCTATCACCTGTTATCTGGGAGAAGAGAGCAACCCTCACCTGGCTAAAGCCTCCATCCAGGCAGGGGCAATCAGATTCCTGCTTCTGAGTCTCCTTTTCCCCAGGCTAAGCAACCCCAGCTCTCCCAGCCTCTCCTCACAGGACTAGTGCTCCAGACTCTTCACCAGCTCCATTGCTTTTCTCTGGAACATGCTCCAGCCTCTCAATGTTCTTCTTTTAGTGAAGGATCCAAAACTGGACACGGCAGTCGAGGTGTGGCCTCCCCAGTGCTGAGTACAGAGGGACAATCCAGTGCCCTGGTGCTGCTGGCCACGCTGTTTCTGATACAGGCCAGGATGCCATTGGCCTTTTTGGCCACACTGGCTCAGGTTCAGCTGCTGTTGAAAGTCCTTTTCTGCTGGCAGCTTCCCAGCCACTCTTTCCCTAGCCAGTAGAATTACAGTAGATTTCCCTCCCTCCTAGAGGAAGGATCCAGCCTTGGCCTTGTTGAACTTCATAGAGTTGGCCTTGGCCCATTGATCCAGCCTGCCTGGTTTCCTCCGCAAAATTTCCTATCTTCCCTCAAAAATGTCGCCCAACCTGGTGTTGTCTACAAACTGACTGAGGGGGCGCTCGATTCCCTCATGCAGATCATTGATAGAGATATTAAAAAGGACTGACCCAAATACTGAACCCAGGGGACAAAAAGAAATACAGCTGGAGGTCCACCATAGGAGGAAAGAAACTGGGAAACTGAGGAGGAGATATGTTTTAGACAGGTATCTTGTATGTTGGAGTTGAGAACCATAGAGAGGTGGCAGATACAGTGAGACCCTGCGGTGGGACTGGTATCTGGCGCTCTGTCAGACTCAGCAATACTGTCCAGCAATTCTGGTCCTGGCATACTGGCAAGCACTGACAGCATCCACTTTGTCTGGGGTGAGGACAGTGAGTCCTTCTGTCTCTTTGTCCCACCATTACTACTGGAAACATGTCCCTGTCCGTGTCAGAGGTAGCTGCCAGGCCCTGAAATAATCCAGCAAAGCTCTTGCAGTGACTGCAGGCTCAAGAGGACTCAGCTACATCTCACACCTCAGTATTTACCTTGTCCTCCTTTCTTTTAAAAGCTATAAAGTCATATCCGAGATTATGTGCTTTTATGCTTGGTGGCTTAGGGACGTGGAAGCCCGTATCAAATAGAATTGATCAAAGCAACTGTGGAAACCACACCTGGCAGCAGTTTGTCTCTTGGGTGCATTTTGTCATCAAGTGCTTACAGAGAGTTCCAGACTTAGCTGGCCCCACCTAAGAGAGAGGCTTTGCAGGGTTTTCTGCTGAGCAGCGATAGAGACGGTGGTAAATAGCATTAATGGTGAGTGACAGTCGTGCCCTATTTTCTCCACATCACTCAGCTGTAAGTCAGCTGCCTTCATTAGGGGAAAGTTTCCTTGTACTTTGCATAAGGCTCAATTTCAGACTGAATTATGAGGTGCAGAGTCAGTAGGCAGGGATTTATACCTGTTGGGGGAATGGACTGGTAAATTCAGGTTATGCACATACACAGAAAAGAACAGAAGAAATGGAATAAGCCTCTGTGAAATCTGGCACAGACAGGATTCATAAAATTAGACATAATCCATAGAACAACTGCAAGGGGAAGGGTATTGTTCAGTAAATAAGCTACTTCATTAAAAATGTAAATGCCACTAGAGCTACAGATGAGTGCCAACATTCCAGTTTACTGGGAAGATGACAGGAAGGAATGATTGACAATTTTTTCTGCAGTTTTAATTCTGCTATTTTTTCACTATCCAAAACATAAAACTATGGACTGTATAAAGTGTTTACTAAATCTAAAAGTGAACAAATTAAAAATATGCATAATCCATAGCAGAGTGTTAAATGAGAAACAATTTAATTAAAACAGTACCAGTGGTAGTAATATGATTTGCAGAGTGTCTGAAAAAGAACATGCTTCTATGATCTTAAACCCACAGATTGTTATGATGGATGAATGCTGGGAAAGACATAACATGACAGTGTAGGGAGTAGAACTGACAGGATTAAATCAGTATTTGATTTTGGACCTATGAGATATACAAAATAAAATTTATTAATTGATGTGATTCTTCTATGTGTATACATAACCGTAGGTGCAACTCCATGTGCAAATAGCTTACAAATTCTTTGAGATATTCTATGATTAGTGCCACTAAATAATGAGTGCCACTAAATAAACAAGTTATTAATCATTATTTTATTACCATTGTAGTAAAGATCTAGAAATAGACACATTAGATGTAAATGAGCTCTGCTCTGTTGACTTTTAATTTGGTCATGCTGATGTGTATCATTGAGGAGTATTTGGACATGGGTATAAGGGGATATTCCCATGCATAGAGAAAATGTGTTTTTCTCTTACCTGAGATAAATCAGTATATCACCTTTTCCCTCACCAGTACAGTGAAACAGACACCTGTAAAATACCACGCATTAAGTTAATATAATTTCAAAACTTAGCAAGTGATAAACATGAATTCAGAGTAATACTGGTTGTTTATTATTAGATTTCATCATATCAAATTTTCCTACCAGATGAGCTGGTGTTATGCAAAGCTAAGATAATGGAAGCATGAGCTTAGTTACAAGTAAAATGAAATTTTGGTTTTCCTTATGAGCTGTGTGGCTTGTGCTGTGGTTTTGAGACCATTGATCAGATCTAGTCAGAGCATTGCTTCTCCTCATATGGGAAGCCTTGCAGGGAGAGGATAGCACACCAGGAATGCTGTCAGGATGGCAGCAGGGAACTACTGCACATACCTGGTTTTAGCCAGAGCCTCCAAAAGGCTCCAGGGCACCTCCTGCAGCAATGTGGCTGTTTCTTCAGTGAGCCTAAGACACTTTCTGCAAGGGTAGGTCTCACAGCTTCTATTTTCTTGTGAGTTCCAGCTCATCTGCTTGCTTTTTGCTCTACTGAGGTTCTCTGTAGGGTTCCCATGGCTCAGGGTGTCCCCGAGCTCTAAAGTATGGAACACTGGGGGCTGAGTGTTGAGCCCTCATGGAGAGAGCCCCATGTCAGCAAGGGGGCTCAAAATTATTATTCCTGCATACACAATATTTTCACAGCCTGGGGATCCAGCTCTGGCTGAAAAGAGCTATAAATGTGAGGTATTATTAGCACATGGCTTTGTAGTAAGCCACCCTCAGGCCACATTATGGTTTTTGATGTTTCTCGGTTGCACTCTAAAGGGATTTTAACATTATTTCAGAAAAGGAAAGAAGAAAAAGAACTTCCAACTGCTTTTTAAATTTTAAATTTTAAATAAAAAATGAAACCACTTGTATTTTGATTTTCATTTCTGTTTGGAGCTGAAGATTTGTTTAGAGGCAGGCTGAGCATCCTGATTATTCTCTTTTAAAAGTGATGTTGATCTTTTTAAAATGCAAATGAAAATAAAAGATCTGGTGACCTTTTTATTGAGGTCTTCAGAGAGCTGAGAGGAGCCTTCCCTGTCTTCCCATGTTGCAGGAATGCCTCCTACTAGGGAACACAATATCAGGCTGAGTTAAAAATACCCCAAGGGCCATATTGATGAGGGGAAGCTCACTCTCCACGGCCTTTTTAACATTCAGCCACGGCGTAACTTGTTTGTTTCCTCCGTGTTGGAAATGTCAACAAATGTCACCCAAGTTCTTTGCCTTCCTTTCTTATCTTTTGACATATTATTTGATATGTGTGTGAGAGTGTGGAGTATATTAATAAAGGAACTTTACTCTCCAGTGTATTAAAAGAGTGAGTGCAAAGCTGTACTGAAGAAAGGTTTCTTCTATTAGTTTTGCCATTAGGAAAAAAATAGTTCTCTTCAAAAGACCGACTGAAGAGAGAGATCAAAAGAAGACCTGTTAGCTTAAAGGGGTCTGTACTTCTGGCATGGGGTCAGTCTGTATTCATTACTCTAGGATTTTCTTTGAGACAAAGTTTGAGTGCTTTGTCTAGATAATTTAAATATTCTTTTTAACAATGTCACTCCCATTGATTTCCTGGGAGACTTTTCCCAGATAAGACTTCTGGGTTCAAAATTTCAGAAGTCCTTAACATTCCTTCATAACTTTATTAAAATTTCAGAGATTACTTAGTTACCCAAAAGTAAGATTCCCAAAAGGTCTCAATGATGCCCAAAGCCTCTAGGTGCTTTTTTTTTTTTTTTTAATATGTCTGCTGTTCCTAAACCACTAAGATTCTTTGAAATTGCAGCTTTTGCCTTTAATGAGACTGCTGATATTTGGGTTGAATTAGCCTTTGAAAACAGTAATTTATTATACATTATAGCACTAGGTACATAATGTAATTAGACTAGGTAGAATATGACATTTAACATTTATAAGGCACTTTTTGTGCAAGTATAATTATTTAATTAGGGCAGTGCTGAGAGGCCCCCAAAGCAATTTGGTATATAATTTGCTTATATTATGTGAATGCATCGAAAGAAACAATTTTGGCCCAAATTGCTTTCAAATGTGTGGACAGAACAGAAAAACAATGAGGAGTGAAAGCCTTTGATTTCATTGTAAGGACAGAGAACTCACATGGAAAAATATTAAGAGAGTTTCCAAAGGACAAATACCAATTTTCTGTGATAAAGCTGTGAATTTAATTGCCTGTGCACGACAAGATGATCTTTCTTTTTAATCTTCAGCTGTTTCATACACACTAAATTCTGATGATTTATATACTTCTGCAATGTGTTAAACAATTCTTTTTCATCTTTAACAGTCAGATGTTTCAACTATTTGTAGACAGTTAGTCATTGCTATATATATTTCATTTTTTGTTTTGTTTTTTATTCCAATCTGTCCTCTGAAAAAAAAAAAAAAGATAAAAAAGTTCTATTAAAGCATCCATGGACCCATCTGTGAAATTAATACCCTGTAAAGCATTTAAAGACGATGCATCACTGACATGCTGCCTCCTCTAGGGGAATGTGCTCTGACTGCAGTTTTCAGCAGCCAGGGTGGAACAAGATGGCAAGGTTGAAGCCCTGGGTGTGCAGTTGTGCCACTGTCAGTAATCTCCAGTGTCCTGCCTTTCTTTCCATTTCCAGACATGGAAATTTCCATGAAAACTTTACAATAGCAAGGCTATGAAAGGCCAAATACATACCTCATCACTCCGGGATTCCTAATCAGGAGTATCCTGAAATGGAATTCTTGAAGTTGTATAATCTTAAACAATTACTGTTATAAGAAGGTGAAAACCTCAGAGGAAAAATAACAATTCTTGTATAATTGTTCCATGTTTTATCAATTTGTGACCAGTTTAACCAACCTATTGAAGCCCCATAGTTTAAATAAGCCTCATAGTTAAAGTTCCTTTCGCACTACAGGAATGAAAAACGCTTTAAAATTATGTATGACTTGGATACTCAGAGAAGCTGATTTTACCTTAATTCTGATGATCAAATTTTTCTAAACTTGGTAGAAGCAATTATTTTTTTACTAATTATTTTAAATGTGGAATGAAAAACAAGGGTTAAATGCTGAAGACTTTAACAGCACATCTGCAATTGATATATAACTAGGGTCAAGAAGTCAGCAGTTCTCGGCATTTTTTTCTCCCATATTTACTTCATCCAACCTCTTATTTAGATCATTTCTGTGCAAAGGAGTTGGACAGCAGCCTGTAAAATCAGGCCTGTCATTAAAGAATATTCTCCTCATGCCAGCTATTTCTTGTAGAAATTATAACTTCCTACAAGGAACCAATTCAAGCATAGTGGTTTGGAAAGGCTAGGAAGTAGTGAATTAGGTGCCTGAAAGGATAAGGGACCTGTTGCATTTTTTTCCCAGCTCTTTGTGCTTTGATTAATCATTTGCTTGCATTTTGATAAGCAGCTGCACTGTGTTAGTATATTCCAACCTTGAGATGTTCGTATTATTTCAGGACATTGCATCATATGCAAAGCAGTTTCCCAGCTGCTTCCTGACTCATGCTGGTAAAGGAGTAACTCACACATTTACTGGATTTTGAGGGTGGTAAAATCCTAGAAACTGAAGGCTTCTCATCAAAAGATACTTTATCAAGATAAATTATATTTCTTTCATACTTCACCAATACAGCAATAGTTGTCAGGTTATGAACAGTTTGACATAGGGATTATTTTGGCTCTATTTGACACAGAGATACAAACTTTCTGTATTTTAGATGAAATATGCTGCAAACATTTTGGGCTTGTATGTCACTGCAGCGATGATGTACCCACTTCCACAGGTAGCAATAAAACTGGCTTTGTTATCAGGTCCTCATGTACTGGGGAGCAGTAAAGCAATTCACAGGTATTCCTACAAGCTCCACCACTGATTTAGGGTGTGCCTTTCTGTTTGCAGGTTCTCCCTGTGGCTATACTCTATCATCTTTCATTGCAGAGCCTTACCATATTCCTCAGCATGAGCTGTGGTCAAATGGAAGATATGATACTTGAGGGAAATATTTTCATATTATGTTAGGTTCAATCTGTTTTCTGACCTTGTTAGTGTCATTTCTGTGTTCTGAGGCTCCTTGCTTGATGACAAACATGCATATATAACCTGGGGATGGAGCTTTTCTTTATAAATTTGAATTCCTTAGATTGTATACCATAATATACCATACTATATACCATAATAAACCATATTAAAATATACCATACTATATAAAACACTTTTTTCTGGAAAGACATTAAAATGCACAATTCTAGTTGATCTCTAGTCCTCACCTTTCACCAGAGAAAATTTGCCTGTTCAGATTCATTGCTGAACCATGCACTGAACCATCAAGCCAGGAAATGCAGAAAGTCAGTACAAGCAGAGACATGGAACTGGGACCCTTCCTTTGTTTACATGTCATAACTAATCCTATTTTATTTGTGTTCTCAGTTTCTTTCCATAGAGTGATGAGCACAAATCTGCTTTCCTTCACCCACCCCATCCACCCCCTCTTTGCACCCCACTCCTTTGACAGTCATAGGAAAAAGTGATGACTTCAGCTGCATCAACTATTTACCTAAAGTGAGGAAAAAATAAACCAAAAGTAAAAAAAAAAAAAAAAGGTGATTTCAGTTTATTTAAGTGGGCAATAATGAAAGGGGGAGTCTAGGACCTTTGCTTCCCTAAGCAAAATTCGGTTCCAATCATTCTCAGTCATTTTAACAACAAATTGATTTCTAGCAATGAGTTTACCATAATTTATCAACCAGAGCAATCTGATCCTGTTTGTCTATGGAATATTGATCCCTGAATGTTGGTGGTTCTCAGCAATGCCTGATACCTGAGCCAGGACTACAAAGTGTGACGGATGAAGGAAATCATTAGCTTGTGTTCTGGAGTGAGGCATTTGCTATAATAAGAGCTGGTTTGACAGAATCATCTTCAGTAGAAATTAATTTCCTTATGAACAGAGTTCATTATTGTAGAACTCACTGGTTACTTGTCTGCATTATGTTCAAAGTTGCAAGAGAGGTGATGTAGAATACAAGGCCAGAAGCTGTTTTGCCTCTGCACTGAGATCAAGAATGCCCTTCAGATAAGTAACATAAAAATACACAGCCTATTTACACTGCAGAATAGTTGAGATTTAAAGACACCTTGGGAGATCATTTAGTCTACCTGCCTGCTCAAAGCAGGGCCAGCTGGGACAGGTTGGCCAGGACTATGTTTAGGCAGGATCTGAACACATCCTAGGATGGGGACTCCTAGACTTCTCTGGAAAACTCATTCTGGTTTTTAACTGCCTTCAGGGCAAAAAGGGTATTTTCTTGTGTCGATGTGGAATTGACTGCATTTTAGTTTTTTCTGTTTCCTCTTGTCCTGTCACTGAATACGACCGAGAAGACTCTGGCTCCATCTTCTTTATTCCCCCACATCAAGTATTTACAGATACTGGTGAGATTCCCCCTGAGCCTTCTTAAGGCTGAACAGTCCCAGCTATCTCAGTCTTTCTTCACGACAGGATGGCTCTAGCCCTTTAACCATTTTGTGGCACTTCTCTGAGCTCACTCCAGCATGGCCTTGTGCATTTTGCCCTGGGGAGGTCATGACTGGACCCACCAGTTGGGAATTGCCTCACCAGTGGTGAGTGAAAACGAAGGAACGCCTTCCTTAAGAGCTGGTAACACTCTGCCCAAAGACCATTGTTGTTCTTTGCCACAAAGGCATGCTTCAGATGCAGGTTCAACAAGGTGTCCACCAGGACTCCCAGATAATTTTCACAAAGCTGTTTTCCAGGTGGCTGGCCCTTCATCAGCCCCATCAGGAGCTGGGGTTTTCAGTTGTACCTGCAGAGTCCTGGAGAAGATCCAGTTGATCCCTTTCTCATTGTTTCTGGAGCTGTGCAGTGTGCTGACCTTGTCACAGCCACATCACACGGTGGCACAGACCCTTGGGCAGCCTGTGGGCAAAGCCCCAGTCCCACCAAGAGGTCCCAAATGTGCAGGGATGCGTTCTCCCTCAGGAGCTTGGTCCGAAGGGATGTCTCTGATGCACAAGGGATACTTCCTCCATGGGGGTCTGCAGTCTGTTCCCTGCAGTGTGTCAGCACCATTGGAGAGACCAGGGAAGTTTGTGGTCTCACTCTGGGCACCAATTGCTGTGTCTGCTGCCTGCTGCTGCTCTGTGCTCGTGGTGCACACCAGCACGAACGTGGCTTGCAGCTGAATCAGCTGCGTGGATGTTGACAGGTATTTAGCACTTCCTATTGTGCTGCCTGTTTTTCTAGGTCCCACTGTGTTATTAAATGCTTAAATGTAACATTATGTTTTGACTCTCAGTACTGTCTACTGGGCAACATAATTTGCCTCTTCAGTTACTGATGAAAATAAAGCACAGAGTGGGATAACACCTGACCAGAGATTACAGACTAAATTACCAGGAAAGGAGATCAAGCATCCTAACCCTTATCTCAGTGCCTGCATTACATTTTACTTTTATTTGCTGTGGATTAGTAACTCTTTGCTGTTACCAAGGAAATGAGAGACTCCTGGGCATCTGGCACACCCACAGTGCACTCTTACCATTGATGAATAGGAAAGGAAGCATGAGTATACTCCAGTGCATGTCAGAGATCCAAGAAAAAACAAGCTATTGAAAAGAGATAAAGTAAACAAGATTATCTGAATGAAATCAAGAAATACTTTCAGAGGAGGTTAAACTGTGGTGTTTGTTTAGATCTCTTCAGCAAAATCGAAGATTTGATGCTTTTTTTGAGCAAAGAAGCATACAACGCTCTCTGCTATCCTGGAAATGACACCCTGTAGAGGGCCTTCCACAGAGGTTGTCTTCATCATTCTTATTTTTATTGTCAGGAGGTACCACTGAGTACCTCTGTGTAAGAAGAACTGAGATATTCTTGTAAAACAGTCCCAGTACATTGGAAAGGGGTATTTTGCCATTTTTTGGTGGCTTTTTCAAGGAGTTTGAAAATGACTCAGAGGTCCATGTCTTGAAATCCTTACTCATATTTCTCTTGGGCAAACCTCCCACAGGTTATAAAAATGGAGACTTTGGAATCTAGTTCAGAAAAAGGAGGGATCGGTCTCCAGAATTCAGACATACAATATGCCTTCCATGAGTCAACAGGCATAAAGCAGCATGAGTGGGAAAATTCCAAGCAGAAGGTAATTCCTGCAGGATGGACACATCATTCCCATTCTGAGCAGTTGTTACAAGGATGTGCATGTGTTTGCAGACCTTGCTGTGAGCAAACTCAGAAGTGAGAAAATGAGTTGAGTGTGTGTTGGGCAGATAAATTTCATCTGGGAAATCAGCACCCAAATGGGTGTTATAAAATATTTCTGAGACTGAAAGGTGCTACTCTGAGTTGCTTGGTTGAGGTAAGAGGTGTGCTCCTTAGGTCATTTAAACATATGTTGGAAGACCACTGTGGACTGTGATAATCCAAGATTTAATTTTTATTTGTTCCTGAACTGTTATTATCTGATTATTTTAATCTCTTCTTTTATATGAACATCCATCTCCTGAGAAGAATTTCTGCATTTTCTCACACCTCGTGATTATATGTATACAAGTAGCATAAGGGAGAAGATGGAGATTTTCTCCTATATTTAAACTGAAAAAATCATTCAAAACAAAAATTTTCCATCGACATGAAAAGCAACATCTCATGATGCTCATGGTGAGGAACAAGAGACTGTCAAAATCACTCTGAATTTCAGCACCTCTCACTTTAAAGGCCAGCACCTCAATCCAGGAGGCCAGCACCTTTTCTCTCACAGTAGCAGATATGTCATCCTAATCTGAGCTTCCTGCTTTGGGGAAGGAGCTCTGTGGGCCTGAAGCAGCTCTGGTTTTATCCAGAGGCTCAGTTTCCCTGGCACTTCTCAGTCAGATCAAGTGTAACCTTTGTGCTGACCTTATTCAGGCTGGTAGTTTTTGGCAGCAAGCGAGGGTAACACGTTCATGCTGGCCTACTTAGATGTGACATCATCCTTGGGTACAACTGGCCAAAGTGGATTGAGGCATTTGTAGATCCTGTCAAGCACATAGCTGTATTTAATTAGCTCAGTCTAATGCAGAGAGACCTTTGCCTCTCCTCGTGCCTGCTGGACATGCCGCTCAGCGGCTCGGTGCCCTTCCTGCGCTCTGCACCCTTCACTAGGGTCTCCTCTGACTGCAGACCCTGTGGAAGCAATGAACAGCAGCAATCATCACTTTTCCCCACTTCTCCTGGCTGAAACGGTGCGGTTTTCCCTCCCTGGAAGGGAAGTTGTATTTCAGTTTTCCATAACATTTTTTGCTACTGATAGGAAGGTTTCACTGCTCTGCTGAAGGAAGCAGATGCTTGTTTGCTAGTATAGGGGAGATTTTCATGTATGTCAGACTGGTATTTTATAGACAGACTTAGCTTCCAGACACTCTGGGTACCATCAAGACAGTGTGTTTTGCTTTGTAATTGTTCTACAGGACTCATTCTTTCTGGAAAACATTGATTTGACTTTGCACCTCAAAGCTTGAACCATCTTTCTGATCATTTCCCAAACAGTAGATGATAGGTGGAGAATTTAAGAAGGGAAACTCTAATAATGTTAAACGTTGTTTCCATAATAGCCAAACAGAAAATAAATATGTAACCTTTGGGATGTGTTGCAATTGACTGAAAAATACAATCTATTCTTGGAGTATTCATTTGAACAGCGAAGACAGTGCATCTGCTGTAGTATGAGAATACCTCTAATTATTTTACCTTGATTTTGTGTTAATGCATCTAGACCTAAGGGCAGGGAAGAGTGTGTTGTATCTACTACAAATAAATCAGTGCAATTAACTGCTCATATATGCAAACTGACCTTAAGCGCTAATACATGTCTGCTTCTAATATCAGGAATCTAGCTTAGAACAGGCAGTAAAGGGATCTGGCCTTGGATCAATGAAGGAAATTTCTTGAACAAATTGGGACCAGAGAGGTCAGACTTCTGAAAAACATAATTAAATTGGGACTGAACTGGAAGCCTCACACATCAAAGAACTGCAGTGATCAAATGATTAGGGAATGAAGGGTGGGTGGGATGCATCAGAAAGCAAGAAAGAAACAGCGAAGAGTGTGTAAGACAGCAGCTTCAGAGATGGTATTTGAGAAGCAGAAAAAGTTTAGAGGCACAAAAAAAGGAAAACTAGTCAAAGACAGACTAAGTAAAAAAACCCAAAATGTGTGAAACAAATACCAGGATATGCTGGTACACACTAGAAAGTAAAGAGTACATAAGGAAATGAGAAATAAAGCATGCAGAAAGGCAGTATTAGGAATGCAACAAGAAAATCCTTGGGTAATGGAGCCTGTTGTTGGCAATATAAATTTAAATGCAGCATATAGCAGCTGGCTGCTCCTATCTGATAAGACTCATTCTGAGCGTAGTTGGTGAGCAGAAACTGCAAAGTGAAGCAGAATATATATTTGAAATATTGGGGTCTTATATATTTTATTTTATCTCATGTTTTCCCTTCATTTTAATTTTAGGAGACTTGTTCTTTTTTTGCTGACTTAGTGCCAGTGAAAGGTGCTGCACAGAGAGCCCTGGGGATTGAAGACTTTTGTTTCCTCATAAATAAACATAGTAAGTGTAGTACAAAATCAGCTTTCCTCATCTTGCTTTCCACTCACCTTCCTCTCTCCTAACCTGAAAGACTTTCCATCTTTCCTGGAACAAGGTCTCTGCAGACCAGATGGAGTTTGATGAGCAGCTCAACATGAGCTGGCATTGTGCAGCATGGAAAGCCAACCATGTCCTGGGCTGCATCCAAAACAGCATGGTCAGCAGGGCCAGGAAAGTGATTTTATCTCTTTACTCTGTTCTTGTGAGACAACTCCTGGAGTACTGCATACAGGTCTGTGCCCCCAGCATAGGATATAGATAGGAAGGATATAGAACTATTGCAGCAAGTGCAGAGGAGGGCCATGAAGTAGTTGAAAGCACTGGGGCACCTCCCTGATGAAGACAGGCTGAGAGAATTGGGTCTGTTCAGCCTGGAGAGGAAAGGGTTGCACTGAGACTTCACAGGAACATTCCAGTATCTGAAGGGGCTTGTAGGGAAGCCAGAGAGGGACTCTTCCTCAGGAAGTGTAGTAACAGAACAAGGAGGAATGGCTTCAAGCTGAAAGATAGTAGATTTAGATTGGATGTTAGGAAAAAGTTCTTTCCTGTGAGGGTGGTGAGATACTGGAACAGGTTGCTCAGGGAAGTTGTGGATGCCCCATCCCAGGAGATGTTCAACACCAAGTTTGTTGGTGGTTTGAGCAACCTGGTCTAGTGAAAGGTGTCTCTGAAGGCAGGGGGCTAGAACCAGATGATGTTTAAGTTCCTTTACAGTCCAAACCATTCTATGATTCAATCAAACAGCACACTCAGGGAATCATAAAATTGTTTAGATTGGAAAAGGGCTTTAGGATCACTGCATCCAACCACTAAACCATGTCTCTAAGTAACACATCTACATGTCTTTTAAATATCTTCAGGGATGGTGCCTTAACCACTTCCCTGGGCAACAAGTTCTAGTGCTTGATAAACCTTTTGATGAAGAGATTTTTCTTATATTCAATCTAAACATGTTCTAGTACAACTGGAGGCCATTTCATCATGTTCTACTGCTTGCTACCTGAAAGATGAGATCAACTCCCACCTGCCTGCAACCTCCTCTTAGGTAGTTGTAGAGAACAATAACATTCCCCCTAGCCTCCTTTTTTCCAGGTGAAACAAGCCCCTTTCTCTCAGCCAATCCTCATAAGATTTGTGCTCCAGACCCTTCACCAGCTCTATTGCCTTTTGGAAAGGGAAAAAGCCTTCAGTCTCATTAGCATGACTGAAGTATCATGATGTACTTATACTGTTGTTATTTATAAAGTAATGGATTAGAGATGCCTTTTACTTCCTTTCTTTTTGCTTTCCTGGTGCTGTTTCCCAGTGTACTCATTTGTACTAGTCAAGGTTTCTTCACATTCAGGAAATTTTGAAACCTACTCCACTATATATGAGCTTCCTACTGGTGACAGGCGAGCCTCTGAGCTGTGGTTAAGCCATTGGAGAAAAAGAATGTGAGATGTCAGGAAAGGAGGCAAAGTGTCTTTCAGGGGCTTCTGTTCTGCAGGGGGTCAGGGCAGCAAATGGGGCACTGGGGACAAAGTCACTCCAGCCACACACAGACACGCACTGCCTCTGCCTTCTGCTGACTGCCACTCCTGGGGTGACGAAGAACCAGTGACTGAGCTAGAGAAAACACTGCACAAGATGTCTCTTATCCACAATCTCCCTTCCTGTGCATGACAGCAGACTGCCCCATAAACGGATCTTACATGCACGCACTGTTTCCAGATACTTTGGAAACAACTGATTAGCAGAAGTCGGTACTTATAATTATCTTACAGAGGAGAAAGAGAGGTTAATTGAAACTCATCCAAGGTTACATAGATAGCAAGACACGATGAAGTAATCCAGGAGTTAACGTTAACGTTAAAGCCAGATTTCTTTCCCAGAGACAAAAGCACTGCATCTCTCCTTTCAATGTAATTATGTAAACATTGTCCATGACACTAGATTTGTGTTAAAAAATTGTGCAGTGATATGCTTTACATGTGGAAATATCACTGTGGAAAGAGAAGGTATGAGAGTTGGGTTTTCCGTGAGGAACTTGGTGAATTATTTTTGGTAAAACATTTGAGGCAGACTGTGCCTCTTCTTATTCACTTCTTAAAACTAGGTAGAAGTTGTTTCTTTTTCCAAGTGCATTAAGATTCTGGTGTGAAAGTACTGGTATTGCTACCAAAAGTCCTCCTTTCTTTTTCCCATCCATTTACAGCTCTTTGGAAATAGCTATCTGTGTAAGCAAGTGCAACAAAGTCTACAATTTTGAAAAGCTGCTCTTGTCGTGGTAGAAGTAATGGGAATGTTAAATTCTCCTGAGAAACAGTAAATTATCCTCCTGTATGTGAATCAAAAAGGGAGAAGTGCTAGAAAGAGAAATTTAATGGACAGACCTAGTCCCATCAGAAGTGAAAAGCAAGAAAGTACAATAGAAAGTTTACCAGGCTGCTGAAAGAGCCCAGATACTGTGGAGGCCATGTGCTGTGTCATGCAATGGCATAGCAGGGTTCTCACGTTTCCTTCTCAGAACTCTGCTAATTTCTCACTGACCCATGAACCAAACACAGAGACAAGACACTGAGCTTGTATTCCCTGTAAAAGGGGACCTCTGCCACCATATGCCTATGCTAACATTCTTAGGAATCCTGGGACATTCAGCCAAAAGTGATTGTTTTGATGTTTTTTTTTAAATGTGGACTTCAAATCTGCTTTGCTTATGTTTCAAAGGATTTCCATATCTTTGTATATCACTTTGTGTGTCCAATTAAATTTATGAGAAAAAATCAGAAAAAAGATCTTTTAGTTTTAATATGCCTTGGATTTCCTACCAGTGTCTCTCTGCATGTGGGTTATACATGAAAGAAAAACTGCAGTCTGCACTCCAAATAAAGAATGCTTCCTATGGAATATTGGACAAACTTTGTCTCTAGAGCTGAACAAAGGGTCAATTAAAAAAAAAAAAAGGCAACAGTCCCAGATAAAGAAGAGAATCCCAATTCTAATTATCCTGCTCTTCCTTTGATGTGGAAGGAAATAAGAATGCATAAAGACTTTTATGAGAATTAAAGTAAGCTCAAGATAAAGTTACCTGAGGATTTTCTGTCATGGCTCAGAGCCAAGGGGAGTTTGGATTCAGACCATGAGAAGAGGCCTTCCATGGTATTTGCAGAAAGCAGTAGGGCCTGTTGATGGACATTTATGTTTCTTGCCACAGGCAGTTCTCTGAAAGAACTGCTCCTTAGCAGCTTTGCAGCTTCTGTGTGTGTTCAAAATCACTAAGAAATGGAGTAACTGGTAACTTCTCTACTGTGCTGATAAAGCAAAATGGAAGATTGCTGTTAAGAACAAGATAAATAAATGAACTGAATGGCTAAAAATAGCAGAGGGGCCCAGCTTAGCTGACTCATGAGCTTGTAGATGAAATCTGATAGAGACTGGCACACAGCATTAAAATAGGATAAATGTCGATGGCCATTAAATGAACAATGAAAAATGAATGGACCTTCAAATGGTCTGTGGGAGAAAAAAACCAAACCAGCCCAAGCCAATTAGTGCTCAAGCCATTTACAATTAATGGTGTTGAAAACACCATTCCTCTTCTCCTGTGTATCTGTGATGGGAAATCATCACCCTGCACAGATGTACAGGCACTGCCCTGGAAAGCTCTAGGAAACTGCCCAGAGAGACCTGTTGCTCATGCAACACTTCTAAGTGTGTCTCTTTACCAAACAGACACACTAGGATTTTCTAAATGGCCTCTTTGTCTTCAGTTTGTTTTTGTATGCTTACAAGTGACTGCCTACACATTTAAATTTTGTGCATTACCAAAAATCATCCAGGTAGCTAAGCACTGTTTTGTGACAACAAATCAGGCAGCTAAAGCCTGTGCTTTCCAGTCAGTGAAGGTAGAATGATACTAATACAACTGTTTTCACAGGTAAAATCACATTAGTCAACAAAATCTGGCTATGATTATTAAGGTTATAATATTCCATTCACAAGTTCTGGATAGAGCTATATACTTTTTTGTATTTTGTTAGAGGTTTTGCCCACTGGCAGGTATCAGCCCATGTGACAAAACTTGTTTGTAAGATTATTCATGTTTCATGAGACTACTTTAAGAAAGTCATTAAATGAAGCATTTAGAATATTTGTTCCTAGTGTTTCTGAAATTAAATGTTTTAATTTGGAAACCACTCATTTCACGTACATATTTTTCCAAAGTACAATATTTAATGAATGAGTAAATCAAGCATGCCTACTGGATTTATGCTACAGGACTGAATTAATTTAGTTACTACAATCAGCATTCAGCAATTAAAAATTGAACAGTAAGCTTCAAGGCAGATACAAATGAGACTGACCTTGGCATTGCAGGTAGGCATCATTCTAGAGTAAAAATTTCCATCTTCTGCAGCACAAGAAATTTAGGCTAATTGCCAAGAGGAATTTTAGGCACACATTTCTTTTGCTCTGTTCTCTGTGTGTGCAGGAAAGCCTTTTAGTCTCAGCTTCAAGTGGCATGATGCCAGATCAGACCAGGTCTGGAGATTAGTCATAGGAAGTAGTGATACCTGTACCCTTTGGATGGGAGCTAGAAGCAAGTCCAGTTTCCAAAGGATGTCTCCCTAACTGACCAAGTCCTGGAATCATAGCGTGACTGTGGAACAAGTTCACTGCTTATCAGACAATGGAGAACCTGCACAGCTCAGACCATCTTAACAGCAGAGTGGACTGTTGTCTAAAAAGGCTGAACTTGGGATAAAGCCTTTTCATTAGGCAGAATGTTAATAATGTTGATAATGTATGTCTTCCACGTGGATACTCTGATTCCAAACATGAGGTGGGCACAACGATGCATAATGTCCTTCACAGAAGTCTAACAAAGCTAACCAAGTGTCTCTCCTCTGCTTTCATGAAACTTAATATATTTTATATTCTTGAAAAGTGAGAGTAGTAAATAATTCTGAGGCTTCTGCACTTCAGATTTTAT